>NC_087346.1:147026666-147332500 GCF_030014295.1 Loxodonta africana | reverse complement strand
CTTAAAATTACGATCACAAATGGGGGACAACCACGCAATACTGGGAATCCTGACCTAACCAAGTTGACACATACTTTTTGGGGACACAATTCAATCCATGACACTCCTATTAACCTCCTCATTTAGTTTCATCATAAGGAATCACGCTCTTTAATGACTGTTTAGATTGAAAGTTTATGTGTCTTGTCTGTCCCACTAGAATGAAAGATGTTTGAAGTCAGGAATCTTGGCCATCTTATTCAATATTACAGCCCAGTGTCCAGAACAGGGCCTGGCACGTGGAAGTTTGGATAGACAGTTGCTAAATGAATAAAAACAGGTGATAAGGATGTGTAGCAATCGCTGGTGGTGATAGAAAAAGAATAGAGATTATTTTTGAGCAGCAGCTAGATGGAATCAAACGCCAGGCTTGTTCAGTCATGTTAGATTTTATAGCTAAATATTTTTAGCTAGAAAAATAATTTTATTATTAAAATTCCTACGGCGGGGGGAGGGGGAAAACTGTGTTATTACAGGTCTGAAATGCTTTAGGAACTTATTTCCCCTCCCCATGGAAGTGATTATTTTTATAATGCCCTTTTTGATGTTGTGAGATGCATTAAGAATACCACATTATTGCAGAACAGAATGTAAGCCACATAAGGTCCTTTCAGCGTGTTCACTTCAGCACATGTAATGAAGTGCTTTCGAGACACTCCTCTCTTCTGTAACAAATAAAAATGTTCTCTGGATCTTAGCCGTCTCCCAAAAATAGGGACAGGGTGCTTGTGATTCATGGTGACCATTTCAAATTGGTCTCAAGATCCGTTTCGTGAATTTGCAGCGTCATTGGCTAGATAGGAGCCATCTCACCACAATTCAGCAAACCTCTCTGCATTAGAGCTCTGTTGATGGAAGGTGGTGTCTATATCAATATTTTCTAACTCGAATCATATTGTAAATATCATGGAAGAGCTATCTAGGTAAATGAGCCCTATAGGGAAATGTTTTGAGCAAGATTAATCCTTTTTCTAATTCGAGTATGGCATAGCTGGAGAGATTCAAGGCATTAGAGCGGTCTTCTCTGTTTTTCAGTTTTTCCCTCCACTCTTTGTCCAATAAATCTCATTTCATGTTTTCCCAGACACCATGTTAAATGCTCTGGGGGCATTGAGATAAATACCACATAGTCATTTTCCTTCAAATTTTCAGAGTGTAAAAGGGAAGGCAGACTTCCTCTAAGCTGGAAATACAGCAGAAGTGAAACCTTTAATATTTCACAGTTTTTTTTTTTCTATCCATGCTTCTGGAAACAAGGAATATAATAATAACAGCTGCCCATAGTTGAGGAGTCCCTGGGTGGTGCAAATAGTTAAGTGTTCAACTACTAGTTTGAAAGGTTGGCTGTTTGAACCCAACCAGAGATGACTCAGAAGACAGGCCTGGTGATCTGCTTTCTGAAAGGCCACAACCTTGAACACCATATGGAGGAGCCCTACTCTGCGCACGTTGGGTCACCATGAGTCAAAATCAACAGCAACCAACAACAACAGCTCTTAGTTAAGTGCCAGGTACTGTATTAGGCATTTTACATATAGGAAAAAGGAGGAGAAAAGAAGGCAAAGAAAGAGGAAGGGAATTATTGAGTGCTTATTAAGCACAACGGGGGCAGTGGTCATTCAGTAGTAGAATTTTTGCCTTCTATAGATCCAGGACAATGCACCTCATGTGCAGCCACCGCCCTTCTGTCAGTAGAGACTTGCACGTTGATATGATGCTTTAAAGGTTTCAGCAGAGCTTCTAGACTAAGATAGGCTAGGAAGAAAGGCCTGGCCATCTACTTCTGAAAATCAGCCAGTGAAAACCCTATGGATTACAACCATCTGACCCACAACCAATCATGGGGATGGTGCAGGACCGGGCAGAGTTGTGTTCCTTTGTGCACGGGGTCACCATGAGTCGTGGGCTGATTTCAACAGCAGCTAACAACAGCAGTAACATGCAAAAGGCTTTATATAGCTCATGTATCCCCATAGTAACCCTGCGAGGTAAGTACTATTATTATTCTTACATGGAGATCACCAAGGAACCAAGGAAGAGAAGAGAGCCTTCCCCTAAAGTATGCAGCCTCAATTTGGACTTTTAGCCCCCCAAACTCTGAGAAAATAAATTTCTGTTCTTTAAAGTCACCTACTTGTGTCATTTCTATTACAGCTATACTAAGAAACTAAGACAAAATTTAGTACTGAGAGTTGGGGTTGCTGCTGTAACAAATACCTAAATTATGGAAGTAGTTTCGGAATTGAATAATAGGTAGAGGCTGAAGGAATTGTGATTTGCTTCATAATAAGAAGCCCCTATTTTACCTTGAAGAGACTGTTAGTAGAATTATGGACATTAAAGGTGATTTTGATAAGGGCTCAGAAAGAATTGAGAGCTATGATGAGAACTTCTGTCCTCTAGAATGTTGCTAGAAATGTGGACGTTAGATGTATTTTTGGTGAGGCTTTAAAAATAAATGACGAACATGTGATGACATGGGAGGAAGGGTGATCCTTTCTGGACTTGTATGAATTATATTTGAATGTTTGGTGAAAGGTAGAACTTGCAAGTGATGAACTTAGATATTTGGTAGAGGATATTTCTAAACAAGATCTTAAAGGAGCAGCATAGTTTCCCTTTGCTACTTATAGCAAAATGGGAGAGGAAAAGAGATAGACTCAAAAATGAACTGTGCAAAATGAAACCAAAACTTAAAGATGTAGAAAATTCTGTTGTTAACGAGGTCATGCCTGTGTAGGATGTGTTTTAAGCCAATCACTTTCGAGCTATAAAAGGGCCAAATTAGACATAGAAGCAAGAAAGTACAAACTGGGAAACATAGATGCCAGGTAGAGATCACCAAAGAACCAAGGAAGAGAAGCTGAAAGAGCTTCCAACGTATAGCAAAACCTGTAAAAGCAAAAACATGTTTAAGTGAGAATCCTGTCTGACACAGAAAACTCAAGAATTTTCCACTAAATGGAGAGCTATAGAAAAGTGGTGACTGTGCCCTGTCAAAGGTGGAAAACTTGCCAGACCCAGAAAAGCAAGGCAGTCCCATAGAGTTCCAGTTCTCACAGCTTTCACTGTGCAAACGGAAGGGGCGGGGCTGCCATGCCCCAGAGTGGACAGGGAAAGAGACTTTCCCTAGAGCTGGCACCCAGAGTTTGGACTCCTAGCCTCCTAAACAGTGAGAAAATAAATTTCTGTTCTTTAAAGCTACCCACTCGTGGTATTTCTGTTATAGCAGTGCTACGAAGCTAAGACAACCCTCATATCAACCTGTCAGGACAGGTGATGTTTTCATCCACTTTATGGATGAAAAAGCTGTGTTTAGGTGTCTTAAGCATATATCCATATGTTTATACTGCCTCCACTTCTTCATGTTGGACCTCAACTGTCCTGTTCGTCAAGGGTAAAAATGGTACTGGATCCCTCCAACATTCCTTGCAGTTCCAAATGATATGATGCTGAGACAGGTACCTATAACAGTACCTGTCAAATAGCAGGTGCTCACTTTAATGTTTAGTGAATGAATTAAGCATGTCATCAAGACAGGCGATTTTCTTTTCAAATCAACTACAAGGCAGAAGGAAACTTCAGTTGTCTTAGTCATCTAGTGCTGCTGTAACAGACATACCACATGTGGATGGCTTTAACAAAGAGAAATTTATTTCTTCACAGAAAAAGTAGGCCAAAAGTCCAAATTCGGGGCGTCAGCTCCAGGCGAAGCCTTTCTCTCTCTGTCGGCCTTCTCATCAGTCTTCCCCCAGACTAGGAGCTTCTCCACGCAGGAACCCCGGGTGCAAAGGATGCATTCTGCTTCCCGCACTGCTTTCTTGATGGTATGAGGTCCCCCTGTCGCTCTGCTCAATTCTCTTTTTCATATCCCAAGAGATTGCCTCAAGACACAATCCACTCATGTAGATGGAGTCCTGCCTCACTAACACAACTCCTGCCCATCCTCCCTCATTAACATCATAGAGGCAGGATTTACAACAGATAGTGAAATCACGGCCCAGCCAAATTGATACACACATTTTTGGGGGGACATAATTCAATCCATGACGCCAATCTAGTACCTGTACTCAAAATACAAAACCAATTCATGCTGAGCAAAAGTACAAAGGCAATAAAATTCCTTGTCATCGTCTCTTTTGACTCTTTTTCATCCTCCGCCAGTTCGTGCTGTGCTGTTCTTCCAGGTATGGCTGTCTCTCCAACTTCATTGTTTCCAAAGCTCTCAGGCCACACATCTCAATGGTGGCCTCCAGACTTCTGCTGTCTTCCACCTTCCTGTCTAAATGTGTTCTTCCTGGGGTTGCATGTAAACATGACAATGATGATAATAGTTATTGTTGATGTTAGTTGCCGTCAAATTGCTCCGACTCGTGGCGATCCCATGTACAATGGAACAAAACGTTGCCCTGTCCTGCACTATATTCATGATCATTGATACATTCGAGTCCATTGTCACAGCTATTGTGTCAATCCATTTCATTTTGAGTTCTTCCCATTTTCGCTGGCCCTGCACTTTACCAAACATGATGTCCTTTTCTAGCAGTTGGTCTTTTCTGATGACATCCAGCATTATATCGGACGATATTGTGTTGTGGCCCATAGGGTTTTCATTGGCTAATTTTCAGAAGTAGATCGCCAGTCCTTTCTTCCTAGTCTACCTTAGTCTGGAAGCGCCACTGAAACCTGTCCACCTTGGGTGACCCTGCCGGTGTTTTAAATACCTGTTGCAGAGCTTCCAGCATCATAAAAAAAAGCAACATACAAATCACCACACTACAACAAACAAGAGTAGTGTGTATTAAAAGTTAGCAGTTAATTCATAGTTAGCATTTACTGAATGCCAAGTAAATGACAAGTATTATGCTAAACACTTTATATTCATTATGAAAAATATCCCCATCTCATAGTTGAGGAGACAAAAGGCACAACACCATACAGTTAGCAAATGATAGAGCTCACTTTGCAAAGGAATTGACATGATAAATGAATCCACCAGAGAATCTTAATGTCTGGTTGTACCTTCATTCAACCCTTCATTAACACATTAATTCAAAAAATGATCATGCACCACTTTTGTGTGCCAGTCACCGATTGGTGCTTTCATGTGCATTCTATAACTGAATACTCACATTTGAGTTAGAAACACCAGTTTGTTCACACGCAATTGCCCAATTGTAAATGGGCAAATGATGTCAGTATAACATGAACTCGTGTTGGTTTATATATAATTTCTCGTAGATAAGGGAACCGGAATAGAATTATACTCTTCGGTGGGAACAGAAAACCTTTTAGCTAGGCTGTAGCACAGACAGAAACCATTTCAGCTGTTTTCACGTAATTCTTTTCGTTAAACGTTTTAGTTGCAGATAGTTGTAGATATACATGCAGTTGTAACAAATGGTACAGAGAGCTCCTATGTACCCTATACCCAGTTTCCACCCATAGCAACATCTTGCAGAGCTAGAGCACAATGTCACAACCAAGATGTTGATGTGGATACTGTCAAGATACAGAACAAGTCCGATGACCCCCAGGATCCATCATGGTGCGTTTTTATAGCCAAAACCACTTCCTTCCAGCTCCCACCTTCTTCTCAACCTCTGGAAACCACTAATCTGTTCCCTGTTTCTGTTATGTTCTCATTTTGTTTTTGTTAGCTGCTCTTGAGTCGGTTCCAATTCATAGCAACCCGCGTATAACAGAATGAATCTTTGCCCAGTCCTGTGCCATTCTTGCAGCCATCTCGTTGAGGGTCTTCCTCTTTATCAGTGACCTTCTACTCTACCAAGCATAATGTCCTTCTCCAGGGATTGGCCTCTCCTGATAAAATTTCCAAAGCAAGTGAGACGTACTGTTGCATCCTTGCTTCTAAGGAGCATCCTGGCTGTACTTCTTCCAAGAGAGATTGTTCATTCTTCTGGCAATCCATGATACATTCGGTATTCTTCGCCAACAGCCAATTCAAACACATCAGTTCTTCTTCAGTCTTCCTTATTCATTGTTCAGTTTTTACATGCTATGAGGCAATTGAAAATACCAGGGCTTGGGTCAGGCACACCTTAGTCCTTAAAGTGATATCTTTGCTTTTTAACACTTTAAAGAGATACTTGGAGCAGATTTTCCCAATGCAATACATCGTTTAATTTCTTGACCACAGCTTCCATGGGTATTCATTATGTATCCAAATAAAATGAAATCCTTGACAACTTCAATCTTTTCTCCATTTATTATGATGTTGTTTTATTGTTCCATTTGTGAGTTGTTTTCTTTATGTCGAGGTGAATCCATACAGAAGGCTGTACTTTTTTATCTTCATCAGTTAAGTGCTTCAAGTCCCCTTTCAGCAAGCAAGGGTGTGTTATCTGCATATCACAAGTTGTTAATGAGTCTTCCTCCAATCCTAATGTCACGTTCTTCTTCAGATAGTACAGCTTTTCGGATTATTTGCTCAGCATACAAATTGAATAAGTATGGTGAAAAGATACAATCCTAATGCACACCTTTCTTGATTTTAAGCCATACGGTACCGTCTTGTTCTGTTCCAACAACTGCCTCTTGATCAATGTATAGGTCCCTCATGAGCACAATTAAGTGTTCTGGATTTCCCATTCTTTGCAATGTTATCCATAATTTGTTATGATCCACACAGTTGAATGCCTTTGCATAGTCAATATAGCACAGGTAAAACATCTTTCTGGTATTCTCTGCTTTCAGCCAGGACCCATCTGACATGAGCAATACCCCTGATTCCACATCCTCTTCTGAATCCAGTTTGAATTTCTAATAGATCTCTGTCAATGTGCTGGTGCAACTGTTTTTTTTTTAAGTTATCTTTAGCAAAATTTTACTTGCGTGTGATATCAATGATATTGTTCAATAATTTCTGCCTTCTTTTGGATCACCTTTCTTTGGACTGGGCACCAATTTGGATCTCTTCTAGTCGGTTAGCCAGGTATCTGTCTTCGAAATTTCTCGGCATAGACAAATGAGCGCTTCCAGTGTTGCATACATTTTTTGAAGTTTGTTGCTATTTTAAGAATGTCATATAAATAGAATCTTACCTAATATAAACTTCTGGGGTGTCTTGTTTTCATTCAGCATGATTCCCCAAAGATGCGTACAGGTTGTACGTATCAGTCGCGTGTTGCTTTTTTACTGCTGAGTAGTATTCTATGGTATCGGTATACCAAGTTTATTCACCCATTGGAAGGTACATCTGGTTGTTTCCACTTTTTGCATATTACACATGAAGTTGCTATAAACATTTGTATACAGGTTTCTGTGAATGTAAGTCTTCTTTTCTCTGGTATGAATGCCCAGGGGTACAATTGGTGGGTCATAAGGTAGCTGCATGTTTTGCTGAACCCCACTTGTCATGGTGTATAATTCCTTTTGTATATTGTTGAATTCTATTTGCTAATATTTTGTTAAGGATTTTTGTCTCTATACTCATGAGAGATACTGGTCAGTACTTTTTTTTTATATACTCTCTTTGTCTGGTTTTGATATCAGAGTAATAGTAGCTTCAAGAAATAAACTGAAAAATGTCCCTTTCTTTCCTTCCCAATCTTTCTTCACAATAAATTGTGTCGAATTGGTGTCAGTTCTTTTTTAAACATTCGGTAGAATTCTCCAGCAAAACTGTCTGAGCCTGGAAACTCTTTCTTGGCAGCTTTTATATTATAAATTCAATTACTTTAATAATTAATTATAGGGATACTCAAATTACTTATTTCATGTTGGGTGAGTTGTGGTACTCTGTTTTTTGAGGAAATGTTCCATTTCATTTAACCCCAAAACCCAGTGCCATCGAGTCATTTAAGCTGTCAAATTTATGTGCATAGAGTTATTTGTAGTATTGCCTGATTACTTTTTTGGTGCCCGAAGGGTGCATAGTGATATACCCGGTATCTTGGTCATCTGGTACTGCTATAACAGAAATAGGACAAGTGGATGGCTTTAACAAAGAGAAATTTATTCTCTCACAGTCTAGTAGACTAAAAGTCCAAATTCAGGGAATCAGCTCTAGGCGAAGGCTTTCTCGGTCTGTTGACTCTGGAGGAAGTTCTTTGTCATCGGTCTTCCCTCAGCCTGGGAGCATCTCAGTGCAGGAACCTCAGGTCCAAAGGACGTGCTTTGCTCCCAGTGCTGCTTTCTTGGTGGTATGAGGTTCCCATGTCTCTCTGCTTGCTTCTCTCTTTTATATCTCAAAAGAGATTGACTTAAGACACTATCTAATCTTATAAAAAAAAAAAAAAATCTTATAGACCTCATCAATATAACTGCTGTTAATCCATTTCATTACACCATAGTGATAGGTTTTACAACACACAGGAAAATCACATCAGATGACAAAATGGTGGACAATCATATAATACTGAGAATCATGACCTAGCCAAATTGACAGATATTTATGGGGGACACAATTCAATCCATGACATGCTGTTTCATTCCTGATACTGGTAATTTGTGTCTTCTCTCTTTTTTTCTTTGTCAGCCTTGATGAAAATTTATCATTTTTTGTTGTTCTTTTCAAAGAATTAGCTGTTAACATTCATTTTCCTTGTTGTGTTGTGTTTTCAATTTAATCTATTTCTGCTCTAATCTTTATTATTTCCTTCCTTCTGCTTGCCTTGGGTTTATTTTGCTCTTTTTCTTTTTTTTTCTCTGTTCATGAGGTGAGAACTTAGATGATTGATTTTAGACTGATCCTCTTTTCTAATGTGTACATTAAGTACTATGAATTACCCTCTCAGCACTGCTTTAGCTGTGCCCCACAAGGTTGATTTGTTGTATTTCTATTTTAATTCAATTTAATGAATTTTTTATTCCCCTTGAGACTTCCTCTTTTTTCCATGAATTATTTAGAAGTGCATTGTTTAGTTTCCAAGCATTTGGCAGTTTTCCTATTATCTTTCTATTGATTTGTAGTTTAAGTCCATGGTGGTTGGCAAATACAGCCTGTATGGTTTTAGTTCTTTTCAATTGGTTGAGGTTTGTTGTATGGTCCTGCAAAGTCAGGGGTCACTCTCTCTAGCAAATCCTACCTTCTATTGACACCAATTTGTGGTATCAAACCAGTTTGGGAAAATGTCAGCTTCCCTTCTCTGGTCAGTTCAGACCCAGCTGCTCCATGCAGCTCTTTCTCTCATTCCCATTCACCCAGGGCTGGGTTAGGGCACACAAGTTAAAAAGGCACCATCCTCTACACTGCCAAATACACAGATGCCAGCCCCTGCCTGCTCTCACTACCCCTGTGGGTTCCATAATTGGTTGCAAGGGCCCTTAAACTCCAAAGAAAGTGCTATTTTTGATCTAGAAGAAAGAAAAAAAAGAAGGATGAGAACACATAGGGCAAGATCTGGGAGAAGTATTAGGGCAGATCTTCCATTTTCCAAATTCTTTCTGGGTCTCACTATGTGGCCATGATCAATTACATCATGCTCATGAGGTTTAATCAATATCTGGTCCTCAGGTGGTTCAGCTCTCAGGAACCCAGAACAAAGGGCCAAATTTCTTTCTGTACCTCATAACCCATATGTGGTCTATCTTGGTATATGTTCCATCAGCACTTGTCAGATTCTTTTTTTTTTGTGTGTGTGTGTGTGTGCTTTAAGTGAAAGTTTACAAATCAAGTCAGTCTCTCATACAAAAATTTGTATATACCTTGCTATGTAGTCCTAGTTGCTCTCCCCCTAATGAGACAGCACACTCCTCCTCTCCACCCTGTATTCCCACATCCATTCAGCCAGCTCCTCTCTTCCTCTGTCTTCTCGTCTCCCCTCCAGACAGGAGCTGCCCACGTAGTCTCATGTGTCTACTTGAGCCAAAAGGCTAACTCTTCGCCAGTATCATTTAATGCCTTATAGTCCAGTCCAATCTCTGTCTGAAGAGTTGGTTTTGGGAATGGCTCCAGTCTTGGGCTAACAGAAAGTCTGTCAGATGTTGTAAGGCTATTAAAAATAAGCATTAATACCCTAGTTCCTTTCATGGCTATTGACTCGTAGCTTGTGACAGGCTGGCCCTCTTCCTGGGCCCACCTGGTTCAGAGCCCTGCTTCCACCTGTACTGTTTTGGTTCCCTGAATATCGCCAAGTGCTCCCAAGCATCAGAAAGTAGGTTCATAAGATGGCCTCTAATGACCTTTCCAATTCTAAGTAAAAGCATACCAAAAAACCAAACCAGTTGCCATTGAGTCAACTATAACTCATGGTGACCCCATATGTGTCAGTGTACAACTGTGCTCCATAGGGTTTTCAGTGGCTAATTTTTTGGAAGTAGATGGCCATGCCTTTCTTCCTAGATGTCTCTGGGTGGACTGAAACCTTCAACCTTTCAGTTAGCAAGCAAATTTGTTAATTGTTTGCATGACCCAGGGACTCTAGTCTACTGATTAGAGCATAAGCATCTCCTAATAAAATGAAATCCCCTTCTTCCATGGGGTAAGGTAAGCAGTGATTTTTGGGAAGCAGACAAGTTTTTTAGAAGGAATGTTTTTCCAGACTTGGGCACCATTAACAGACAGGTACCCTCAACCAATAGGAAGCTCCACTATGCAATCGGAGAAGAATAAAAGTTTCACAATAGAGCTGCAGTGTGTACATGCAGAGGATGGGGAGGCAGGTAGTTTGTATTCTCCAAAAATATGTGGTAATATGAGCAGAGATGATGAAACCCAAAACAGGTTCTGACCCTGGGCTTCAGCTCTCCAGAAGCACGACCTAAACGGAGCCTTTGTTCAATATTTGGCATGTTGTCTGCAAGGTGGCAAAGGTCCCTTTTGGGGAGACACATGACACCCTTAGGGAAAGTGGACTTGGAAGGAGCAGAAAGACCAGCCCATCCTAGAGAAACAGTGATGGTGTGTTCTTTTACTGGGCAGCGTTCTCCCTGCACCCTGGGATGCTATCACCAAACAAAGGTCCTTTGGAAGGAGAAGGAGCAGCCTTTGACTTTTCTTGGTTTTGATCAGACTGGTTTATGTACAATGCAGTTGTAAGAAATTGGCTCCTATTAAATGTCGGATGATTGTGTTGATTGGATATTGGGTGCTGTTGTGGTTGCTGGGTGCTGTTGAATCGATTTCAACTCATAGCAACACCATGTGACAGAGTAGAACTGCCCCATAGGGTTTCCTGGTCTGTAGATCACCAGCCAGGTCTTTCTGCCATGGAGCCACTGGGTAGGTTCAAATTGTTAACCTTTTGGTTAACAGTGGAATGCTAAACTGTTGCGGTACCAGGGCTCCTGCTTGGGACACAGAGATGTTTATTTTGTTGAATGTAAAAGATGGCTGTGTCATTCTTTGCCTGCCACAGAACCCAACTGCCTCTCCCCAAAGCAGTCCTCCTATTCCACACTCGCCCAATCTCTGTTTTAAGTGTCGACACCATTGGGAAAGATTATCTTTCTGCCTCAGCATACCCCTCGCCCTTCCCCCTCATTGGTCAGTTCAGCTACTTAACAAGCTGTGTTAGCCAGTTGCACCCCTGGACACCCAATAGCCCTATGACTGTAGGGGCCAAGGCATGGAGATAAGACTCTTTTGGCAGTCTCTGCCCACTTGTCCAGAGTTTCCTTGGCTTCCATCTATTTTCTATCTTCAGTCCATTCTGGTGGATCCATCTCATCCTTTCCCTTTGTCTGAGAAGACGAGAGAGAGTTCATCTCTGATGCTTGCATGAAGACTCTCTGCCCTATTCCCCAATGCCTCTCACCTACAGGCCTGCCACAGCCTCCCAACTTCTATCCCTGCTTCTACTCTTGCCTTCTTTATAGTCAATGTTACACACACACACACACACACACACAAAGCCCATTGCCATCGAGTTGATTCTGACTCATAGAACTGCCTTATAGACTTTCCAAGGAGTGGCTGGTGGATTCAAACTGCTGACCTTTTGGTTAGTAGCCATAGCTCGTGTAGCTCTTAGCCACTGTGCCACGAGGGCTTCAAAAGCTCTATCCAGGATTTAAAATGTAAATTGTGTCAAGTTACTAAACTATAGCATGCTGGAATAAAACCCAAACTCTTTCATATGCCTTCAGAGTCCCGCATGCTTACCTTCCTTCCCACCCACCCCTGTGACTTTATTATCACTTGCCCTTCCTCTCTCAGCTCCGGCCATGTTGGCAAACACGGCCCTCCTCAGGAACTTCTTATGTTGTCCATTTGCCTGGCACCCATTTTCTCTTGGCTCACTCCTTGACCTCATTTATGTTTGTGCTTTAACATTACCTCCTCAAAGAGGTTTCTCCTGACGATATGGTTGAAAAGGGCACACTCACCTTATTACTTACTCTCTTTTGTTTTTCTTCATTGCCTGAAATCATATTATTATTCATTTGTTTTCCATTTATTGTTCATTTCACTCTCTAGAACGAAAGCTCTATAAGGGTGCAGATTTTGCATTGATGTTTCTTCAGTGCCTTGATCTGTGCCTGGTACATATTAAACATGACAGATAAATGATGGACGGACGGACGGGTGGGTAGATGGGTGGATTGGTGGATGGATAGACAGATAAAGTAGATCACTGTGGTGAGTTGTCTGTTGCTGTGATGTTGGAAGCTATGCCACCAGTATTTCAAAAACCGGCAGGGTCACCCATAATACTTTGTTGCTGTTGAGCCAATTCCAACTCATAGAGACCCCACAGGACACAGTAGAACTGCCCTATAGAGTTTCCAAGGAGCAGCTGGTAGATTTGAACTGCAGACATTTTAGTTAGTAGTCGTAGCTTTTAACCACTGTGCCACGAGGGTTTCAATCTCTGGTTTAAGTCCCATGGTGGACAGGTTTCAGCTGAGTTTCCAGACAAAGACAGACTAGGAGGAAAGGCCTGGTGATCTACTTCTGGGGGTTGGTCTGTGAAAACCCTATGAATCACAACAGAATATTGCCTGATACAGCACTGGAAGATGAGCCCCCTAGGTTAGAAGGCACTCAAAATTCACAGTGGCTGGGACAGTGGACTCAAATATACCAATGATGGTGAGGATGGTGCAGGACCAGACAACATTTCATTTTGTTGTACGTGGAGTCACCGTGAGTCCAAGCTAACTCACTGACAACTTAACAACTATGATCAAAACAACACCTTTTATTGATTTATTTTTACTGCAATTACTTTCATTTATTATTACTCATTATAAAAGTAGAATATTATAAAAGTAGAATATTATAGAAAGTTGGAAAGTAAGAAAAAAAAGTTAAGAGTCCCACTAGTCAAACACAACTATTGTTTGTTGTTTATATTTTGATGCATTTTTTCCCAGAATTTTCCTACACATACTATTGTTATTCTTTTTTAAAGATTTAATTACACTGCCTATAATTTTGGAGCCCTGGTGGTGCTTGGCTACTAACTGAAAGGTCGGCAGTATGAGTCCACCAGCCACTCCTTGGAAACACTATGGGGCAGCTCTACTCTGTCCTATAGGGCCACCGTAAGTCAGAATCAACTCTACCACAACGGGTTTGGGTTTTGGTCAGTATATAAATTCATATCATCATTTTTTCATAGTAATTTAAAGACATTTCTTATTGTTAATTTTGTTTTCACAACCATCATTTTTAATACCTGCACAATAGGAGATTCTTTGTATATGCCATAATTGACTTAAATATTCCCTGCTTGTTGTAGACCTAATTTTTTTCCATTTAACCTTATTATGATAATAAACAGCTTTCCGCATAAAGCATTTTCCATATTTAGGATTATTTCCTTAGGATATATGGTCAGAAGTGGAATGATGGCATCCAAGAGTACAGATTGACTTACAGCTCTTGCTACATACTTCTAAACAGTTTTCTAGAAAGGTCCTTCCGATTTACGTTTTCCCCAGTCACATATGAGAGCATCTGCCTTAACACACACTGACCCTCACAATGGTGGGAGAATTGTTTTTAAATTTTATAATTAAGTGAAGCATTTATTATTGTAATGTGCATTTCTTCTATTGGCAGTGCTAGTCTGAGCTGTCCATTGTTGTCAATCTGTCGTATATAAGTCCCAGTGCACCACAATCATTTATCTATTGTGGCTTTAAAATACATTTTAGTACTTCATAGGAGCCCTGGTGGAGCCCTGGTGGCGCAGTGGCTAAAGAGCTTGGCTGCTAACCAAAAGGACAGCAGTTCAAATCCACCAGTCGGTCCTTGGAATTCCTATGGGGCAGTTCTACTCTGTCCCATAGGGTCGCTATGAGTTGGAATCAACTCGATGGTAATGGATTTTAGCAGCCCTGATGGTGCAGTGGCTAAAGTGCTTGGCTGCTAACTAAAAGGTTGACTTTTGAACCCACCAGCTGCTCCACAGGAGAAAGATGTGGCAGTCTGTGTCCATAAAGATTTACAGCGTTGGAAATCCTATAGGGTCACTAAGAGTTGGAATTGGCTCGATGGCAGTGGATTTAGGGCTGGTCACATCAATTTTCTTTTCTCAATTTTTTTTTCTGTTTATGTTTTTAGATAAATATCAGAATCATTTTGTCAAATTTGTACAAGAAAAATCCATTTGGGATTTTGATGGGATTAAATCTAAGGGTCCCTGGATGGTGCAGTTTGCCTCCTAACTACAAGGCTGGCAGTTGGAACCAACCCAGCGGCTCCATAGAAGAAAGGCCCCACTATCTGCTTCTGTAAGGATTGTAGCCACGAACAACAGCAACTCAAAGATTAGATAGGAAACTTAGGGGACCGTGAGTTTGTGTTAATAGGGGAAGAAAAATTTGGAAAAGGAGGGTGAGAATGGTTACACAACTCAAAGAAAGTAATCAATGTCACTGGATTGTACGTGTAGAAACTGTTGAATTGGTGTATGCTCTGCTGTGTATATTCTCAAGAACAACAAAAAGAAAATAATTTACGAATTAAAAAAAAAAAAAAAAGATTACAGCCAAGAAAACCTACAGAGCAGTTCTACTCTGTAACACATTGGTTGGAATCAGCTTCATAGTAATGGGTTTTTTTGTTTGTTTGTTTTTAAATCAATCAGGTCCTTCCATTCGCATCCAGTAAACCCTCTTCCAGAACTAAGTCACATAGCCACAAGTATTAGCATCTCACCTCTGGAAGTCGCAGGAGGGCTCCTGTGTTCCCCCCTCCAAGTAACAGAACAAAATCCCTCCAAAGCAGCACCTGGATTAGTGTTGGAGGGGAATGTGTGCCCACAGCAGGCCTGGGGACCCGGCATTGGGGGAATTTTATAATTCTGCCTCAGAAATAATACTACAGGTCCGTGCCCTACAGATGCAGAAATTCTTATATATTCTGTGATGTGATTGTCTTCAGGATTATAATTGCATATGTCTAATCAGCATCTAAGGAGCCCTGGTCGTGTAACGGTTAAGTGCTTGGCTGCTAACCAAAAGGTCAGCGGTTCAAACCCACCAGCGGCTCTGCAGGAGAAAAGGGAGAAAAGACCTGGCGATCTGCTCCAGTAAAGATTAAAGCCTAGGAAACTCTAGGGGGCAGTTCTACTGTCACATAGAGTCACGATGAGTCAACTCGAGGGCGCGTAACAATGACAACAATTAGCATATCCAGTCCTAGCAGAAAAAATCTTTTATTTTGAGTAGGTGCTGATGGGCACTCAACTGTTTGTTTACAACCTTACAAAGCAGAAGGTGGAAGGAATTTTCCAGAGATTAGCTTCTGGCCCTATCCATTTCAAGCTTTGTTTCTTCTCCACTACCTGTATCATCCAATGAAAATAATCATCTTCCCTTGTCAAATGAGTTTGAGCTCCCTGCCAAAACCCCTTCCAGGGGACTGATAGCAGGCATTCATACAGAGACCCTCGATCCCTCATCCACAATTTGGAAATCCAGAAAGCCCCAGAACCAATGCTTCGCTTAACTCACAGGGTGGCAACGCCTCATTTGCGCTGAAGCGACTCTACTCATAGTCTTTATTGATCTCAGTACCCATTCTCATATGGTCTGCTGTAGAAATTCTAATATGATTGATTATGAGTTCCCTTCCAGACCACGCTAGGGGTGTTAGGCTGCACCTTTCTAAAAATTCTAAATTTTTAAATAAATAAATAAATAAATGGCCCCAAGAATTTCAGATAAGAGAGTGTGGACTGTTATTAAAAGCAAGGAGAAATTCAACAGTAAAAACTGTTTGACAGGCAAATAAACACTGGGCAAGGAAACGAGATTATTTGCTCAGGGGAAGAAGTTTTCCATCTTCTTCCCCAGAACAGACTGCCTTTAATTTCCTTTACCACCAGTGGGGGTACTACTTAAGATTAATGGCCCAGAGTCTGACCTCTATTCTCCTGATGTTGACAGCCAATATAAAAAAAAAAAAAAAATACATATAAAAAATATATCTCTATAAAAACAGTTGTTTTCCAGCTGATTCCCATGTATAGCGACCCCACACGGAGTTCCCGGGTGGCCCAAACGGTGAAGTGCTCAACTACTAACTGAAAGGTTGGTGGTTCCAACCCACCCAGAGGCTCCTTGGAAGAAAGTCCTGACAATCTGCTTCCAAAAGGTCACGAGTTCGAAAACCCTGTGGAGTGCAGTTCTGCTCTGCACACGTGGGATCGCTGAGTCGTGCCCTACAGATAAAGAATTCCAGTATATCCCCGTAGGGTTAATGCCCAATTCCAATTCCATTTTTGCCCGTGGGTGAAGACTAGGGAGATTTTTATTGAAGCCATTTACATGTTTTAGTAAAGATGTATAAACACAAACACATACATCTTTTGGTCAAAATTATTACTTGATATTTTATGATGAACTGCTGTTATGAATTTGATTTATATTTTCAAACTGGTTTAATTGCTGGCTTAGAGAAATGCCTATGATTTAAAAATATTTATCTTACCTCTTGTCTTTTTACCCATAAGTCTTATTAATTCTAATGGCATTTTCGTTGATTCCTTTGGATTTTTTTCCTAAGTGGTCAATCCTATTATTCTCATGTAACGATATCCCTTCCTGTTGTTATAACACTTACTCCTGTTTCAGGCTTTATTAGACTGTCGAGGACATACAGGATAGAATTAAACAGCAATTGTGTTGCCAGGAGCTTGATTTTGTCGCTGATTGCAACACGGCCATTTCTGGTGTTTCATTATTAAGCACAATCTTGGCTGTTTTGGAATGTACTTTGCCATGCTGATGATATAGACTCCAAGTCCTTACATATTTACCATTTTTATTACTAATAGATGTTAAGTTATATTTATGGACATTTCAACATCATTAATTTAATTTATGGCCATTTTAACACCATTAATTTTTTTGCTTATTACTTATTTTTAGGAGACTAATAACAGAATCTACTTCATGTTTTCTGTATTAAAGTTCCTGTTCAAGAATGTGGGATCATCTGCCACAGCTAATTCTATCGTTTCCTTGAAGTTGCAGTTAAAGGACCCCAGCAAATATTTTTTACAAATATTTTATTTCTTAGGCCCTACCTAACTACTGGCCTCAGGATTCTGATGCGTGGAGTGGAGAAAACCAGGTAAACTGCGTGTTCTGCCCTAGTGATTTGTAAAGTAGGCAATCAGTGAATATAATGGAAGGCAACATCAGCTAAGCTGCATTCTACTTGGCCATAGGTCAGCAAACTACAGCCTGTGGGCTAAATCTCATGTACCTGTTGCCTGTTTATGTAACTGCAGTCTTATTGGAACACAGCCATGCCTGTTCATTTACGTATTGTCTATGACTATTTTCGGAGCCCTGGTGGTGCCGTGGTTAAAAACTCGGCTGTTAACCAAAAGGTCGGCAGTTCAAATCCACCAGCCACGTCTTAGAAACCCTGTGGGGCAGTTCTATACTGTCCTATAGAGTCGCTAGGAGTTGGAATCCACTGAACAGCAACAGGTTTGGTTCTTGTTATGACTGTTTTCAGGGAACACTGGTGGTTCTGTGGTAAAATTCTTGCCTCCTATGCGGGAGACCTGGATTTGATACCCAGTCAATGCACAGCCACCACCTGAATGTCAGTGGGGTTTTGCATGTTGCTATGATGCTGAACAGGCTTCAGTATAGCTTCCAGACTAAGATGGTCTAGGAAGCAAGGCCTGACCATCTACTTCTGAAAATCAGCCAATGAAAATTTTACGGATCGCAGAAACGGTCTGACCTGAATCCAATCATAGGGATGGCTCAGGACTGGCCTTGTTTTGTTCCATTGTGCATGGAGTTGCCACGAGTGGGGGGCCATCTTGATGACAGCTAACAATGATGACAGTTTTCATGCTATACAGCAGAGTTAAGATTGAATCATCCACAAAGCCTAACATATTTACTATCTCTTTCCATTTTCAAAGAAGGTTTGCCTATCCCTGTTCTAGATATTAATTGGTAGTCTAAGAAAAAAAAAGTGGGGGTGGCAGCTCCACTATCAAAATAAGTTCAAAAAGTGTTATATTCCTTCAGGATAATTTAAAGTGTACCTCAATAAGTTAGAAAATTTTAGAGTCGTGCATAAATACATTCATACATATAAGCTCACATAAATAGATCAATTTGAGTTATTTTCTAAACTTTTTTTTTTTACATACAAATCCATTTCCATTAAAGAGCTGTTTATAATTCTCAGAACACTAGTGTTTGACAGATTTCAGTAGGGAAATGCTTGATGTGAGATGTTATGTCTTTTGTTACTTCCGCCATGTTGTTGTTACAGGTCATCAAGTCGATTTTCAACTCATTGTGATCCCATGTGACAGAGTAGAACTGCCCCATAGAATTTTCTAGGCTGTAGTCCTCAAGGGAGCAGATTGCCAGATATTTCTCCCTTGGAGTGGCTGTGGGGGTTCAAACTGCCAACGTTTCTGTTAGCAGCCCAGCTCTTAACCATTGCACCACCAGTGCTCCTTTATCCCTGCCACAGACTTGTCTATTTCCTTGTTTCATCTCTCCCATCCCTTGATCTTCTGGTTTGTTTGATAGTTTTGTTTTTTGTTTTAATGACTTTTGAAATTTTAGCTCCGATTTATTTCTGATCCCTCTGGCTCAACAATTCCTTATAGTGACTGTGGCTGTTGCTATAGTCAGTTTTTGTTCATAACGATGCTTTTTAACCTACCAATGATATTCATAAGGTGGTTGTGTAGGAGCAGGTCACAAGGGACAAAAGAAATTTCCTTTGGAGTCCGGTAGAGGATCAAGTAGTCCCATGGAAAGGTCCCTGACTTTTAGTAGCTGACTTGTTCTCTTTTACAAACTGAGAATAAGAATACCTACTCTACTGAATTCCCCCAATCATCTGTCAGTTTGTTGTACTGTGCGGGCTTGTGTGTTGCTGTGATGCTGGAAGCTATGCCACCAGTCTTCAAATTCCAGCAGGGTCACCCTTGGCAGACAAGTTTCAGCTGAGCTTCCAGACTAAGACAGACTAGGAAGAAGGACCCAGCTGTCTACTTCTGAAAAGAGTTAGAGAAAACCTTATGAATAGCAGCAGAACATCGTTTGGTACAGTGCCAGAAGATGAGCCCCTCAGGTTGGAAGGCACTCAAAAGATGACTGGGGAAGAGCTATCTCCTCAAAGAAGAGTTGACCTTAATGACGTGGATGGAGTAAAGCTTTTGGGACCTTCATTTGCTGATGTGGCACAACCCAAAATGAGAAGAAATGGCTGGAAACATCCATTAACAATTGGAACCTAGAATGTACAAAGTATGAATCCAGGAAAATTGGAAATCAACCAAAATGAAATGGAACGCATAAACATTGATATCCTATGCATTAGTGAGCTGAAATGGACTGGTATTGGCCATTTTGAATTGGACAATCATATGGTCTACTGTGCTAGGAATGACAACTTGAAGAGGAATGATGTTGCATTCATCTTCAAAAAGAACATTTCCAGATCTACCCTGAAGTACAATGCTGTCAGTGATAGGATGATATTCACACACCTACAAGGAAGACCAATTAATATGACTATTATTCAAATTTGTACACCAATCACTAAGGCCAAAGATAAAGAAACTGAAGATTTTTCCCAGCTTCTGAAGTCTGAAATTAATCGAACATGTAATCAGGATGCTCTGATAATTACTGATGATTGGAATGTGAAAGTCGGAAACAAAAAAAGGATTGGTAGTTGGAAAATATGGCCTTGTTGATGGAAATGATGCCAGGGATTGCATGATTGAATTTTGCAAGACCAATGTCTTCTTCATTGCAAATACCTTTTTCCACCAATATAAATGACAACTATACACATGGAGCTCGCCAGATGGAAGAGACAGGAATCAAATCAACTACATCTATGGAAAGACATGATGGAAAAGCTCAATATCATTAGTCAGAACAAGGCCAGGGACTGACTGCAAATCAGACCATCAATTACTCATATGGAAGTTGAAGCTGAAACTGAAGAAAATTAAAACAAGTCCACGAGAGCCAAAGTACAACCTCGAGTATATTCCACCTGAATTAGGAGACCATCTCAAGAATAGATTTGACGTGTTGAACACTAATGACAGAAGACCAGACGAGTTGTGGAATGACATCAAGGACATCAGACATGAAGAAAGCAAGAGGTCATTAAAAAGACAGGAAAGAAAGAAAAGGCCAAAATGGATGTCAGAAGAGACTCTGAAACTTGCTCTTGAACATCAAGTAGCTAGAGCAAAAGGAAAAAAATGATGATGTAAAAGAGGTGAACAGAAGATTTCAAAGGATGGCTCAAGAAGACAAAGTAAAGTATTATGGTGACATGTGCAAGGATCTGGAAATGGAAAACCAAAAGGGAAGTACACGCTTAACGTTTCTCAAGCTGAAACAACTGAAGAAAAAATTCAAGCCTTGAGTTGCAATACTGAAGGAGTCAACGAGGAAAATATTAAACGATGCAGGAAGCACCAAAAGAATATGGAAGGAATACACAGAGTCACTATCCCAAAAAGAATTGGTCGACGTTCAACATTTCAGGAGGCAACATATGATCAGTAACTGATGATACTGAAGGAAGAAGTCCAGGCTGCACTGAAGGCATTGGTGAAAAACAAGGCACTGGGAACTGATGGAATACCAATTGAGATGTTTCAACAAACAGATGCAGCCTGGAAGTATTCACTTGTCTATGCCAAGAAATTTGGGAGACAGCTACCTGGTCAACTGACTGAAAGAGATCCATATTTATGCCTATTCCCAAAAAGGTGATCCAACCAAATGTGGAAATTATTGAATAATATCATTAATATCACATGCCAGCAAAATTTTGCTGAAGATCATTCAAAAGTGGCCACAGCAGTATATCAACAGGGAACTGCAAGAAATTCAAGAAAGACTCAGAAGAGGGTGTGGAACCAGGGATATCACTGCTGACTTCAGATGGATCCTGGCTGAAGGCAGAGAATACCAGAAGGATGTTTATCTGTGTTTTATTGACTATGCTAAGGTATTTGACTGTGTGGATCATAACAAATTATGGATAACACCACGAAGAATGGGAATTCCAGAACACTTAATTGTGCTAATGAGGAATCTGTACATGGATCAAGAGGTAGTCGTTCAAACAGAAGAAGGGGATACTGCATGGTTCAAAGTCAGGAAAGGTGTGTGTCAGGGTTGTATCCTTTCACCATACATATTCAATCTGCATGCTGATCAAATAATCCGATAATCTGGACTATATGAAGAAGAACAGGGCATCAGGATTGGAGGAAGACTCATTAGCCACCTGTGATATGCAGATGACACAACCTTGCTTGTTGAAAGCGAAGAGGACTCGAAGCACTTACTGATGAAAATCAAAGACCACAGCCTTCAGTATGGATTACACCTCAACATAAAAAAGACAAAAATCCTCACAATTGGACCAATAAGCAACATCAAGATGAACGGAGAAAAGATTGAAGTTGCCGAGGATTTCATTTTACTTGGCTCCACAATCAACACCCATGGAGGCAGCAGTCAGAAATCAAAAGACTTATTGCATTGGGCAAATCTGCTGCAAAAGATCTCTTTAAAATGCTAAAAAGCAAAGATGTCACCTTGAGATCTAAGGTGCACCTGACCCAAGCCATGGTATTTACAATCTCATCATACGCATGCAAAAGCTGGACAATGAATAAGGAAGACAGAAGAAGAACTGACGACTTGGAATCGTTGCGTTGGCAAAGAATATCGAATATGCCACGGGCTGCCAAAAGAATGAAGTGATCTGTCTTGGAGGAAGCGCAACCAGAATGCTTCTTGGAAGCAAGGATGGTGAGACAGTGTCTCACATACTCTGGACATGTCAGGAAGGATCAGTCCCTGGAGAAGGACATCATGTTTGGTAAAGTAGAAGGTCAGTGAAAAAAAGATGGATTGACACAGTGGCTGCAATAAGGGGCCCAAGCAGAGCAACAATTGTGAAGATGGCATGGGACTCAGCAGTGTTTCGTTCTGTTGTGCATAGGAATTCTATGAGTCGGAACCAAGTCGACAGCACCTAACAACAACTCTTCTGAATTTTGAGAAGGCTGTGAGTTAATGCTCATGAAATAGCTAGTTCGGTTTCTGCAACACAGCAAAATGCTCACTTACCAGAGGTTGGTTTCTCTTCTACCTTATTGTTCACACAGTTGAGAGTGACTCGTAGATTGAAATAATCCTTGGGAGGCAATGCACTGCAGAGGTTGAGAATATGGACCTTAGAGTCAGAGATATGTGGGTTCAAACCCATCCCTCCCTTTCCCCTGCCTTTGTGAGATGCTTCACCGCTCCTTCCACTTGGATCAGGAGAGTAATCACACCACTGCACAGGCCTAGTGATGATTGAGATAAGTGTGAAAAATGCTTGATGCCCAATAGATAGAAATTACTAGAACTATTACAGTTATGGGCTCCCTACCCAACCCAGTGCCATCAAGTCGATTCTGACTCATAGGCTCCCTAGGTGGTGCAAATTGTTAACTTATACACTGCTAACCAGAAGGTTGGAGGTTCAAATTCACCCAGAGTCACCTCAGAAGAAAGGCCTGGAGATCTACTTCTGAGAAACCAGCCGTTGAAAACCCTGTGGAGTACAGTTCTACTCTGACACACATGGGGTCACCATGAGTTGAAAGTGACTCAATGGCAACTATTTTTTTGTTAATATTATGGTCTTAGAGGCATCATGCTGTAGTTAAGAGAACAGGGGATTGAGAGTCAAAGAACACAGCTTTTCATCCTAGAGTCAGCCACTAACTTAGTGCACACGCTTGGGCTGTTTATTCAACCTCTCTGGGCTCCCATTTCAACATCGCTGAATTGTGGGTTTGAGTAAGATCGTATTGCTAAACATTTTAAAGCATTTTCTGGGCCACAGTATATTTTCATATCCTTTAAATCAGTTTGTAGTCAAAACAGTAGAACTACATTTCTATGAAATAAGGCTTTATGATGGCAGTGCTACCAGCGTGGAACCACTCCTCCATTACCTTTGGCTTCTTCCAAGATGCCATTTCTGTAGCCAGTCACTTCTAATGTCTGCAAAGGGGATCCTTATTATGTGCTATTTATGTTAATACACAAGTGTTCCAACTTAATTGACTTCTGGGCTAATGAATTTAATTTCACAAGGAAATTAATCAGTGCTAATTAGGTTTCTAAGTCATTCCTTGTACCTTTGTGTTTCCTTGGCCTAGGTTCACTGCTCTACGCGCTGGCATCATGCGGGCTTGCCAAGGCGAGCACGGGCTGATGGGATAGGTTCCCTCTCCCAGGCTCCCTCTCTAGCCTCAAGGCCCCTTTTGAATGATAGGTGGGTTATTCCTGCACTGAATTGAAGCCTTCACTGGCTTAATGCCAAGCCCACGACGTAGCCATCAGCCCCTTTGCAAAATGAGCTTTGTTGGTCCTTCAGGTGAATTTGGTATGAACTGAAGAACTTCTGAAGCTTGGGAAAGTGGCCAAGTAGAATCCATGGGGAGAACAGATTTGCCAGTGGTAAATGCAAACCAGTTAATAGCAGCTCCAGGTGGAAGTGGCTCAGGCTTACCTTGTCTTTACACCTGTGTTCTACCAGCAAGTATCAAATCAATTTGAGACATCTGCTGGCTCACCTGGCCCAGGTAGACTAGCCTCTCATGGAGTAATGTGACGCTAATTTGGGACACAGAATTCCATCCAATAAGACTCAAATGCAGTATTGGATCAGCTTAAGAAGAATTCAGGGAGGTTGACAGTTTGAACCCCCTGCCCCCACAACCGCTCCACAGAAGAAAAATGTGGCAGTCTGCTATTGTAAAGATTACAGCCTTGGAAACCCATGGGGCAATGCTACTGTGTCCTATAGGGTTGCTATGTGTCAGAATCGACTCTACAGCATTTTTTTTTTTCAATTCAATATTCTGAAAATATGTGGATATGGCCTCAGGTCAGATTGATTTTACTATGTGAACTTTTTGTTACCTTTTTTTTTTTTTTTTTTTTGCTCTAAATCTCCTTGAATCAGGAAAAAACCGTGGATTATTTTGGAGATGAGCAATTTACTCTCCCCCCCCATTGTTATTATTTATAATCCCTTACATTTGTACAATACTTTAAGGTAACTTTTCCTCCACTGTTAAGAATTTATCCAGGGAAATAATCATATAAATACTAATGATAATGCTAATGATAATTAGTAATTCTCACACTTAGTATTTGCCTGGGATTGTGCTAAGGGCATTAACTGCCTCATTTTATGCCATCTTCACAACAACGCACTACACTGCAGGTTAGTGCTACCTCTGTTTACAGAGGAGGAAACGGAAGTTTGCACAGGACAAATGCATTGCAAAGGTCACATAGCAAGGTAAGTGGTGAATTGAGACTTTCAGGTTTACCTAACGCCTACCTATTACGATGCACTGTTATATCACATATAAGCTGTATACTGTATGTTCAAGTAGAAATATACATATGAATAGAAAAGACTGGAAGGATATGCACTGAAGTGTTCATTTTACTTTCTTATTTTCACATTTTCACCAATGAAAATGTGTTATACTGCCTCAGTACACACACACGCACACATACTCTTTCTCTTTCCTTCTCTAAGTGTTTCTCTTTAAATCTTCTCTATTTCAGTAAATGACTCCACCACTTAGCGACTACCCAGGTAACCAAAACGGACATATGAAGCCATCCTTGATTGCTCTCTTTCCCTAACCTCAGAAGCCTTATCAATAAGATTACCAGGAACCAGTTGCCATCCAGCTGATTCCGATTCACAGTGACCTCATGTGTGTCAGAGCAGAGTTGTGCTCCATAGGGTTTTCAATGGCTGATTTTCCAGAAGTAGATAGACAGGGGAGACCCTGGTGGCGTGGTGGTTAAGAGCTACAGCTGCTAGCCAAAACGTCAGCAGTTCGAATCCACCAGGCGCTCCTTGGAAGCTCTATGGGGCAGTTCTACCCTGTCCTATAGGGTTGCTATGAGTCAGAATCAACTTGATGGCAGTGGGTTTGGTTTGGTTAGATAGACAGGCCTTTCTTCCACGGTGCCTCTGGGTAAACTTGAACCGCTAACCTTTCGGTTGGTAGCCCAGCACATGAACCATTTGCACCATCCAGGGACTCCATCGATAAGATTACACCCCCAAATAAATCTGGTACTTGCCCCTTCTCTCCACTTTCGGGGTGCCACAGTAATCTTTCCTGACTGCTGCCAAGTCTTCACCATACGGCAGCAAGAGAGAGCTTTTGGAAACGCAAATCAGAATGTTTCTCTCTCTCCTAAAACCCTCTCATAGCAGGTAGAATGTAATACAAACTTCCTGTCATGACTTCTGACAGCTTTCTGTGTACAGTTGATTCTTACTTCCTTCTCCAAATTCCCTTCCTTCTATCTTCCGCTTGCTTACTGGGCTCTGTTGGGACTTTCCCCAGGTCTTTCCCCAGGCTCAGACATGCCAGACTTTCTCTCACCTCAGAGCCTGTACATGCTGTCTCCGTGGCCTGGAACCCACATCCCCCTGCCTCTTGAGAGGCTGATTCTTAGTCAACTCCTGTTCATTCTTTGTGTTTCTTTTTAGAGGTTCCCTCTTCAGAAAGGGCTCCACAGCCATCCTATCTAAAATGGGGCCCCTCTCATCCCAAAGAACCCTATTATTTTTCCCTTCAGGGCATTTTTTCACTACTTAAATTATTTTGTGCTTCAGTGCATGAAACTGAGTCTGTGAGAGTCAGAGGCCAACTGTATATCTGGGAGGTCTTTGGATTAATTTCTATGTTCTTGTGGTTGTTGTGTGCCATTGAGTCAATTTCAACACAGTGACCTATAGGACAGAGTAGAACTGCCCCATAAGGTTTCCAAGGATGTAATCTTTATGGGAGCAGATCAACAGGTCTTTCTTCCTGCAGAGCCACTGGTGAGTTCAAGCAGCTGAGCACTTAACCATTGTGTCACCAGGGTTACTTTCAACTTCCATGTAGGGTACATAATTTATCAAAGGATAAGTAATAAAAATGTGTTCAATTGAAGCTTGCATAGTATATTGGGTTGTTTAGTTTTTATAGTATATTAAAACTCAGTAGTAACTACTGAGTTGTTTATAACTTTGACCAGCAACAGGTTGTTTTTAGAACGGAAGATCTGATCACTGACACTGTGTGTCATTTTCAAAACACGGTGATAATAAAAAGCAGGCAACTTTTAGTCGACTTTATTATTGGTTTTAGGTTGTCTACAAGCCATGGGCCATTCTATATTGCCCACTCCTGGGTGGGCCTCTCCTACTGCCAGAATGGACCCGGTGCCCCTCAGCAACGTACAATGTATGCAGCCTTTGCAGCCACTGTGCCTATTCTGACTGTGAGTCCTTGGACAATCACCCTGACCCTTGGTTTTCTCTTCCATAGGTGGTAGGTATAAGGCAGTAAGATGAGAGGATTTTCATCTCAAGCTCAGGTGTGGAAAGGAGACTCATCATTTCACCTATAATGTTTGTTTTTACTTTGCTTCTGCTTCCTTACTGGACAGGTAAGGCAGGTAGGGAAGAAAGGAGGGCTCTGAGAGCAGCCAGATGTTCCAATGGCTGTGCTAGTTCTTATGGGCTGGGTGACTTTGGCCAAGTTGCTCAGCACCTCTGAACTTCAATTTTCTTACCTGCCAATGGGGATGATGCACCCCTGTCACTGGCTTGTGAAGAGAATTGAATAAATATGGAATTGTATACCTAACGTGATGCCTAGAATACAAAGTATTCAATAAATATTAATGCTCTAATGTCTTCCTTCGGGCCTTTTGTATATGTGTTGGGGAAGAATGGGAGGAAGAGAGAAGGAGGAAAAGAGAGAAGTAGGCTTAAAAGGCAAATAATGGGAAGTCTGCAGAACACAGCAGGTTCCCCGGACAAGCCATAAAAACCAAGAAGCAGCATTTAGCCCAGGCAGTGTCCATGACCACAAGCTACACCCTGCTGTTTGCAGATGGGAAACTCTGGAAAGGCAAATATTAGACTGAGGCAAACGTGACTTCTGTGAATTTCTTCTAGGTTGCTTTCTGAGAAGTGTGGGCCAGCTCCCTATTTCAGCGCCTGTTCCCTGGCTCTGGAATGTGGCCCCCATGGCAGAGCCTGAATTGTTACCAGGGTAATGGCGATGTCTTTACCTCAGAGTTTGCTGATTTTTGCTTAAGGAGCAGGTGAGGGCTTAATGATCAGGGACTCCTGGCTGTAGCATCAAGGTGGTATGAAAACTGGCAGCCCCAATAAGGCTGCCCCCATTCAGAATTTCATTTTGTTTTTAATATTTCCAAGGCATAAAATTCAGAGACCGCAGGGCTTTTGATCGTGGTATTTAGGGCGTATCTCTGACCTCAAAAGACCTTCCTTAAAATATTTTCTGTGAGTGATCAAAAAGATTGTTTCCTGATGAACTGGTGTGTGTTTAATGGAGCCATGTATGCCTGGGTTTCAATCCCAGCTCTGCTCCTTCGTTATGTGACCTTGGACAAGCCACTTGACCCAGTTTTTCTCCTGGGTTCCTCTCAAATGCTGTTCACATCCTCCTTCATATGTGCTCACGCATTCCAATGATACCGAATCCCACCACTGTGCTGATGCCGCCAGGATTTCTGCCTCCAGCCCAGATTCTTTGTGCTCCAGGCTCACATAGACAACTGCATGATTGCCATCTTCACTTGAGTGTCTCAGACACCTTAAACACCTCGTGTTGGAAACAGAACTCACTCAGCCCCACCCCTCACCCAGCAGTATAAACTGTTCCAAAATGGTTACCTACCATCCGCAACTCCTTTGTCATCTTTGAGTTCCATCGAGTTGAATCTGACTTATAGTGACCCCACGTGACAGAGTAGAACTGCCACATAGAGTTTTCTTGGCTGTAATCCTTACAGAAGCAGATAGAGAGGGCTTTTTCCCACAGAGTCACTGGGTGAGTTCAAACCTCCAACCTTTTGTTTAGCAGTTGAGCTCTTAACCTTTGCGCCACCAGGGCTCCTTCCCACTCTTTTCCTCTTAGTAAATGTGCCACCACCCATCTACACAGTTGCTCAACCCAAACACAAAGAGTCTCCCACGATTTTTCTTCTTTCTTCTCCCTTCTCTAAATCCCGTGCCTCAGCAAGTCCTGTCAATTGTACCTCCAAAATATACCCTTCACCCACTTATGTTTCTCCATCTCCACCTATTCTTATATGGACTAGCTGGGAAGTGAAGTTCTCCTGATCGGTCTCTCCACTTCCACTCAGTCAAAGTGATCTCCTAAAAACCAAAATCTAGTCACCCACCACATCGTGTTACCAGAGTGCAAGCCTTTCCTATCAGTCTTAGAAAACACGGAGGAATCCCAAGGAAAGGCTCCCAGGGGTTAAGAAATGCCACCATATGCTATCTTTAAAAACGTTATGGCCACTGAATTTGACAGTTTGGAAATATTGAAAATAAATCACAGCCCCAAATGGTAGGAGTGGATAAGCCAGCCAGTTTGCATGCCCCCGGATGCCAGTGCTGCATCTTACCGTTTGGCCCTCACTGTGTAATTAAGCCCTGGTCAGCAAACTCCGGACCAATGACTTCCCCATTACCCTGGTTCTGCATGGTGGCCACATTCCAGAGATAGAAGGACAGGAGCTAGGATGGGGAGCAGGCCCACAAAGTAATGTCAGACCTTAGATCGTCTCGTATCCATTGCCATCAAGTCAATTCTGACTCCTAGTGATCCTGTAGGACAGAGTAGAACTGCCCCATGAGATTTCCAAGGCTGTAATCTTTACAGAAGCAGACTGCCACATCTTTCTTCCATGGAGCAGCTGGTAGGTTTGAACGGCCCACCATTCAGTTAGCAGCCAAGCACTTAACCATTGTACCACCAAGGCTCTTTCTAGATTGTCTCATAGGGCATGAAGGGTTGGACTTTATTCCAAACTGTGAAGCAGAGAGAGGGCCTGTGCACCCCACCCCCACTCAGGTGAGCAGTTTGGTCTTATGGACCACCTGCTTCTCAATGACCGTATCCTAGTCAGGGAGCAGGTATGAAGGCCTGAGCTCACCGTCAATAGGAGATTCCCCTAGCATCCCAACAACTAAAGATGCAGACCATGCTAGAATGGTGGTGCAGCTATAGCTCACAGGAAAGGTCAGTTCAGCCTACCTGGGGAAGTGTTCATGAAGAATTTGGCATTAAGGCTATCTTTAAGGAGATGGCTGGGAAATGGAGGGAGGGCATTTGAGGTGGAGGGAACAATATGTGTAGAAGTCTCAGAAGCATGAACACAGTGGTAGAAACCAGGACTCCAGGGCTGGGAGCAGGTGGTAGGTCAGTTTTGAGGGAAGACTGGGAACCAAGGTATTATGGATTGAATTGTGTCCCCTCAGTATGTAGGTTGGAATCCTAACCCCTATACCTATGGAAAGGAGCCCTGGTGGTACAATGGTTAAGCACTTGGCTGCTAACTGAAAGGTCTACTGGTAGAATCTACCAGCCTCTCTGCTGGAGAAAATACCTGGTGATCTGCTCCCCTAAGCATTGTTGTTGTTGTCATGTGCTGTCAAGTTGATTTCAACTCACAGAGACTTTATAGGTACCAGAGTAGAACTGCCTCATAGGATTTCCAAGGCTGTAATCCTTATGGGAGAAGATAGCCAGGTCTCCCTCCCATGGAGACATTGGGTTTGCAGTCAAGTGCTTAACTGTTGTGCCACCAGGGCTCCATAAAAATTATTGATACATCGTTAGATGCCATTGAGTCAGTTCCGACTCATAGCAACTGTGTTAGTTATCTACAGCTGCTATAACAGAAATACCACAAGTGGATGGCTTTAACAAACAGATATTTATTTTCTCACAGTTTAGGAGGCTAGAAGTCTGAATTCAGAGCACTGGCTCTTGGGGGAGGCTTTCTGTCTCTGTCGGCTCTGGAGGAAGATCCTTGTCTCTTCAATTTCTGCTTCCGGGTTCCTTGAAGATCTCTGCCTGTCTTGGCATCTAACCCCATCTCTGCTTCTTTCACTTGCTTGTTTAATCTCTTTTATAGCTCAACAGGTTGACTCAAGACACACCCTACATTCTCTAATCCTGCCTCAATAACATAACAAAGATAACCACTACAAATGGAATTATAATCACAGGCATCCAAAAGTAAACAAACAAACCCATGCCGTTGAGTCAATTCTGACTCACAGTGGCCCTATAAGGACAGAGTAGAACTGCCCCATAGGGTTTCCAAGGAGCAACTAATGGATTTGAACTGCTGACATTTTGGTTAGCAGCCAAGCTCTTAATCACTGCACCACCAGGGCTCCACCACAGGATAGAGGTTATGAATACAATACACATTTTGGGGGGACACAGTTCAGCATATAACAGTGATCTCTATGGAACAAAACACTGCCCAGTCCTGTGCCATCCTCACAATTGTATGTTTGAGCCCATTGTTGCAGCCACTGTATCAATTCAATCCATCTTGTTGAGGGTCTTTCCCTCTTTTGCTGACCCTTCTACTTTACCAAGCATGATGTCCTTCTCCAGGGACTGGTCACTCCTAATAACGTGTCCAAAGTATGTGAGATGAAGTCTCGCTATCCACGAGCATTCTGGCTGTACTTCTTCCAAGACAGATTTGTCTGCTCTTCTGGCAGTTTCTGGTATATTCAGTATTCTTCTCCAACACCATAATTCAAAGGCATCAATTCTTCTTTGGTCTTAATTATGCATTGTCCAGTTTTCATTATGCACATGAAGCAATTGAAAATACCATGGCTTGGGTCAGGGGCACCTTAGTCTGCAAGGTGACATCTTCACTTTTCAACATTTCAAAGAAGTCTTTTGCAGCAGATCTGTCCAATGAAATACATCTTTTGATTTCTTGACTGCTGCTTCCATGGGCGTTGATTGTGGATCCAAGTAAAAATGAAACCCTTGACAACTTTTATCTTTTCTCTATTTATCACGATGTTGCTTATTGGTCCAGTTGTGAGGATTTTTGTTTTCTTTACATTGAGGTACAATCCACCATTTGGGAATAGGGTTTTCTTTATTAGGTTAATGGGACCATATCAGTGTAGGGTATGTCCTAAACCTTCTGAGTTATAAAAAGAGCAGATTAGACACAGAAGCAAGCACAAACAGGGGGATGGGGGGATGGGGGGATAAATGGCATGTGAAGATGATCAAGGAACTGAAGAACACTGCTGCTACAGAAGCTGAGACAAGGATCTTCCCCCAGAGTCGACGGAGACAGAGCCTTTCCCTACAGCCAAAACAAAAAAACCAAACCCAGTGCCCATCGAGTCGATTCCGACTCATAGCAATCCTAGAGGACAGAGTAGAACTGCCCCATAGAGTATCCAAGGAGCACCTGGTGGATTCAAACTGCCGACCCCTTGGTTAGCAGTTGTAGCACTTAACCACTACGCAACCAGGGTTTCCTTCTCTACAGCAGGTGCCCTGAATTTAAACTTCTAACCTCCTCGACTGTGAGAAATAAATTTCTTAAAAGCCACCCACTTTTTAGTATTTCTGTTACACAAAGATAGTCCAGATCATTGGCAATATTTGAAGGGGTCCGATTTGAAGAGGGAGGATCCCATTGTTTGGGGCTACCATGCTGTGGGAGGTTAACTGGGTGCTTAAGAGAAGGGAACGGCACTAAGAAAGATGATCTGGGATCTAATTCTGAGTTTCTCAGTAGACATTATAAGTCTGCCCCTGGGCCCTGTGGCACACTTCCAGGGCACAACTTAACCACTACCACTCTATATTTATGTTCATTGTTTTATGATGTCAGAATCTAGCTTTTCTAAAATTAGATATGACTTTTTTTTTTCCTTTAGGAGAATGGAGACAAAAAAAAAAAAAAAAAACTGAAAAGACCTGTAGACAAATCACCCCAAAATAGCCTTTGTAAACCTCTCGGTGTATGTTCTTTGGGCATTTTTTTCTACATACGTACTTGTGTGTATATAGAGTTCCTGGGTGGTGCAAGTGGTTAAAGGCTAGACTACTCACCAAAAGATTGGTGGTTCAAACCCACCCAGAGGCACCTTGGAAGAAAGGCCTGGCAATCTGCTTCCAAAAGGTTACAGCCTTGAAAATGCTATGGAGCAGTTCTACTCTACACGCATGGGGTAGCCATGAGTTGGAATCGACTTGATGGCAACTAACAACAACATCGATTTGTGTGTGTAACCAAAATTAGTTCACAATATACGTGCCATTTCCTAGCCTGCTTTTTTTCGTTTCATAACATCTATACTGGAACTGTGTTTTCATGTCTATACGTATATATCAATAGCATAATTTCTGGTGGCAGCCTGGTGTTCCACTATACAAATACAGCATGGGAATTCAATTTGTAGGTTTTGAATATTAAGTTGTTTCTATTTTTTTACCTTATACTTTGTTTATAAATACTTCATAAAAAAGCTCCAGTGAAAATCCCTGTACTCATGCCTTTGCACACTCGTCTAAATATTTCCTTAGAATAAACCAAAAGAAGAAATTGATTCATTAAAGATATGTAGACTTTTAAAGATTTAGAATTATACTGATAAATTGTTCTTTAGAAAGCTTAGGTTTCTTGAGCAATATATGCTGTTGTTTAGCTGCTCTCTAGTTGGCCTCCTCTTCCTGGCAACCCAGTGCACAGCGGAACAAAATGCTGCCAAGTCCCGTGCTATTCCCATGATCAGCTGCAGATGGGACCATCATGACCTGTAGGGTTTTCATGGCTAATTTTCAGAAGTAGATCTCCAGGCCTTTCTTCCTAGTCCGTCTTAGTCTGGAAGCTCTGCTAATACCTGTTCAGCATCATAGCAACATGCAAGCCTCCACTGATGGATGGTGGCTGTTATGGATTGAATTGTGTCCCCCCAAAATATCTGTCAACTTGGCAATCATGATTCCCTGGTATGATTGTATGATTGTCTACCATTTTATCTTCTGATATGATTTCCGTATATGTCATAAACTGTATCACTATGACGTAATAAGATGGATTAGCGGCAGTTATATTGATGAGGTCTACAAGATTAGCAGTCTCTCAAACCAATCTCTTTTGAGATATAAAAGAGAGAAGTGAGCAGAGAGAAGTGGCAACCTTATACCACCAAGAAAGCAGCACTGGAAGAAGAGCACATCATTTGGACCTGAAGTTCCTTCACTGAGATGATCCCGGACAAGGGAAGACTGATGACAAAGATCTTCCTCCAGAGCTGACAGAGAGAGAAAGCCTTCTCCTGGAGCTGACGCCCTGAATTTGGACTTGTAGCCCACTAGACAGTGAGAGAATAAATTTCTCTTTGTTAAGGCCATCCACTTGTAGTATCTCTGTTATAGCAGCACTAGATGGCTAAGACAGTGGCTGTGTATGAGATGCATTGGCCAAGAATTGAAACCAGTTCTCCTACGTGGAAGACAAGAATTCTACCACTGAACCATGGATATGTCACTGAACTGTTTATCTAAGGGTACCCATGTCCACACCATCTAGCAAACACTGGAAATTAGCATTCTTCTTTTTTTCCCCTATCATATAGGCAAAAACGTGGTATTTCGTTATTGTTGTAATGTAGGTTATATTTCCTTCATTATTCACAAAATTGACTTTTTGGTATGTTTTTTGATCATTTATATCTTTTCTGTTGAAAATTACCAGCTCATATTCTTTGCCTATTTTTCTATTTGGGTGCTTGCCTTTGTTTTTTTTACTGAAATGAAATATCTTTATAAAGATAAAATAGTATGGATGTCATATATGCTGCCAAAAAAAAAAAAATTCCAGTTTGCCTTTGACATTTTAACTTCGTTGATGGTATTTTTAATCATTCAGAAACTGTTTACTGTGATGCAGCCGTATTTAGCCCGAGTTTCTTTTATGGCTTCTGCCTTTGGGGGCGTACTTGGAGAGTCCATCCCTAGCCTGTGATTATGGAAATGTGAACCAGATGTCAATGGAGTCACTCCAGTCCGGGCATCTGCAATCACAGGCTCTGTTATATCCAAAGCTCGCCCCATTCACCAGTTTCCACAACAAAGACACTCATATTTTGACATTGTGGACCTTGCGTGGGTGGCAGGAAGGGAAGATTTCACCAGGAAAAGGGACATCATTATTAGGTACATTGCATCCTATCATCTTTTTTGTTCTCCCCCAAATCTCCTCTTTATTTCTCTAGTGAGCATCAGAAGTTCTCTTATTATGCAGAGCAATTAATGGGCCATCTTTTCATATACTGTGAGCGTTCCTTAGGGATCTCAGCCTGTAATCCCAGCAGCTTATCAAGCTCTTCTTCCAAACAAATATACTACTACCTCCCAAAAGATTTTGGTGAATACATTTCTCTTCAACTCATTACAGAAGTATGTTGCTATGTCTTCTTTTAGTGATTTTATAGTTTTATACTTAACAATTTAATATTTATCCTATCAAGAAATTAGGTTTGTGTCTTAAGTGTAAAACTGCAAGATAATTATTGGAATTCTTGCCTCTCCCATTCCCAACCACCACTTGTCTGTCAGTCTGTCCTACTGTGGTAGCTTGTGTGTTGCTGTGATGCTGGAAGCTATGCTATCGGTATTCAAATGCCAGCAGGGCCACCCACAGCAGACAGGTTTCAGTGGAGCTTCCAGACTAAGACAGACTAGGAGAGAGGGCCTGATGGTCCACTAGTGCCGGAAGATGATCCACTCAGGTTGGGAGACACTCAAAATACACCTGGGGAAGAGCTGCCTCCTCAAAATAGAGTCGACTTTAATGATATGTGTACAGAAGCAAACCCTGTAAAGCCTATAAATATATAGAGAAAGAGAGATTTATATCAAGGAAATAACTCACACAGTTGTAGAGGCTGGAACGTCCCAAGTCTGTGGATCAGGTTAGAGGCTTCTCCTGATTCACATAGCCGCAGTGGCTGGCGAGCCCAAGATCAGCAGGTCAGAGAGCAGGGCTGTTGCTCTCAGGTTGTGAAGACTGATAAATCCCAAGATCGGCTGGCAAGACTGCAGGTAAGCTGCTAGCTCAAGTCCGAAGAACGGGATGTCAGATGAACAGGAGCCAGCTGCAAGATCCAGAATGAGTAAAAGCCCCCGAGCCTTGCAAGAATGTCCACTTATATTTGGATGAAGGCCACACAACCAAGGAAACTCCCTTTCAATTGATTGGCTGCTCACAGCAGATCCCATCATGGGGGTGATTACATGTCAACTTTCAACAAGGAAGTGATCACAGCATTATACAACTGCCAAAACACTGAGAGTCATGGCCCAGCCAAGTTCACACACAATCTTAACCATCACAATCCACCCCCTGCCAGCTTGGCACCTGTACACATCTCTTTAAGGCACACATCTCCTTAAAGCATACATAACCTATGAATAAAGACAATTATAAAGTCATACTTGTGCCTAACATGATACAACAGACGCACATACAACCGAAAAATGCACTAGCCCTGTTTACATCTTGTATTTTATAAATGAATAAAAAAAAAATTGATGCACACATACAAAGCAGAATACTCATAACAATTACAGTCCACATTTCTGCAACTAGTCATGTGGCCATAGCTGGTATTTAGACCTACCTTCTTCGACCACCCATTCCGTATTCCCTTTGCCCTCAGCAAGTACCTCTGCTGATCGTGGTTCTTTGCTTGGTAGGGTGACCCAAACCTTCATTCCTGAAGGGTCTGGGCCATTAGTAGTCACATCAGAATTGAGCTGCTGTAATTTTCCATTGACTTTAATCATAGAGCATGGTAGTGCTAAGAGACTCCTTAAGGGATCTCCTGCATTCCAGACACACTCTTCTTTACCTTCATTATGTAATGCCAATCCGATTTCCTCTTGGTAATCAGGAGCAATCACATCAGACAGTATGGTAACTCCTTTCTTTGCTTGTTGATCCAGAGGCATAAGGAACCCAAAGTGGTCAGGTGGCATTCTTAGCTTCCAGTTCAATGGAATCAACGATGTGTCTCCAGGTGGGAGCATTCTTCCTTTTGGAACTAAGACCTTTAGACCTGCAGAGCATAAGGTGGTGGAGACAGGAAGCAAAAATCTTGCAAATAGATCACTAGGGGTAATGGTGAGTGGTGCCACTCCCATTTCCATCCCTTGATTCCTGGACCCATGAATTCTGGCTATGGAGAAACATCACCATATTTTGGATGTTGGTTTAGAGCATATACAGCCTCCTGGAGAACATTGCCCCAATCTTGAAAGGCATTGTCACCTAGCTGGTACCATAACTGTGTCTTCAGAAGGCCATTCAATCATTCTATCAAGTCACCTGCTTCAGGATGATGGGGAACATGGTAAGACCAGTGAGATCTGATATAATGTGATCACCTCAATGATGAGATCTGTTGTGAACAGCCAATCAGTTGAAAGGGAGTTTCTTTGAAGATGTGACCTGAATCCAATATAGGAGGACTTTCTGACAAGGATTGCTGGCTTTTCTCACTCTGGATTCTGCAGCTGGCTTTGTTCTTCTGACACCCAGTTCTTGGGATTTGAGCTAGCAGCATACCTGCCAATCTTGGGATTCATCGGCCTCCACAGCCTGTGAGTCAGAGGTCTGCTCTCAGACATTCCAATCCTGGATTCACCAGCCCCTGTGGCTATGTGAATCAGGAGAAGCCTCCAGCCTTACCCACTGACTTGGGAACTTTCAAGTCTCTGCAACCATGTGAGCCATTCCCTTAATATAAATCTCTCACTCTATATATATATATTTATATTGCTTCACTGGTTTTGCTCCCCTAGAGAACCCAGCCTAAGGTGACATTGGTGAAAACCGAGGCTCCAGCAATTAAGGGAATACCAATTGAGATGTTTCAATAAACAGATGTGCACTGGAGGCACTCACTTTTCTATGCTAAGAAATTTGGAAGGCATCTACCTGACCAAACGACTGGAAGAGATCCATATTTGTACCCATTCCAAAGAAATCCAACAGAATGCAGAAATTATTGAACAATATCATCAATATCACACACAAGTAAAATTTTGCTGAAGATCATTCATAAGCAGTTGCAGCAATACATCAACAGAAAACAGGCAGAAATTCAAGCCAGATTCAGAAGAGGACATGCAACAAGGGATATCATTGCTGATGTCAGATGGATCCTGGCTGAAAGCAGAGAATACCAGAAAGGCATTTACCTGTGTTTTATTGACTATGCAAAGGCATTCAACTGTGTGAATCATAACAAATTATGGATAATGTTATGAAGAATGGGAATTCCAGAACACTTAATTGTGCTCATGTGGAACCCGTATATAGACCAAGAACAGAATGAGGGGATACTGCATGGTTTAAAATTAGGAAAGGTGTTCATCAGGGTTGTATCCTTTCACCATACTTATTCAATATGTAGGCTGAGCAAATAATTCAAGAAGTTGGAGTATATGAAGAAGAATGTGGTTTCAGGACTGGAGGAAGACTCATTAACAATCTCCAATATGCAGATGACACAACATTACTTGCTGAAAGTAAAGAGGACTTGAAGCAGTTACTGATGAAGATCAAAAACCACAGCTTTCAGTACGGATTACATACCAACATAAAGAAAACAAAAGTCCTTCCCACTGGACCAATAAGCAACATGATGAAAAATGGAGAAAAGATTGAAGTTGTCAAGGATTTCATTTTACTTGGTTCCAAAATCAACACACAGCAGCGAAGAAATCAAATGATGTAGTGACCCTATAGGACAGAGTAGAACTGCCATATAAACCTCTTTGAAGTGTTAAAAAACCAAAGATATCACTTTGCTGACCTAAGCCATGGTATTTTGAATCACGTTGTATGCATGCGAAAGGTGAACAATGGATAAGGAAGATCAGAGAAGAATTGATGCCTTTGAATTATGGTGTTGGAGAAGAGTATGGAACATACCATGGACTGCCAGGAGAATGAACAAATTCATCTTGGAAGAGGTACAGCCAGAATGCTCCTTAGAAACAAGGAGAGCAAGAGTTCATCTCACATAGTTTGAAAATGTTATCAGGAGGGACCAGTCCTTGGATAAGTACATTGTCTTAGTTATCTAGAGCTGCTATAACAGAAATATCACAAATGGACGTCTTTAACAAAGGGAAATTTATTCCCTCACAGTCTAGGAGGCTAGAAGTACTAATTCAAGCGTCATCTCCAGGGAAAGTCTTTCTCTCTCTGTCGGCTCTGGAGGAAGGTCCTTGTCATCAATGTTCCTGTGGTCAAGAAGCTTCTCAGCACAGGGACCCCAGGTCCAAACGACATGCTATTCTCCTGGATCTTGTTTCTTGGTGGTATGAGGCCCCCAGGTCTCTGCTCATTTCTCTTTTTTATGTCTCAAAAATGATTGGGTTAAAACACAATTTAATCTTGTAGATTGAGTCCTACCTCGTTAACATAACTGCTACTAATCCCATCTCATTACCGTCATAGAGGTAGGTTTACAACACATAAAAAAATCATATCAGATGACAAAATGGTGGACAGTCACACAATACTGGGAATCATGGCCTAGCCAAATTGATACACATATTTTGGGGGGACATAATTCAGTCCATGACTGTGGGTGTGATTATTTACTTTTGTGTGTGGCCTTTCTTGCCATAGTCTAGTAACTCCCACCGGTTGGGAAGGACTGTGTGATAAGGTAATTGTGGCCCGTCAAGGGGATTGGTCGGTTTTGCCTTAAAAGAGAGCAAATTCCAGAGCAGAGAAGAAGAGCCCACCTCCACCAAGAAAGGAGAGACCCAGCAGCAGAGACGGGACAGCAGGAGACAGCAAGGTAGGCTTCCCAGCGCATAGAGAGAGAAAACTGAGTGCCCTTGAGAAGACACCTAGGGCCAGGAAGAGAGGTATGTTTGTGAGCATGGCTGGGGAGAGGCTATCCTGATGGAAGAACTGTATCCTGAGTGTTCCTGAGCCTAAATTGTAATCTGTTGCTTCCCTTATAAGCCCCAAAATTGTGAGTGTGGTCTGTGAGTTCTGTGTGGCCATTGCAATGAATTATCAAACCCAGTGTAGTGGGAGGGACAGTTGGTGTCAAAGCTGGTAAAGATGGCAGAGAAAGGAGGCATGTCAGACTTCCACCTCATAGGAATCAGCCTTGAGACGTTGATCTTGGTTCTCCTTCACTCTTGTGAAGTTAAAAGAGGTCAGACACTGCCCTCAAGCCATTTTTATAATAATAGACATCATGCTAGGTAGAGTAGAGGGTCAGCAAAAGAGAGGAAGACCTTCAAAAGATTGACTGGTACAGTGGCTGCAACAATGGGCTCAAACACAGCAACCACTGTGAGAATGCTGCAGGACCGAGCAGTGTTTTCTTCTGTGGTAAATAGGGTCTGTATAAGCCAGAACTGACTCGAGGGCGCCTAACAAAAGCAAGCGACTTCCAAAAATTGTCACTTTACTGGAAGCTGTTGAAGGTAGCAGGTTGTCTTAGTTATCTAGTGCTGTTGTAACAGAAATAACACAAGTAGATGGCTTTAAAAAAGAGAAATTTATTCTCTTACCGTCTAGTAAGCTCTAAGTCCAAATTCAGGGCATCAGCTCCGGGGGAAGGTGCTCTCTCTCTGTCGACTCTGGAGGAAGGTCCTTGTCATCAATCTTCCCTTGGTCTAGGAGCTTCTCTGTGCAGGAACCTTGAGTCCAAAGGACGTGCTCTGTTCCCAGTGCTGCTTTCTCAGTGATATGAGGCCCCCAACTCTCTGCTCGCTTGCCTTTCCTTTTATCTCTTGTAAGATAAAAGGTGATGCAGGCCACCTTTACACTGGATCAGGGATATGACCTGAGTAAGGGTGTTAATCCCACTTTAATCCTGTTTAACATAATCTAATCTTGCCTTATTAACCACAGGCAGAGATTGGAATTTACATCACGTAAGAAAATTACATCAGTTACAAAATGGAGGACAACCACACAATACTGGGAATCAAGGCCTAACCAAGTTGACATATTTATTTTGGGGGGACACAATTTAATCCATGAAACAGGTCCACCTTCTTGTTCTTTGTATCCTCAGTTGTTTTCACTGACACACAAACCAAAAAACCCAAACCGGTTGCCATCAAGTAGATTGCGGCCCGTGGTAACCCATCGTGTGTGAGAGTACAACTGTGCTTCATAGGGTTTCAATGGCTGTAATCTTTTGGAAGTAGATCACCAGGCCTTTCCTCTGAGGCCCCTTTTGGGAGGGCTCCACTGCCAACCTTTTATTAGTAGCGAAGTGCCTAAACTTTTGCACCACTCAGGGACTCCTTCTTAATAAATAATTATTGAATAAACAGGGAGATGCTATGGGAAGTTGCTGAGGTCAAACTGACTTTTCCCAATTCAAATGAGACTTGCCTTCTCCAAAAGAGAACTCAAGAACTCATTCTCCACTGCACTGATGGAATGTTTCCACCTTTGTCTAAAATGCTCTATAGTGGAAAACTTTTGTTTTAACCTTCCCTGGGTCTCTTTCCTTGTTCTTTGGGTAAAAGCACACTGACTTCCCTTTTGCGGACTCAAGCATGAGCAAAATGAGTTGCTTTTGGCCAGTCAGAACACTGTATACCTATGACCACAGTCATTGGTTCAGGGATGGGCATGGGACTCAAATCAAACCAATGAGAGTCTTCCCAAGGACTTTTGATGGAACTCTTAGGAAAGGGATGCTCTCTTTGCATGGGGTGAGGATAGTTGTACCAAACTGATAACTTAAGTGTGGAGAGATGATCTGCAGTGACCATCTTTACCACCATAGAAAAAGAAGTCAACATAGAGGAAAACAGAAATGGGAGATGAAGAGAGACATATTTCTGAAGAGATTATGTGAACACTGGCCCTAGCTTGCACATTTAATTCATGAAAATGAACAAATTCTTGTTTTAGGTTTAAGCCAAATTGTGTTAGGTGGCTTTCCTTTGCACCGTCTTATTATTCACCCTCTCAAATTTGAGTCAGCCTGATATTCACCGCTTGTATTGGAGACGTGGGCTTATTCATACAAAGATCTCAAATCTCGTTGACAATTCTGGTCAGTATGTCCCCAGGCTTTCCCTAAGAGCTTCCTGTGATAGAGCATTAACCAGCATCGATTGAGCTCCTACTCTATCATACATTAACTATCTCTAGACCACCCATCAATTACGTACAGTTACTAAGGAGGAACTGAGGTTTTTCTTAAATCTGATAAAATGTACAAGTCACACAGGCGATAACTGAGAGGCACTTTGTGTGGTTAACAGTGTGATCTCTGGAGCTAGACCATCTAGACTTAAGTATCTAGTTCTACCACTTAATAGCTGCAGAATCTTGTGTATTTGTGCCCCACATTCCTCATCTATAAGTGAGGATAATAATAAACCTGTTGTTGTTGAGTCAATTCTGACTCATAGCGACCTTATAGGACAGAGTAGAACTGCCCCATAGGGTTTCCAAGGAGTGGCTGCTGGATTCTAACTGCTGACCTTTTGGTTAGCAGCCGAGCTCTTAACCACTGTGCCACCAGGGCTTCTGAGGATAAGAATAGAACTACATTATGTTGTTGGTGTTCTTAGGTGCTGTCAAGTTGATTTCAAGTCATAGTGACCCCACGTTACAGAGTAGAACTGCCACATAGGGTTTTCTTGGCCACAGTCTTTATAGAAGCAGATTGCCAGATCTTTCTCCCATGGGTCCCATAGGTAAGTTCGAACTGCCAACCTCTTGGTTAGCTGCTGAGTGCTTAATCGTTTGTGCCACCAGGGTTCTGAACTGCATTATAGGGTTGCTCAAAGGATTTATGAGATAACATATAGACACAAAAATACAGTGGCTGCCAATCGGTAAGTGGCCAAACCCATTGCCATCAAGTTGAGTCTGACTCATAGCAACCCTATAGGACAGAGTAAAACTACCCCAAAGGGTTTCCAAGGAGTGGCTAATGGATTCAAACTGCCGAACTTTTGGTTAGCAGCTGAGCTCTTAACTACTGTGCCACTGTTTCCTGGTGTAGGCAGGTCTAGACTGGGCCACCAGAAGCCCATATCACTACAGAATGTGTACTGCTACTTGGATATCCCATAAGTGATTCTAAAGTCACTTTTATATAGTTTTGCCAAGACCCCATTTCAGCTGTATGTTTTGCATACCCAGCATATGCTTTTCCTGCCTCTTCTTTTCCATCCTAACCACAAGGGTAGACCCCTGGCCCATGCACATTCAATCAGGATACGATCTCCTTGGACACACTGATTGATTCAGGGGTGGGTGTGTGTTATGGATTGAATTGTGTCCCCAAAAATGGTATACCTGTGAATGTGACCTTGTTTGGGAAGAAAGGTTTTCTTTTTTTGTTAACGATATCACGCAAGAGCAGGGTGGGTCCCAAACCTAGTCCCTTCTGAGTGGTGTTTTATAAAGGAGAGTGCACAGGGAGACAAACTAAGTGGGAGACAGTGACATCACTATGGGACTGCAGGGGATGCGGACTGCACCAGGTGATATTGTCAGAGGGGGTGATATCAAGATGACTGTCTATAAAATTTTTGTGCATTTCAACATGAATTTATTATTTTTTATAAAAATATCCCTGTAGTTAGTTATAACAGCAAAAACCTTTTTTGTAACCCCTGTTTACATGTATCGATATTCCTGCCAGGCTAAAAATCTATGCTAATATACTTCCTGAACCTTCTAATGAGCTGCCACAGCTGTCATTATTACCCAATTACAGTGATGCTTCCAATCACGCGGTTTCATCTGCAAGTGCTGCAAGCATGTGCTGTTGTTTTCATTGCCGCTGATGTTTTTATAGTTGCTGATTTTGTCAAATTTTCTGGTGTTTTATCCATAATATTGTGGTAATTCGTATGGGGGAGGTGATACCATGAATTACTGTACTGGGTGACACCAGCGTTAGTGACACCACTGGTGGGAGATGCCATGTCAAAATAGAGGCAGGTGAATCTATAAGCCTAGGAAGACCAAGGATTGTCAGAGGCTACTAGAAGATGAAAGAGACAAAGAAGGACCTTCCCTTAGAGCCAACACTCTGAATTCACACTTCTAGCTTCCAGAGCTGTGAGAAATACATTTCTGCTTGTCGTGGATTGAATTGTGTCCCCTAAAAATATGAGTCAATTTGGCTAGGCCATGATTCCCAGTTTTGTGTGATTGTCTTCCATTTTGTCATCTGATGTGATTTTCCTGTGTGTTGTGGATCCTACTTCTATGTTAATGAGGCAGGATCAGAGGCAGTTATGTTAATGAGGCAGGACTCTATCTACAAGATTAGGTTGTATCTTAAGCCAATCTCTTTTGAGATAAAGAAGAGAGAATGAGCAGAGAGACACAGGAACCTCATACCACCAAGAAAGCAGCACTGGGAGTAGAGTGCGTCCTTTGGACCTGGGGTTCCTGTGTGAAGAAGCTCCTAGACCAGGAGAAGATTGATGACAGGGACCTTCTCCCAGAGCTGTTGGAGAGAGAGCCTTACCCTAGAGCTGACACCTGGGTTTGGACTTTTAACTTCCTAGCCTGTGAGAGAATAAATTTCTGTTTGTTGAAGCCAGCCACTTGTAGTATTTCTGTAGTAGAAAAGCACTTGGTAACTAAGGCAGTGTTCTTTAAAGCTACCCACTTGTGGTATTTTTCTTTTGTTGTTGCAGCAGCACTAGGTAACTAAGCTTGTGAGCCAAGTTTGTTCAATTAACTAAAGGGGACACTATATTCTTCCTGGGGGGCCATAGAACAGGAACCATGTAAAGCTTAGGGTACTAGCACCATCTTTCCCTCTGAGTGGAAGAAATTTGCCTGGCGGGGGAATGAATGAGAGAGAGGCAGAGTAGAGAGAAGAGAGAGGGAACTGTTAACCTCATCTGAGCCGCGAGTCAGCTCTGAGTCAGAGGGCTGCTTGCTCCCTGTGCTTCCCGTTCCCAGAAGCTGGAAACCCCCACTCTTCCTTAAGTAAATTTAGGTAGGACCTCAAAACTGAAATGGTCTCAGCAGCTGCAGTCCCCCCAGTTTTAAGTCTTTGTAGATGACTGTTGCCCTCTCCCAGCTCCTGATGAATCGTATCTTTAGGCCACAGCAGAAGGCAGTTCACTTTACTCACTCAATAATCTGTTTTATAAACTCTTATTGAATATCTACCCTGTGCCCAGTAAGACTTCCAGTGTTTCTGGACTGGCAATAGCATTCACCCAGTGTTTTCACCTGATCGCTGTGAGTCTCTTTTTCCTTCTTGGTAAAATGGTGCTAAGCATCCCTGTTTTCCAGAATTGTGGCGACCAAATAAATCTTAGATTTTGAAACTCTGAAGTGCTCTATAAATGTAGGGTAATAGTTCTACGTTCTGAAAACCTGAGAAGGCTACAAGACTTCTGCAGTCTTGTAAACGCTGGTTTCACAGCTCCTTTGAGGACCAGGTGGAAGATGATGATGCCTTAAAATGTCTGTGGTAAATTAGACTTCCCACGAAGATCCCATATATGACTGAACACAGTCACACTCAACGATAAACATGGAAGTCTCAAGTTGTCCATCAATTACACGAACTTTTTCATAGGCTTTCTAGAGTCTTGTAGGAATTCTTTCAAAGGCAGAGCAAAACAATTGGAGTACATTTCTTGTCACCATAAAATAAGATGGAATGTTGCAAGTGTAACAATAACTTAATAAATAGGTTCTTTAAGCACTGAGTACATGCTAGCACTATGCTCAGAATCCCGTAAGATTTTTCTCAGTTAAACTTCACAATCACTCTGTAGTTTTTCCTCAATTTACAGCTAAGCAAACAGAGACTTTGTTAGGTATCTTGCCCCAAATTGTAGCACTGGTAGATGACAGGGCTAGCACAAGAGTAAAGTAGTTTTTCTTAATAAGTGTTTTTTTGGGGAAGCCTTTGTAGATGGTAAAACATCTGAGATAAATATTTTACTAGGTAGACTTGTACATTAGGACAGTGATGGTTCAGTGGTAAAATTCTCACCTTCCCTGCAAGAGACCTGGATTTGATTCCTGGCCAATGGACCCCAAACTCAACCATCACCCACCTGTCGGTGGAGGCTTGTGTGTTGCTATGGTGCTGAACAGGTTTCAGCGGAGCTTCCAGACAAAGATGGACTAGAAAGAAAGGCCTGGCAATCTACTTGAGAAAATCAACCAGAAAACACTATGGATCATAATGGTTCAATCCACAACCAATCACGAGGATGGCACAGGGCCTGGCAGCATTTTGTTCAGTTGTGCATGAGGTCGCTATGAGTCAGGGGCTGTCTTCATGTCAGCTAGCAACAACAGACTTAGACATGGAAGGTGGGAAGGGAAGGAGGACATTGGAAGTAGCAGAGACACGGTTGGGGAGTAGGATGCATTACCGGGAAACAGAGCAAAACTAATTGGGAAATAAGCTGCTTGAAGTTATAGAAAAATGAAGATTGAAAAGGTAGTTTGGGTACTGATTGTGGAAGGCCTTTAAGGCAGAGGCAAGAGTTTGGGCTTATTTTAGAGGTAATGGGGAGAAACAATACTTTAAAGCCAGAGAATAACATCACCAAAATGCTAAGATGGCCACTCTCCTCACCACATGCAGAACAGAGAGAAGAGAATAAGTCTGGGATCAGGGAGGCTGACTCAAATCTGTAACAAGACAGACTTCATGCCCACAAGGGGAACCTGAGAGGAAATTCAACTGTCAATGCCAAGGAAAAATTTTTCTGATGACTTATTGAAGATATTTTTGTTTCGTTTATTGGCGTAAATCTAAAAAAGTATGCTACTGACTTTAAGATTTGGAAACACATAGGCAGAGGAAAGGCTACCCTTTTCCCTACAGTTTCTTGAGATTTTCTCATCCAAGGCTCTGTCTTCTTGCCAAGAATGTGCATGATTTGAGCCAGCCCATTCTGGCAATGTCTTCTTACCCCTCCTCCTGGAGGCCAGCCTCTACCTAAAGTCAGAAAACCTGCCAATCCCCAGCCTCCCATCTGATCCCACTCCCTCACCTCACTCCACTCTCTCCCAGTTCAACAGTTTTGGCCTTCTGGCTGAAAGCAGATTATTCTGGACTTTGAAAAAAAATGCACTGTGTTACCCCTATGGCATCTCCAGGGTAGAGGGAAATAGACTGGCCTTTGTTACTTTGTCCATGGTAGAAGATCACAGGAGGTCCCCAAAGCTGGGGTGAGGGCAGGTGGCAGGAGAGGAAGTCTGTGTAGCTGACTTAGCATAAGGCCTGTATTGTCCTGGAGGCCTCTTTTGGAGAAACAAAAGTCTTCAAGGAGCTGAGCTTCCCTCTCATGCTAAGAGTCTGGCAGATCTGATTACCCGGTGCTTTTTCCATGAATGTTCCTCATCCTTGTAGGTTTCTCCTGGGTTTTGAACATGACCACCACATTGATATGCAGGCTGGTGTCTTCATCACATGAGATTTTTTTTGGAATAAAAGATAAAGCACAAGGACCTCTAGATCTAAGGCTATGCTTGTAGGTGATTGCTTCTGCAGAAGCAGGAAACGCTACCATTGGCTAGCTAAACCAGTTGCCATTTAGTCCATTTTGACTCATGGTGACCCCATGTGTGTTTGAGCAGAACTGTGCTCCACAGGGTTCTCAGTGAGTGATTTTTCTGAAGTAGATCACAAGAACGTTCTTTAGAGACACCACTGGGTGGACTCGAACCTCCAATTTTTCAGTTAGTATTCAAGCACGCTAACTGTTTGCATCACCCCAGGACTCCATTAGCTAGTTAGCATTTATGCTATGGGCAGACAGTGTACTAGGCATAGAATTTGAATCGAAGACCATCTACCTCTAAAATCTGTATTTTCCCCACCAGCACAGCATTTTTTTTGTTTTTGCTGTTTGTTTGTTTGATTGATTTTTAGCAATAATGTCTTATTTTCAAATAATTTTTTACATGAAGCACAAATATTCTAACTGTATCTAAAATTAAAACTGGTACACTAGTATAAACATAATCTATACATTTAAACATATTTTTTTTTTAGTTTTTTTTAATGTACTTTAGATAAAGGTTTACAGAGCCAACTAGTTTCTCCTTAAACAATTAATGCACATGTTGTTTTGTGACATTGGTTACCAACCCCATGACATGCCAACACTCTCCCCTTCTCGACCTTAGGTTCCCCATTATCAGCTTTCTTGTCCCCTCCTGCTTTCTCATCTTTGACCCTGGGCTGGTATGCCCATTTCGTCTCGTTTTGTTTTACGGGCCTGTCTAATCTTTGGATGAAAGGTGAACCTCAGGAATGACTTCATTACTGAGCTATAAGCATGTCCAGGGCCGTACTCTCAGGGTTTCACCAGTGTCCAACCAGTAAGTCTGGTCTTTGTTTTCTTTTTTATTATTTATTTATTTTTTTGTGAGTTAGAATTTTGTTCTACATTTTTCTCCAGCTCTTTCCAGAACCCTCTGTTGTGATCCCTGTCAGAGCAGTCAGTGGTTGTAGCCGGGCACCATCTAGTTGTACTGGACTCAGTCTGGTGGAGGCCATGGTAGATGTGGTCCATTAGTCCTTTGGACTAATCTTTCCCTTGTATCTTTAGTTTTCTTTATTCTCCCTTGCTCCTGAAGGGGTGAGACCAGTGGAGTATGTTAGAGGGCTGTTCACTGATTTTTAAGACCCCAGATGCTACTCACCCAAGTAGAATATGGAAAATTTTCTTTATAAACTCTGTTATGCCAATTGAGCTAGACGTTCTCCAAGACCTTGGTCCCCACAACCCTCAGCCCAGCAAATCAGTCCCTCAGGGAGTTTGGATGTGTCTGTGGAGCTTCCATGACCTTGCCTTGTACAAGCTGTGCTGGCTTCCCCAGTATTGTGTACTGTCTTACCCTTCACTAAAGTTACCACTTATCTATTGTCTCTTTAGTGTTTTTCCATCTCCACCCCTCCCCTCCTTTGTAACCATCAAAGATTGTTTGTAAACCTTTTCATGAGTTTTTGCAGTAGTGGTCACATACAGTATTTGTCCTTTTGTGATTGATTTATTTCACTCAGCATAATGCCCTCCAGATTCATCCATGCTATGAGATGCTTCACAGATTCATCATTGATCTTTATTGTTGTGTAATACTCCATTGTGTCTCTATACCATAGTTTGTTTATCCATTCATCTGTTGATGGGCATCTAGGTTGTTTCCATCTTTTTTGCTATTGTGAACAATGTTGCAATGAACATGGGTGTGCATATGTCTATTCCTGTGACGACTCTTATTTCTCTAGGATATGTTCCTAGGACTGGAATTTCTGGATCATATGATATTTCTATTTCTAGCTTTCTAAAGAAGCACCATATCATTTTCCAAAATGGTTGCATCATTTTGCTTTCCCACCAGCAGTGCATAAAATTTCTGATCTCCACGCAGCCCCTCCAATATTTGTTATTTCCTGTTTCTTTGATTGGTGCCAGTAATGCCAGGGTGAGATGTTATTGCTTTGTGGTTTTGATTTGCATTTCTCTAATGGCTAGTGATTTCAAGCATTTCTTCATGGGTCTGTTGGCCACTTGAATGTCTTCTTTGGTGAAGTGTCTGCTCATTTCCATTGACCATTTTTTAATTGGATTATTTGTCTTTTTGTTGTAGAGGTATTGGATTTTCTTGAAGATTTTAGAAATTAGACCTTTGCCTGATTTGTAATAGTCAAAAAATTTTCCCAGCCTGTAGGTTCTCTTTTTAGTCTTTTGGTGAAGTCTTTTAATGAGCAAAAGTTTTTAATTTTTAGAAGATCCCAGTTGTCTAGCTTATTTTCTGGAGTTTGTGTGTTGTTCGATATGGTTTTTATCCTTTTAATGCCATATATTAGGGCCTCTAGTATTGATCCTATTTTTTCTTCTATGAACTTTATAGTTTTTGGCTTTATATTAAGTTTTTAATCCATTTTGAATTAGTTTTCTTATATGGTGTGAGGTATGGGTCCTGTTTCATCTTTTTTGCAGATGGACATCCAGTTTTGCCAGCACCATTTTTATTAAAAATAATATAATTGTTAAAAAGACTGTCTTTTCCCCATTTGATGGACTTTGGGCCCTCGTTGAAGATCAGGTGACCACAGGTGGATGGATTTACATCTAGGTTCTCAGTTCTGTTCCATTCGTCAATGTATCTGTTGTTGTACCAGTAACATGCTGTTTTGACTACCGTAGCTGTATAGTAGGTTCTGAGGTCAGGTAGTGCAAATCCTCCTACTTTATTCTTCTTCTTCAATAGTGTTTTTCTTACCTGGGGCATCTTCCCTTTCTACATAAAGTTAATGATTAGTTTTTCCATCTCTTTAAAGAATGTTGTTGGTATTTGGATTGGGATTGCATTGTATCTGTAAATCACTTTGGGTAGAATTGTCATTTTCACAATGTTGAGTCTGCCTATCCATGAGCATGGCATGTTTTTCCATTTATATAGATTTCTCTTGGTTTCTTGCAGTAGTGTTTTGTAGTTTTCTTTGTATAAGTCTTTTACATCCCTGGTTAGATTTATTCCTAAGTATTTTATTTTTTTTTAGGGGCTATTATAAATGGTATTATTTTCCTGATTTCCTTTGCATCGTTCCCTTTATTGGTGTATAGAAATCCAACTGATTTTTGTATGTTTATCTTGTATCCTGCTAATCTGCTGACTCTTTCTATTAGTTGTAGTAGTTTTCTCTTGGAGTCTTTTGGGTTTTCTATGTATAGTATCATAGCATCCACAAATAGGGCCAGTTTAACTTCTTCATTAACAATTTGGATGCCCTTTATTTCTTTTTCTTGCCTTATTGCTCTAGCTAGGACTTCTAGCACAATGTTAAATAGGAGTGGTAATAAAGGGCATCCTTGTCTTGTTCTCAGGGGGAATGTTTTCACCTTCTCTCCATTAAGAATGATGTTGGCCATTGGTTTTGCATAGTTGCCCCTTATTACGTTGAGAAATTTCCCTTCTATACCTATTTTATTTGGAGTTTTTATCAGGAATGGGTGTTGGACTTTGTTGAATGCTTGTTCTGCATCAATTGAGATGATCATGTGATTCTTTTCTTTCCTTTTATTTATGTGGTTTACATTGATTGATTTTCTAATGTTGATCCACCCTTGCATATCTGGTATGAATGAATCCTACTTGGATTGGTGTATTATTTTTTTGATATGATGCTGAATCCCATTGGCTAGAATTTTGTTGAGAATTTTTGCATCTATATTCATGAAGATATTGGTCTGTAATTTCCTTTTTTGTGATATCTTTGTCTGCTTTTTGGTATCAGGATTATGTTGGATTCATAGAATAAATTCAGAAGTATTTTTTCCTTTTATATATTCTGAAATAGTTTGAGTAGTACTGGTGTAAGATCTTCTCCGAATGTTTGGTAGAATTCTCCAGTAAAGCCATCTGGGCCAGGGTGTTTTGTTGTTGTTGGAAGTTTTTTTTTTTTTAATTACCTTTTCAATCTCTTCTCTTATTATGGGTCTATTTAGATTTTCAACATTATTTTGTGTTAGTTTGGGTAGGTAGTGTGTCTCTAGAAAATTGTGCATTTCCTCTAAGTTTTCAAATTTGTTGGAGTACAGTTTTTCATAATACTGTGTTATGATCCTTTTTTTCATTTGGGTTTGTTGTAATGTCCCCCATTTCATTTCTTATTTGGGTTATTTGAGTCCTCTTCTGTTTTTCTTTTGTCAATTTGGACAATAGTTCATTGATTTTGTTGATCCTTTCAAAGAACGAATTTTTGGTTTTGTTGATTCTTTGTATTGTTTTTCTATTCTCTATTTCTGCTCCTATCTTTATTATTTCCTTTCTTCTGGTGGCTGTGGGCTTTTTTTTTTTTTTTTTTTTTTTTGCCATTCTTCTATTTGTTTGGGTTTTATATACAATGTGTTGATTTTATTCCTTCTTTTTGATATGTCCATCTGTTGCTATAAATCGACCTCTGAGAACTGCCTTTGCTGTTTTGGAAAGGTTTTGGTATGATGTGTTTTCATTCTCATTTGATGCTAGGAATTTTTTGATTCCATGTCTTATTTCTTCTATTACCCAGTGGTTTTTAATCAGGGTGTTATTCAGTTCCCATGTAATTGTTTTTTTTTTTTTTTTCCCTTCTGCTCTTCCCATTGTTAATTTCTATCTTGATGGCATTGTGGTCAGAGAGGACACTTTGTAACATTTCAATGTTTCGGATTTGCCCAGGGTTGCTCTGTGGCCTAAGATGTGGTCTATTCTGAAGAATGTTCCATGTGCATTGGAGAAGTGTGTGTACTTTGCAGCTGTTAGGTGGAGTGTTCTATATATGTCTAAGAGGTCAAGTCAATTGATTGTGCCCTTTAGGTCTTCTGTATCTTTGTTTATTTCTGGAGTTCTGTCCTTTACCAAGAATGGTGTATTGACATCTCCTACTGTTACTGTGGAACTGACAATTTCTTGTTTCATTGCTGTTGGAGTTGTTTTACATATTTTGGAGTCTTGTCATTGAGTGCATAGATGTTTATCATGGTTATGTCTTCATGATGGTTCATCACTTTAATCATTATATAATACCCATCTTTGTCTTTTATGGTGGATTTTGTTTTAAAGAAATACCAAGAAGTGCCTGGGGTTGTCAGAAACTGAAAGAGATGAGGAAAGATCTTCCCGTAGAACCAACAGAGAGAGCATAGCCCTGCTGATGCCCTGAATTCAGACTTCTAGCCTCCATAACTGTGGGAAAATAAATTTCTGTGCTTTAAAGCTAACTCTTTGTGGTATTTGTTATGGCACCCCTAGGAAACTAAGACAGGTACATAAAGATGATATTTAAAGCCCTGAGAAGAGTCAAGACAAAGAGCAGAAAGAGTCAAAGAGAAAGCCCTGTGGCCACCAACGTTTAGAGGCACAGCAGAGGTTGCTGAGACCATAGAGAAGGGGTCACCAAGGAAGTAGGAAAACCAGGAGTGCACCATGGCATGGAAGCTAAGAAAAGAAAATGTCTGGCCTCTGATGAAAAAAAAAAGTAGTGGTCAACTTGGTAAAAAAAGATGAGGTCAGAGAAGTGGCTATGTGATTTAGCAAGCTCAAGGTCATTGGTGACCTTGAACAGGGACGTTCTGGTAGAGTGAGGGGAGATGAAGTCTCTCTATCTCAACCATCTTTGCCCTGATTCTGACCCTCCCCATGTCTCTCCTGGGTGACAACCCTGTCCCCAGTCTTATCCCTCACCTATCTCACATCACCACTGGATTGGGCACAAAACCAACCATAACTCTTTCTTGCTTACAAACATCTATTAGCACCCATGTTTTCTTTATGAAAAGGCCATTCACAGTCAGATCTCAAATAACTCTTCTTTCCCCATTTCCCATACCCTGTACATTTGTCATTCTAGACATATCTTGTTTCTCAAGTTGTATGCCTCCACGCCTCTATATCCTTGGCCACTTAGTTCTCTTACATACCAGGCAGCTTCTAAGGCTGCTCATGTAATCTGTATGGAATCTTCTCCAACCATTGCTGGCTCTCTTTCCTCTTTTCACTTGGTGGAATGGAAAAGGCAAGCAAGCTGAGGACAGGGAAACACTTCTAATTCTGGCTCTACCACTAACAAGCTCTGTGGATCAGAGTCAAGCCCTTACCTGTATTAGGTCCTAATGTCCTACTCTCTGAAAGAAGTTGGTTTTTAGGGCTCTTCCACCTGGAATATTCTCTGAGGATAGTAATAGTAGATTCACATTCTGGACCCTATAGTCAAACCTGTAGAAAGAGAGGTCATTTAAAAAAAAAAAGAATCTGTTACCATTGAGTTGATTTTGACTCATAGTGACCCTATAGGATGGAGTAGAACTGTCCCATAAGATTTCCAAGGAGCAGCTGGTAGATTTGAACTGTTGACCTTTTGGTTAGCAGCCAAGTTCTTAACCACTGTACCACCATAGCTCTCTGTTAATTTGAAACTAACCCAGGCTTTGGTTGGAGGGGAAGAGGAGGAAGATACCAGGGGGCCTTCTGTGTGGGACCCACTTTGCTTGGGTGGATTTTCATACCTAGGATTGCTACTGTGATGGGGCATTTTTGTTTCCATCTGACAGTCACACTTGGCCAGTATCCAAGACAGGCCAATGGACTCTCACCGAGTCCAATATGGCCAGTTCCTGTTTTCCAATACTTCTTTTGAACTGGCAAGGCTTTGGAGACTGAAATAGAATTTTATTTTAAACCATTTTTATGCGGCAGCGAAAGTGTTCCTCATTTTGAAATGCCTACTGACGACTGGTTTTATATTTATATCCCCCATTTCCTTCTGAAGAGATTAAACAAATAAACAGATGCCTCTCTTTCTCCCTCTCTCTTTTGGCTCCTTTCCTTACACAATACAGTGCTTTCTGCACCATCTGCTGGTTCTGCAAAGGTAATTAACAAATGCACAGTATTCCCAGATGAGGCTGGTTTATAAAGGATGAATCACGCCAGGCTAACGGAAGAGGAACAAAATAAGACTACCGGCAAAACGCTAGGCTGCTGCCCACCCGGACTCCGCTGGGTGTGTTGTTACAGCGGCTTCTCAAAGTGTATCTCCTGAAATTGAGTTCAAATGGATTTAACCAAGGAAATTGAATTTCATCCCTGCTGGGAGGCCCTAAAGAAGGTGTGATGTGAGGGAAATCGCTGGGTGTCCAGTATTTTTGACTCCCAAATCTTATTTTCTGCCCTTATTTATTTTAATTTTTCTAGGAGGAGGAATGAAAACAGGCATCAAAGAAAGCTCAAGACAGAATGTGCGGAATGCCGAGCAATGGCTCACGAGGGAAGTGACTCTGTCTCTCATTCACTGTTGACCTTCAACTTGTCATCTAGCCCTCAGAGCCTCGTTTCCACACCTGGAAGCTAGGAATAATAGTAATACCAAATGTTCCGGGTCATTGTAGCATTAGATAAGATAATGAATTTAGGCCAAGGGTCTTGTCCAGTGCCTTACCATTACCAATCCTGTCATAAGTGGTAGTCGTTGTCGTTAATATTATGATTATCAGGTGAGTGCCCACGGCAGATGGCATAATCCACTATTAACAGCAGGGACTTAATAATTCTTCTTGCAAGACCCACATTCTAAAAGGGCCAGAGGCACCATAAACAAAATGTGGGAACAGAGGTATTAACTTTAACAAAAACAAAACCTTTTGCCTTCGAATTGATTCCTACTCATGGCGACCGTATGTGTTACCAAGTAGAACTGCTCTACAGGGTTTTCTCAGGTGTGATCTTTATGGAAGCAGATCACCTTGCCTTTCTTATCAACCACTGGGTGGGTTTGAACGGCCAACTTTTAGGCTAGTAGTTCAGTGCAAACTGTGCCATTCAGAGACTTATTAACAAAAATAAAACAAAATTGAGTTGATTCCAAGCAAAAATAAGTAGGCCTTAAAAAGATATGCTTGGAGGCAGAAGATATAATTATAACACTATACATATTTAGTCACACCTCAAAGTAAAGAAAACACAAATCCTCACAACTGTACCAAAAGCAACATCATGATAAACGGAGAAAAAATTGAAGTTGTCAGAGATTTCATTTTACTTGGATCCACAATCCACGCTCATGGAAGCAGCTTTCAAGAAATCAAACCATGCATTGCATTGGGCAAATCTGCTGCAACAGACTTCTTTAAAGTGTTGTAAAGATGTTACTTTGAGGACTAAGGTGCGCCGGACCCAAAACATAGTCTTTTCAATTGCCTCATATGCATGTGAAAGCTGCATGATGAATAAGGAAGACTGAAGAAGAATTGATACCTTTGTATTATGGTGTTGGCAAAGAATATTGAATATACTATGGTCTGCCAGAAGAGTGGACAGCTCTGTCTTGGAAGAAGTACAGCCAGGATAATCTTTAGAAGTGAGGATAGTGAGGCTTTGTCTCATGTGCTTTGGACATGTTATCAGGAGGGTTCAGTTCCTGGAGAAGGACATCATGCTTGGTAGAGTAGAGGGTCAGCTTAAAAGAGGAAGACTCTCAATAAGATGAATCGACACAGAGGTTGCAATAATGGGCTCAAATATAGCAAAGATTGTAAGAATGGTGCAAGGTTAGGCAGAGTTTTGTTCTGTTGTACATAGGGTCGCTATGAGTCAGAACTGACTCGATGGCATCTGTTATGGATTGAATTGTGTCCCCCCAAAATGTGTGTCAACCTGGCTAGGCCATGATTCCCAGTATTGTGTGACTCTCCACGATTTTGTGATCTGATGTGATCTTCCTATGTGTTGTAAATTCTACCTCTATGATGTTAATGAGGCAGGATTAGAGGCAATTATATTAATCAGGCAGGACACAATCAACAAGATTAGATTGCATTTTATGTCAATCTCTTTTGAGATATAAAAGAGACAAGTGAGCAGAGAGAAAGGGGAAGCCCCTGGCACCAAGCAACAAGAGCCAGGAGAATAGGCTGGGATCCCTGTGCTGCAAAGCTCCTCAACTGGAGAAGATCCATGACAAGGACTTTCCCCCCGAGCTGAGAGACAGGAAAATCCTTCCCCTGGAGGTGGCACCTGAAATTCAGACTTCTAGCCTCTTAGACTGTGAGAGAATAAATTTCTCTTTCTTAAAGCCATCCACTTGTGGTATTTCTGTTATGGCAGCACTAGACGACTAAGGCAGCACCTAACAACAACAATATACATATTCAAAATGCGTAGACACCAACAAGGTAAGTGCTCATTTGGACTAAGATTAAGGGATTGGAATAAGAGCTGTGTGGTGGAAATTAGGAAACCCTGGTGGTGTAGTGGTTAAGTGCTACAGCTGTTAACCAAAGGGTCAGCAGTTCAAATCTGCCAGGCGCTCCTTGGAAACTTTATGGGGTAGTTCTACTCTGTCCTATAGGGTCGCTATGAGTCGGAATCGACTTGGCTTGGCTTGGTGGAAATTAAGAAAGTAAAAAAAAAAATCAGTTGCAATAAGATTAAAATATAAATTGTAGAAGCAGAATTATCTTCTGGGGAATGAGGATACTTGGCCTGTTTACAGTTATATAAACCAGATAAGATACATTTCGAAGTACTCTTCTTGTTGCTAGTTGCCACAGGGTTGGCTCTGATCCTGTTCCATCCTCATACAGAGGTCTAAGAGAGTCGGATTATTATTATTTATTTATTTTGCTTCTTTGTTCTCTTAGCCTCTGACTGTCGGGTCAGGGCACAAGGAACCTGTTTCTGTTTCCCCAGAGAAAAACACCCCGGATAACGTTTTATGAGAATCCTGGGGCTACATAAGGAAAAACCAGAAGGTTGGTGTTTGTTTTCTAAATGGTAACAAAAGTTGTTCCTGGTTAGTAAAATGATAACATCAAAGGTCCACAATCCCCTCAGTGATAGTTCGAACTTGATATTGCTGGAGGAAATAAGTAGTAGTAAATATCAGATTCCCCCACTCTGACCACTTTTGCCAGAGCTCAAAAAATGCCATCGTACTGAGGGACACCTGGCTTATTGCCAGACTCATCACCAGCCAGCAGTCCAGCCTGGAGATAAACAAAAGAAACCTCCATCATGGTTTGTTTAGGGGACTTTGTCTTCTTCCTAGTCTACAATATTGATATTCTCAACAGTGATAGTTCAATATTGATATTCTCCTTGGCAACAGCTGGGAATTCAGGGCATGATGACCTAAATGTATCCAATTCTTCGTTCCAAGTCCAGCTCAGATACCAACTCTGTTGCATGGTTCCCAAGACAGCTACCAATCATGATGCAATATCTCCCCCTTGTCTCATCTTGTATCAGGGACATCCTGTCATCATTGGTCCTCGGAGCAACTTCTTCCTAAAAGAAACAATTACAGTAACCAGTACAAGGGATAGAGTGGTCATAAGGGCGACCGGTGCTTCAAAGAGCCTTTCCGTCAGGAAAATTGAAAAGGTAAAATCAGAACACATTTTGCATAGCACATCGAGGAAGTTGGAGTTTACCTTGTGGGAAAAGGAAGCCATCTAAGAGTTTTAAACAGCAGTGATATGATTATAGAAACCCTGGGGGTGTAGTGGTTAAGTGCTACAGCTGCTAACCAAAAGGTGGGCAGTTCGAATCCACCAGGCACTATTTCGAGACTCTATGGGGGAGTTCTACCCTGTCCTATAGGGTCACTATGAGTCAGAATTGACTCAAAGGCAATGTTTTTTGTTGTTGTTGTTTTGTTTTTAGTGATTGTATCTGTGTTTGAGAAGGTTTACTCTGGTAGCCATGGGAAGGATGGACTGGAAAGTAGTAAGACAATAGTCTAGGAGACCAGGGATGGGAAGTAACGGGTAGGCATAAGACAAGGGGTATTTGACAAATTGCAAGACTGGAAGTCAGAAAAAAGGTTTTTAGATTTTGGCCCATGGTTACTATTCTGACTGTGCCGTTTAGTAGCTGGGAGGCCACAGGCACATTTCTCTTGATGAGCTTCAGTTTTACAATCTGAGACAGGTTTGTTGTCAAGCTTAAGTGAAATAACAAAGGAAAAGAATCTAGCCCAATGCATTGCATGTAGAAAGAGCACACGTGGTGTTGCTAGCACTGAGAGTTATCAAGAGGGAAGAATCTGAGCTGATGTCCAGGTTGCCTAACAACGTTTTTGTTCATGTCTAGAGTCCCTCTATTAAAGAGGGAAATATTTGTGGACAAGGCTGTTTTTCATTTACTTCTGCATGCTCAAATCTAGTTTGGTGGCCTACCCATGTTTCTTAAATTGAACTGAGTTATGAGTTTAATCAAGTCTACTTTGGTATGGAAGCAAGGGAAGAAGGCACTAGGATGGCAAACTAGTGGCTGGGTAGTGATTTTTTGCTTTTCACAAATGGTAATGAAATGAAAAAACTGAAAAAATTCAAGCCTCGAGTTGCAATACTGAAGGATTCTATGGGGAAAATATTCAATGACACAGGAAGCATCAAAAGAAGGTAGAAGGAATACACAGAGTCACTGTACCAAAAAGAATTGGTCAACTTTCAACCATTTCAGGAGGTAGCATATGATCAGAAACCAATGGTACTGAAGGAAGAAGTCCAAGTTGCACTGAAGGCAATGGTGAAAAACAAAGCTCCAGGAATTGACGGAATACCAATTGAGCTGTTTGAACAAACAGGTGCAACACTGGAAGTGCTCACACATCTCTGCCAAGAAGTTTTGAAGATAGCTACCTGGCCAACCAACTGGAAGAGATCCATATTTGTACCCATTCCAAAGAGGTGATCCAAAGGAATGGGAAATTATCAAATAATATCATTAATATATGCACAATAAAATTTTGCTGAAGATCATTCAAAAGTGGTTGCAGCAGTACATTGACAAGGAACTGCCAGAAATTCAAGCTGGATTCAGAAGAGGATATGGAACCAGGGATATCATTGCTGATGTCAAATGGATTCTGGCTAAAAGCAGAGAATACCAGAAAGATGTTTACCTGTGTTTTATTGACTATGCAAAGGCATTCAACTGTGTGGATCATAACAAATTATGGACAACATTGCAAAGAATGAAATTCCAGAACACTTAATTGTGCTCATGAGGAACTTGTACATGTATCAAGAGGCAGTCATTCAAACACAACAAGGGGATACTGTATGATATAAAGTCAGGAAAGGTGTGCATCAAGGTCGTATCCTTTTACCATACCTATTCAATCTGGAAACCTCAGTAGTGTAGTGGTTAAGCGCTATGGATGCTAATCAAAAGGCCGGCAGTTTGAATCCACCAGGCACTCCTTGGAAACTCTATGGGGCAGTTCTACCCTGTCCTATAGGGTCGCTATGGGTCAGAATTGACTCGATGCCAAAGGGTTTGGTTTGGTTTTTTTTGTATTCGGTCTGTATGCTGAGCAAATAATCTGAGAAGCTGGACTATCTGAAGAAGAAACTGGCATCAGAATTGGAGGAAGACTTACTAACAACCTGTGCAATATGCAAACGACACAACTTTGCTTGCTGAAAGTGAAGAGGACTTGAAGCACTTACTGATGAAGATCAAAGATTACAGCCTTCAGTATGGATTACAACTCAACATAAAATAAAAATCCTCACAACTGGACCAATAAGCAACATCATGATAAATGGAGAAAGGGTTGAAGTTGTCAAGGATTTCATTTTACTTGGATCCACAATCAACAGCCATGGAAGCAGCAGTCAAGAAATCAAACGATGCATTGCATTGGGTAAATCTGCTGCAAAAGATCTCTTTAAAGTATTGAAAAGCAAAGATATTACCTTTAAGACTAAGGTGTGCCTGACGCAAGCCATGGTGTTGTCAATTGCCTCATATGCACGCAAAAGTTGGACAATGAATAAGGAAGACTGAAGAAGAATTAAAGCCTTTGAATTATGGTGTTAGTGAAGAATATTGACTGTACCATGGACTGCCAAAAGAATGAACAAATCTGTCTTGGAGGAAGTACAACCATAATGCCCCTTACAAGCAAGGATATCGAGATTACGTCTTACATACTTTGGACATGTTATCAGGAGGGACTAGTCCCTGGAGAAGGACATCATGCTTGGTAAAGTAGTGGGTCAGCAGAAAAGAAGGAGATGGATTGACACAGTGCCTGCAACAATGGGCTCAAGCATAACAAGGATTGTGAGGATGGTACAGGACTGGGAAGTATTTAGTTCTGTTGTTCGAAGGCTCACTATGAGTTGGAATTGACTCGACGGACCTAACAACAGCAACAAGGAAATATTCACTGGAAATAACTTTTTTAACACCAAAAATGGTGACTATATACCTGTGGACCTCTCTGGATGGAATACACAAGAATCAATTCAACCGTCTCTGTGGAAAGAGATGTTGGTAAAGCTCAATAACATCAGTCAGAACAAGCCCAGAGGCCAACCATGGAACAGACTATCAATTACTCATATTCATGTTCATGCTAAAGCTAAAGAAAATTAGAACAAGTTCATGAGAACCAAAGTATGACGTTGAGTATATCCTATCTGAATTTTGAGACCATCTCAAGAATAGATATGATGCACTGAACACTAATGACCAAAGACCAGACAAGTTATGGGATCATATCAAGGACATCAGACATGAAGAAAGAAAAAAGGCCATTAAAAAGACAGGAAAGAAATAAGAGACCAAAATAGATGTCAGAAGAGACTCTGAGAGTTGCTCTTGAATGTCAAGTAGCTAAAGTGAAAGGAAGAAATGATGAAGTAAAAGAACTGAACAGAAGATTTCAAAGCGGAGTTAGAGAAGACAAAATAAAGTATTATAATGAAATATGCAAAGACCTGGAGTTAGAAAATCGAAAGGGAAGAACAGGCTCAGGATTTTTCAAGCTGAAAGAACTGAAGAAAAATTCATGCCTGGAGTTTCCATATTGAAGGATTCTGTGGGGGTAATATTGAACAATATAGCACGTTCTGAGAGGTTAGGTGATTGTGAAAAACTGTGCTGCTGAATAGTCGCTACACTAGAACAGTCTGTGAATTCTAGAACATGGACCACATCTTCTCTGGATGGAGCCCTCTTTCCCACGACATTTCTGCTCATTTTTAGGGGACAATAATTCCACAAATGGCAGGTGTAAAGCACATACCAAGTACTCAATAATACCTGCTTTCCCCCATTCTAATTCTACCCACCTTTTAAGGCCAGTTCAAGTCTAGTCTCTTCCATGCTCTTAATTATCACACAAAGCAATTTCCCTCCCCTGCACCACTGGGTGGTGTTGGGTCTCCTATAGAAATAGCAGCTGACATTTATGAAGCATTTACAATGGTCCCAGCACTATTCACATGGATAATTTCACCTGATGTGCACCACAGCCATAGGAAGTATCCCTCCATCTGCTTTGTATAGTTTTAGAAATCAAGGCTAACCAAGAGACAATAATCTGCCTAGTGCCACGTAGCTAAGTAGAATTCTGGATTCTGACCAAATAACTGTGACCCAGAACCCGCATTCCCAATTGCTACGTTATGCTGCATCAAGAATGCCTATGTCCTAATGTGATACTCATGTGAGACATGTCCTAGATTGCCTTATAGCGTATGTTCAACTCATCAGGCACTTATGGAAGCCATGCTATGTGTCAGGCAGAGTGCACAACGCTAAGAGAACAAATATGAATAAGGCAAGATCCAGTCTTAAGAAGCTCACAGTGTATTGAGAGTAATTTTACTGTTGTTGTTAGGTGCCGTTGAGTTGGTTCCAACTCATAGCAACCCTATGTACAACAGAACAAGACACTGCCTAGTCCTGTGACATCCTCACAATCGTTGTTATGCTTGAGCCCATCATTGCAGCCACTGTGTCAATCTATCTCATTGAGAGTCATCTTCTTTTCTGATGACCCTCTACTTTACCAAGCAGAGGATCTGGTCCCCTCTGATAACATGCCAAAAGTACGTGAGACAAAGTCTCACCATCCTCGCTTCTAAGGAGCATTCTGTCTGTACTTCTTTCAAGACAGATTTGTTCGATCTCCTTGCAGTCCACGGCACGCTCAGTATTCTTTGCCAACATTATAATTCAAAAGTGTCAATTCTTCTTTGGTCTTCCTTGTTCATTGCCCAGGCTTCACATGCACGTGAGGTGACTGAAAATACCATGGCTTGGGTCAGGTGTACCTTAGTACTCAAAGTGACATCTTTGCTTTTTAACACTTTAAAGAGGTCTTTTGCAGCAGATCTGCCCAATGCAATACGTCTTTTGATTTCTTGACTGCTGCGTCCATGGATTGTGGATCCAAATAAAATGAAGTCCTTGACAACTTCAATATTTTCTCCTTTTATCATGACATTGTTTATGGGTCCACTTGTGAGGGTTTTTGTTTGCTTTATGTTGAGGTGCAATCTAAGTTGTTGTTGTTAGTTGCTGTCAAATCAGCTCTGATTCATGGTGACCTTATGTGTATCAGAACAAAATGTTACCTTGTCCTGTGCCATCTTCATGGTCATTGGTGTGTTTGAATCCATAACAATGGATAACAGGTATTGTGTCAATCCATCTCATTGAGAGCTTCCCCTGTTTTAGCTGAACCTCTACTTCACCAAACATGATGTTCTTTTCTAGTGAGTAGTCTTGCTTGATGCTGTGTCCAAGTAAACAAGCTGAAGTGTCCCAATCTCACTTCTAAGGAGCATCCTAGTTGTATTTCTCCTAAGACTGATTTATTTGTTCTTCTGGTAGTCAATGGTATATTCAATATTCTTCTCCTACATGCCTCAGTTGCAGGTACATCAATTAAGCTCTCATGTAAGCAGGGTCAATGTCAACTCAATCTGGGCAGGTCAGGGATGGGGGCTTCATGGAAGAGATGGCCACATGTCTTCCTATCTATGCCCTTGTCAAGATTTGGCATTATCCTAACACTTTCAACTCCTCTTTTCCTCCCCACTCACTGCTCCCATGTGGGCAGGAGGCTCCTAATAAAAACAGATGAATGAATGGGATTCTGTTGGCATAGTAATAGTGGAGTTATACCATGAGAGAGGGGTGAAGTTAGCAAGGGACTTATCTGTTGGTATGGTGGATGCCCATCTCTGAGGGATATGAAGGATCTAAAGCTTGGAGGATCCCACAGCACTGCTCCAGGATGGAGAGAGAGAACAGGCAAGAAACTTCAAGATTCTGATGCAGTCCCTCTGCCAAATAAAGATAAGAGAGGTTGATGGAAGAGGAGAAGAGAGAGCAACTGCCTTCTCTGTATCCCATGAATTCTGGCATGTTACACTTTCATTTTTATTTGATTCTAAGTAATTTCCAATTTTTCACTTATGAAATATCAAGAGTAGGCAAGTGTATAGAGATCAAAGTTTATTGCTGGTTACCAGGGGCAGATGGGAGGGAGGGAAAAAAAGGGAACTCATTGCTTAGGGGACATCGCAGTTCTGTTAAGGGTAATGGGAAAACTGGGAAATGGATAATGGTGATGGCTGAACGACATGATAAACATAGCTAAGAGCACTGAATTGTACATGTAAAGACTGTTGACATGGCAAATGCTTTGTCACATATATATTTATCATAATTAAAAAGAAAAGAGAAAGCAAGAGAGAGGGAGGGAAACAGTAGGTTTCTCAAGGTGGACTCTGAGTGGAATAACAGGTAAACATTGGAAAAGTGAAGATATGTGTTGCATCCCAGCCTGGCTTCTCCTGTGAGTATCACTTGCTAATGCTGGAACTTTCTTTCTGGAATCAGACTGACTGTGCCCAGGAGCCTTCCCTGACACAGAGACTATAATTAAGGAGATAAAGGGAGCAGGAGCTTCTTCAGGTTAGGAACACTGCTTTATTCCTCTTTCTTGTTCTGCATATATTAGGTGTTCCATATATCTTCTTTGGGTGCTCTCTAAGTATTTACTGATGGATGACTGATCACTGAAAACCATAAAGCCAGCTCATGTCCATCTCTCCAATGCCTCTCTGCTTCCTTTCTCTGGAACAGGAGGCCCTTGTGCTAGTGATACAAAAAGTTAGGATCAAAGAGGCTTATGACTCAGTTGAAGTCACTGGAAAAAGGGTGTCAGAACTTTATCTGTGTTTTGCTTACCCATCACTGGATCTATTCTTCCAGTCCTGCCCTCTCTCCGCCACCCGCTAATTAAGAGTCTAACTGGTGAAGCAACAGCATTTGTGAGATTCCCTCTGTATGCAAAGTGCTATTGAAATTTAATTACAAGGGCAGTCCTCTCTAAGGCCCCCATCCTGATTTTGCAGGCTGGGTACAGACAAAGTGATAGATGGCATTTGACCAGACCTGAGCAGTTGCTGGGGGCTATATGCCTAGAACATGGAAGCAAGCAAGGCCGAATGGAAAAGTTGAAGTCTGAGCAATATCAAGAAGGAGGGCAGACATCACACAATACAAAGAAGGTAAAGGAGCAGCTTGGAAATCAAGGAAGTGGGAACTTAATGAGTTTTGACCAACTGTGCCTCTCTAGTGACACCACCCACCATCCGGTCCCACCCTACCTCCACCCTTCATGGAAACAAAGGCTCTAGGTGTGCTTGCTGTTCCTGGAACATGCCTGGCTGCTCTCTGCCTTCCTGCTTTTGCACATGTAGTTCCCTGTGCTTGAACTGCTCTTTCCTTCCAGGCCTACCTTAAAGGAAATACTTGGGCCAAATCTCTCCTCTTATGTGAAGTGTTTGCACATTTCTGTAATCAGAGATGACCACTCATCCTTCATGCCCCAGTAAAAATAATGATGGATTCTTGAGGTCTATTATATACATCACTGTGACATAGATAGATCCAGACAGACAGATGATAGTTACATAAGCAGACAGACAGATAGATTGTTGTTGTTGTGTGTAGTTGAGTCGATTTCGACTCATTGCGACCATATAGAACAGAGTACAACAGCCCCATAGGGTTTCCAAGGCTTAATCTTTACGGAAGCATACTGCCACATCTTTCTCCCATGTAGCGCAGGTAGATTCAAACAGCCAACCTCTTGGTTAGCAGCTCATCACTTAACCACTGAGCCACCAGAGCGCCTCAGGTAGATAGATAGACAGACAGACAGATAGACGTTGTTAGGTGCCATCGAGTTGATTTTAACTCATAACGACACCTTGTGACAGAGTAGACCTGCCCGGTAGGGTTTTCTTGGATGTAATCTTTACAGAATTATCACCACCAATCTTTTGGTTTGCAGCCGAGCAATTAACCGTTGTGCCACCAGGACTCTATAGATAGGTAAATCTAAAACCTGTTGCCTTCAAGTCAATTCTGACTCATAACGAACCTATAGGACAGAGTAGAACTGCCCCATAGTTTCCAAAGAGCACCTGGTGGATTCGAACTGCCAACCTTTTGGTTAGCAGCTGTAGCACTTAACCCCTAAGCCACCAGAGTTTCCATAGATAGATAGATAGGCAGATAAAACCAGAACCAGTTGCTCTCAAGTCAACTCTGACTCATGGTGACGCCATGAGTGTCAGAGTACAGCTGTGCTCCATAGGGCTTTCAATGCTGATAGTTCTGAAGTAGACCACCAAAGCCTTTTTCAAGATGCCTCTGGGTAGACTGGAAGCTCAGACCTTTTGGTTAGCAGCTGAAAGCATTAACCATTTGTACCACTAGGGACTCCAGATAGATTATAGATGGATGGATGGATGGATGGATGGATGGATGGATGGATGGATGGATGGATGGATGGATGGATGGATGGATGGATGGATGGATGGATGGATGGCAGGTGGGTGTGTGGGTAGGTAGGGTAGACAGATAGATAGACAGACAGACAGACAGACAGACAGACGGATAGACAGATAGACGGATAGACGGATAGACAGATAGACGGATAGATGGATAGATGGATAGGTAGGTAGATAAAGACCTCATTCAATTACTACAGAAACTCTGTATTATTATCTCCATTTGCCCCAAGCTTACTGAGTGGAGGCATGAAGAGTATAAGTAACTTGCCCAAGATGATTCAGCTCTGAAAATTCTACCAAGAGTCAAACTAATGCCTCTTCTTTCAGACGCTGCATAATGCTTCCTGCATTACAAGTCCTATGACATCTGATTCATTTACCTAACCGCCTTCTCTTCTATCAGGGGCTCGCTCTGGAGTAGACATCCAATGGGCATCTGTTGAATGGAACTGATTTGAAGAGAGCTGGCAATTAGAAGGCTTCGGAGCTGGCGCACAGATGATGGGACAAGGTGCTTCAGAATAAAAGATGAATTAGGTAAGCGGGAGCTAATTAGCAGAGGATGCTACAGCCTATGATAAGGAGTTTTAATTTGATAGGAGACAATTGGGAGCCATTCACTGTGGATCTCGGGAAAGGCAGTGACAAGCCCCTAACGACACTCAAGAGCCTCTGAAACCTTTAATTGCTGCCTGTAATTTTGCCATTTCCACATGGAAGTGACAGTGGCACAGGGGGATAAGCACTGAGCTGCCATATGCCCCAGGCTGCACCAACCACAGCAAGGTCACTGTGGGAGAACGTTCCTCCCCTCTGTGCGAGCAGGTATGCTGCACATGAGCCCAGGTCACCCTCTCTCTGTCCTTGAAACCCAGATGAGGGCCCTCCCTGTTGCCTGCACCCTCAGACCCCACATGGTTCTTGTACATAAGGGGCCTCTAGGGGCCTGCCAAGACCCCCATCTTAGTTTCTTAGCACTGCTATAACAGAAATACCACAAGTGAGTAGCTTTAACAAACAGAAATTTATTTTCTCACAGTTCAGGAGGTTGGAAGTCTGAATTCAGAGCAGTGGCTCTCGGGGAAGGCTTTTTCTCTCTGTCGATTCTGGAAAGGTCCTAGTCTCTTTTCAGCTTCTGTTTCTCGGTTGCTCAGTGACTTTCATGGAGCCTGGCATCTACCTTCCCCCATCCGTGTTTGCGTCTGATCTGCTCCTTTTATATCTCAACAGCGATTGGCTTAAAACACACCCTACATTGATAATTGCCTCATTAACATAACAAAGAAAACCCTGTTCCAGATGGGATTACATCCACAGGTATAAACTAAAAACCCCTTTGCCATCGAGTGAGTTCCGACTTGTAGCGACCCTACAGGACAGAGTAGAACTGTTCCATAGGGTTTCCCAGGAGCAGCTACTGGATTCAAACTGCAGACCTTTTGGCTAACAGCTGAGCTCTTAACCACTGCTCATCAGGGTTCCTCCACAGGTATAGGGGTTAAGATTTACAGCACATATTTTAGGGGGGATGCAAATCAACCCATGGCATTCCACACTTTGGATCCCAAAGAATCACGTCTTCCCCACATGCAAAACACATTCACCCCATCACATCATCCAAAAAGTCTTAGCCCATTCCTGCACCCACGCTAAATTCAAAATCTCATCTTCTGGATCATGTAATCAAATACGACTCTGGCTGCATTAACATAACAAAGAAAATCCTATTCCAAATGGGATTACATCCCCGGGTATAAGGGTTAGGATTCACACAATTCAATCCACAACACTCCCCATTCTATTGCAAGCAATAGTCACCATCAGAAGAGTGGGGTTGTTAACCAATGTCATAGAACAATGTGTGTACTAAATGCTTAACGAGAAACTAGTTTGTTCTGTAAGCCTGCACCTAAAGTACAATAAAAAATAAAAAAAAAAGTCCACATCACTGTCGGCCCTTCTTCAACCTCTGCTCCCCGCTCTTGCCCCACTTGCTAACCCTCCCGGGCTCTGCCCCAAAGAGCTGTTTACAGCTTCCAGAATTTCCATTCCAGGGAGGCAGGGTACATCCTTCCCTTCCGACACCATTTTCAAATACCACTCAGCAGTCCTGGAATGGATAGAGAGGGAGGATGCTGTGAAATTCTGAAGAAACCACAGTGAGTTGTTTTGTGTTTTCCTTTTATTTTTTAATTCTTTTCAGCTTGGGATCCCTTTGCTTCTTCCATCTGGTGCAAAAGCACTTGGAAGCCAGTAGCTGGGCCTGGCCTTGGACCGCCAGTGAGTGCCAACAGCAGAGCGGATTCCAGACGAGCAGGACAATGGCCTTTTCAAGCTACAGAACGCCGCTCAGTATTGTATTTTGTGCGTGTGATGCAGTTTTTTGAACACGCACAAACACTCCTATTTTTACCAGCCCCCTGACAGTGACTTATTTATTGCTGAAGATGCTGGGGCTAATTCAAACTGCAAGCCTCTTTCCCCACCCCAAAAGAAAAAAAAAAAAATCCACATATGAAAAAGAAAAGCCAACCAATGTGACACAGCAGGATTAGAACTCTGAGGCGGGCACCAGGTGCTTTAATTACACTTGATGGCCTGTGGGTTTATTGCTGCGACCACTTGTGTGCTGTGATCTGCCCTGGCATCTGGGCTGAAAAATATCCTTGGTATTTCACTAAGCAAGATGGATATTGGCCAGATGGTGACTTTGCAAGGGCATAATTCATGAAGCATTTTCCTGCCCTGACACAGCTTTCTGTGAAGGAATCTTGAATGCCACACAGAACAAAACAGAACAAGAAAACTCAAACCCCTGAGAAGGCTCAGCCATAAGTTGAAAATTAATGGTTTCGACAGTGGCTCCAACACAACCCCAAAAGGCAATGGGCTCTCAGGCTCCAAGCTACAGATCTTGCCAACCCAACTCCCTGTCTTTTGCAAAATGAACTGACATTTGCTCTGCAGGGGAAGGGTATACCCTCAGCCCCAAGTGACTCCCTACTGAAAACTAGGTCACTTATCACTTTTTTTTTTTTTAATTAACCTTGGGGGATGACAGGCCTCATCAGCACCTGGGCGCTCTGGGATTTGATTTTTGACAATGACCAAGTAGAAAAGGTGCTCTCGGCTTCAGCAGCATGGGTTCGTTTTGGTGTGCTGGATGGAAAAAGGGGGAGAGGAGCAAAGAGCTCTCCTTTGAAACTGCTTTTGGAAATTCATAAAAGGCAATACCCAGAAGCCCTGGTACTAGTGGGTCATGGGCTAACAAGCAAAATAACCCAGAGTTGGTTTAGGGAACCTTGCTCTCTAAGGCATGATCTTCATCTTACCCATATGGAGTTAAAAAAACAAATAAAAACAACAAAAAACCCTGAAGGAGCTGGATTGACACAGTAGCTGCAATAAGGTCTCAAACAAGCCAATGATCATGAAGATGGTGCAGGGCTGGGTAAATTTTTGTTCTGTCGTACAAAAGGTCGGTCGTCATAAGTTGACACCAACTGGACGACAAATAACAACAACAACAAGAAGTGATGTTCATCAAACCACATGAAGTTAAAAAAAAAAAAAAGTAGGCACTACACAACTATCAGTGGTATTTTCAGTGCTACAAGACCATGGAATTTTGTGAGATTTTGACAACCTACACACTTGTGTCCTAAACCACGAAATAAGGACACAGAGACAGAAGGTCATTCTGCTTCAAAACAAGGTCAGTCCAAGACCTTTCAAAAGCAAACATAACTGGGGTAAAGTATGCATGTTTGGAAGAAAGGCCTGGTGATCCACTTCTGAAAGGTCCAAAACCAAAACAAACTTACTGCCGTGGAGTCGATTCTGACTCGCACACCCTTGGAAACCCTTTGGAGCAGTTTTACTCTGACACATGTGGGGTTGCCATGAGTCAGAACCCACTTGACTGCAACTGGTAAAGTATGCATGTCGGGTGCCTACCCACCCCTGTGGGTCTCAGCCCAGAGCTCCTCATTGTCATAATGACTTTGTGGGCCAAGAGGCAAGATAACTCTCCTACTTCAGGGCCAACATCCTAGCAAACCAATGCTGTTACGTTTTGTTGATGTTGGGTTAGCTCCAATTCATGATGATACCATGTGCTATAGAATGCATTGTTGCCTGGTCTGTACTCTCCTCCTGGTCATTAGTATTTTCCAGTCCATTGTTGCCACTACTGTGTATTTTCAGTGCCTTTCAATTTAGAGGCTTATCTTCCAGAACTACATTGGACAGTATTCTTTTGTGATCCATAGGGCTTTCATTGGCTAATTTTCTGAAATAGATTGCAAGGCCTTTCTTCCTAGTCTGTCTTAGTCTGGAATCACTACTAAAACCTGTCCACCATGGGTGACACTGCTGGTATTTGAAATAGCAGTTACATAGGTTCCAGCATCATAGCAACACGCAAGCCACTACATTATGACAAACCCATTATGGCGGGTGGTGAATTAAAGGAATAAACGCTAGTAAAATCACTGATGAAGGCCATTTCTCACACACCTGCTGAGTGTGAGACTCACTGATGGACACATCCCCATCTACTCTTGCAGCCTTCTTCCAGGTGCACCCAGCAAGAGAACAGGCCCTGAACACACACTGCTTGCTCTAATACTCGCCAACTGTGTGACCTCACACAGGTGGCTTAACCTCTCTGAGAGGCAGTTTCCTCATATGGTAAATAAAAATAAAAAGAGATAAAAGAAATAAAAAGAGAACCTAGCTTGTAAACTGGGTGGGTTGAATGAGAGCTTGTTCTGAAAGCTTGGTAGGGAGTCGGGCACATACCAAGTGCTCAAAAAAGGCCAGTGGTTATTATTATCCAGCTTGTGCAACTATGGAAGTGAAATAGAGAGGCTGAAAAGCTGCTCCAGGGCACAACACCATCGAGGGGTGCAAACAAAATCTGAGCCGAGCCTCCCTGGCTGCTGCCTCCTGCTCAGAGGACCGACGCAAATTCATGGCAAAAAGCCCAGTGACAACATCCTCCTTGCTGGCATGGTTTGGCAGGCCAAACTTGGCAAACAGTACGCTGGCCCCATGAAAAACCTCTGTTGTTTCTTCAGAAGGCTTTTTGATCCCCCAAATAAAACACGATTCCCCCCGCCCCCAACCGAACAGAAACAGCCCCAGGGGAGCTGGCCCCTCCTGCTAGGAGCCAGGGGGCTGATTTCCTCAGTCACACCAGCCAGAAGAGGCCAGGCAGGGTGACTCAGCAGAAAGCCCTGGGGTCAGCTGCCGGCCAGAAGAGGAAGACCTCTGTGAAGCAAACAGAACAGATACTGCTCAGCTCCTGGGGCGCAGAGTGTCCTTCGTCCGAGGACTTCAGATGGAAGCCGCCGATGTTGACATTTGAGCTGGCAGAGCAGACCAGGGCAGGCTGGGAGATGCAGGAATCCCCCAGATGTTACAAACGATGGTTGGACTTCTGTAGCTTAAGCTGTCCTTGTCCTAAGTGCTTTGTACATATTCCTGCATTTAATCTTACGGGTATGAGTTGGGGACCAGTGGTAGAATTCTTACCTCCAGTGCAGGAAACACAAGTGGCTCATCAATACAGATCAATGGAGGAAGCATGAGTCCTCAGGAATGCTGCTCCCTAAAGATTTCTAGTCCTCTGCCTTCCCAGGGGAGCCCCTGGGTGGTACAAGTCATTAAGCACTTGGCTGCTAACCAAAAGGTTGGAGGTTGGGGGTCCACCCAGAGGTGCCTCAGAAGAAAGGCTTAGCTATCTAATTCCAAAAAAAAAAGAAAAACAGCCACTGAAAACTCTATGGAGCACAGTTGTACTCTAACACACATGCGGTCGCCATGAGTGGTAATTGACTCGACAACATTTGGTTTCTAGTTGCCTTCCAAGTACGTGTAGAATGGCACTACCTGGCTCCCTGAGGCTGGGGAGGACCATGTGGTCTGTTCTGGCCAATAAGTAGTGAGCAGAAGTGAGATATGTCACTTCTGGCTGAGCGTTCAATTATGCTCATTCAGAGCAGCGTTTCCTTGGCCTGGTGACCAGTACGTGGGAGATGGCTGCCATACCATCAGCCTGAGTCCCTGAGTGACTGTGTGGAACAGACCCCGGCAATGAACATGTTATGGGAGCAAGAAAGAAATCTTTGTTGTTTGAAGCTACTGAATTTCCTTCAGCACAGCTTATCTCATCCTGGAGGAAGTAACTTGAATCTGCTATTAATCTCCGCCCCCCCCCCCCAAAAAATCCAAACCCGTTGCCATCAAATCAGTTCCAACTCATGGCAACCCCATATGTTACAGAGAAAAACTGTTCCAGAGGGCATATATAATGTAATGGTTAAGAGCCTCGAACCTGGAGGCAGACACCAGGGTTCAAATACTAGCTCCACCATTCATAGCTCCCAAGCTTTGGGCAAATTGTTTAATTTCTCTTAAGCCTCAGTTGCCTCATCTGATGGTTGTGAGGATGAACCAAGACAAGGCATGCAAAGTGCATAGCACAGTGACTAAAATAATAAGTGCACTCTCTCTGTCTTGCTATTATTCTCAGAAGCATAAATTGAAGAATTCAGATTCGGCAAGGAATAAAGAATAAGATAAGTCATTATAGTAGGTTGAATGGCGTGCCCTCCAAAATTCAGGTCCACCCAGCACCGTAGGACATGACCTTACTTAGAAATAAGGTCTTTGCAGATATAATTAAGATGAGGCCATACTAGATCAGAAAACCCCAAAAAACCAAACCCATTACTGTTGAGTCAGTTCCAACTCACAGCGACCCTGTAGGACAGAATAGAATGCCCCATAGGGTTTCCAGGGAGTGGCTGGTGGATTCGAACTGCTGACATTTTGATTGGCAACCATAGCTCTTAAACCACTGTGTCACATGACTGGTGCCCTTATTAAAAAGAGAAGGCACACACAGACACAGAGAAGACAGAGGTAGAGACTAGTATGATGTATCTATAAACCAAGGAACACCAAGGATTGCTGAGAACCACCAGAAGCAAGGAAGAGACAAGGACTGATACTTCCCTAGAGCATTTAGGGAACACCTTGATTTTGGACTTCTAGCCTTAAGACTGTGACAGAACAAATTTCTGTTGTTTTATGCCACCTAGTTTGGGGCAATTTGTTATGGCAGCCCTAGGAAATTAATACAGTCATTGAAGAGGTAATAACTGAAGATGATAGTCATGTCTTGAAAAGAAGAGAAGGCAATGACTAGGAAGCCACATCTCTAAATTGGGACCTGCTGCTTAATGTTGCCAAAGGTTGTACGGAAGGGGAAGGGTTGGCTAAGAGGATGCTCAATGTCAACCCACACAGTTTATTATTGAGATGCGTGGGCTCTGAATCCAGGTGTGGAATCCAGCACTGATGGGTCAGGCCAGACAGCAAGCATGAGGACCCAGGGACTAGCTCATCTTACACCAAGTACAAGGCAAGGTCAACACTCATGTTGGTGCTTTTCCATCACATAGGCTGGCCACCCAGGTATGACATCTTGCCCTCGCTCTTAGTTTTTCTCACTTCTCACCCACAACATCCACTGAGTCACTGAAGTTTGTTCGTTCTTCCTTTGTGTGGTTCTTCATACCCTCCCCATCCTTTCTGGTCTCACTGCCACCCCCCAAGTTCAGCCCTTCATGATGTCATGTGGGAACTACTGTAAATGCCTCCTACTTGGTTTCCCTCATCCCTTCCTCATCCTATGCTTTATAACCTCATTAATTTTCCCAGAACACAACTCTGCACACATAGCTTCTCCATGTTTAAAATCTCCAGAAGCTGTGATTTAATAAAGTTTGTCCCCTACGCCAGCCCCTCTGATGTAATTCACCTCAACTCGTGTAGTAGAATCCTCCTGTCCTGCCAAGCTGATTGAGTACGAGTCATTGTTTTTTCAACTTTCTGCATAGATTGTGTTTTTCATGCCTTTGCCCATAGAGTTCCCTCTGTGGTGAATGGCCTTTATCTTCCTTCCCACCCACCAATCTTCTATCCTTTCAAAGGCTGCCTTAGGTACGATACCCCACATGAAGAGTTCCCCATGTGCCCCAGCTTTTCAAGACTATTAAAAACAAAACCAGTTGCTGTTGAGTAGATTGCTGATTATTACCACCTCCTAAATCCTACCATACTCTTGGGACAACACTTCTGGTTCTAAGTCAAGGAAGCCTTAGTCATCTTTGGACATGGATATCCAGCCTCAGCTATTAGCTTATAAACTAAGGGACTTAATCATAGATCAGCTGTGACCGTTGTTGTATGCTGTAGAGTCGCTTCCAGTTCATATTGATCCCATAGGACAGAGTAGAACTGCCCCATAGGATTTTCTTGGCTGTAGTCTTTACAGAAGCAGATCACCAGGGCTTTTCTCCTGCAGAGCTGCTGGATGGGTTCAAACTCCCGACCTAACCATTGTGCCACCAGGGTTCCTCTAATTTCCAGGACAATCTTGAATCAAAATCAAAATCTCACGGTTGTAAGATCATGGGCCCTAATTTTAGTTAGAGAAAATAGGGTAGCTGAAGATCTATATAGCTCATTGTATCTCCAGTGCCGAGTTTCAGGGGATGTAATAAAAACTGTGTGAGTCTGGCTCCGTCTCTCTCTAGCTGTATGACTGTTACTGACTCTCTAAAACCTCAGTTACTTAAAATGGTGGAATTGGGTTGGATGAATGGTTGCCAGGGTATAAACCTTGAAATTCTTAGGGTTCTAGAGATCTTTCCAGGAACATTCTAGGAGAGGCGCAAAGGAAGGAGGGCCAAACAGGTAGGACCCCCTCCTCCCCATCTTCCAGGTCTTCATATCTCCTTCAGAGAAACATCTCTCGGATCTGTTTCCTGGGCTTATGAACATCCTCCATGGCTTTAAAGCATTGGAAAATGACTGGAATAGATTATTTCTAGAGACCTTGCCAGCTTTTCCATTTTTTTTTTTTAATCTATTGATGAGGATTAAAGAGAAAAATGGCTAACTTGGATTGAATTCTTACTATGTGTCAAGCACTATGCTAAGTGCATATAATCTAAATATTGCTAATATTTAGGTATTCTAAAACAATCCTGTTTTATAGGAGAGGTTAAGAGGCTTGCATTAAGATCACATGGCTAGTGAGTAGTGAATAAAGTCAGGGTGTGAGTTGAAATAAAAACAAACAAGTAAACCTAAATCTACTGTCATCGAGCTGATTCTGACTCACGGCAACCCCACGTGCTACAGAACAGAACTGACTGATCCACAGGGTTTTCTTGGCTGCCATCTTTACCGAGTTGTTCACCCGGGCTTTCTTCCGCATCATGCCTGGGTGAGTTTGAACCATCAACCTCTAGTTTAGTAGATGAGTGCAAACTATGCCACCTAGAGAACTTGAGTCGAAATCAGTGTAACTTAATTATTACACTGCCCTTTCTGAGGTATCTAGGGAGAAAAGTCAGAGCCAGCATGTACCCACACTTTGCCTGCTTTGTGAGAAGATAACTCAAACGACAAAGCAGGCTCCTGTGGTCTTCACACAATTGTTTGGTGAGGGTAGGCTAGCCACCTGTGGAAATGAAAACCTTAGACAGGGTGTCCGGAATACCCATGTCTGGTGAATACTTCTTTCTCTCTGTGTGTGCGTGCGTGTGTGTGTGTGTGTGTGTGTGTGTGTGTGTGTGTGTTGTTTGGAGCCTGGAGGAAAGCTGGGCTTGTACAGATTTAACTAGACCTGACCTTTTGAGGGTTTAGTCTTCCTAGCAATCCTGCTGACTTCTCCAACAAACCACAACACAACCTACAGCTCTAGGTGTTGACTTGAGCCCAAAAGAAACCCCCCGAACTAGCCCATAAACCAAGACATACAAGGCAGGCGTTTCTTGCCAGTGAATATCTTCTATGAGACTAGCAAATCCAAGACTTTCCTGACACCAAGAGACACCAAAGTATATTGAAATGAAAAATATGAACCAAGGAAACTGGCAATTTCCATTCAGAGAGAACTGGTTATTGTCTGGGAATGGTTCCAAGACAAGCAAGATTTAACCACAGCCAGACCATTTGCCGGTGAACCTGAATCAGGAACTAAATTGCATAATAAAATCTCCAAGCTCTGTATCCAGTGCTGCCATGATGTCTGCGAGGGGCAGGTCCAGCCACCCGATCGAACCCATCAAAAGGCTTTTCCGTCCATTGACAAGGGTTATCTGTGTGCTGGGTCTGATTGGAAACCAGGTTAGAATTTAGTAGTTGTTCCGTGAAGCTGATTTTCCGGAAGCCACAGTGTGATTCCTCTCTGAAGTTGTCAGCCTGATTTTGAAACTCTGGTTATTGTCATGGAAATTATCACTGTGCTTGATTCCAATCAGATTTTTTTTTTTTCTTTCTTTAAACTAGGGCAGAGGAATTGAATGAAGGGAGAAATTAGACCTTTCAGAGAGGGAAAAAAAAAAACACAGTAGAACATTTCAGCAGATTGCTGTTGTTGTTAGATGCCACCAAGTCAGTTCCGACTCACAGTGACCGTATGCACAGTAGAAGGAAACACTGCCCAGTCCCATGCCATCCTCACAATCCTTGTTATTTGTGAGCCCGTTGTTGTAGCGACTGTGTCCATCCATCTCCTTGAGGGTCTTCCTCTTTTTTGCTGACCTTCTGCTCTACCAAGCATGATGTCCTTCTCCAGGGACTGGTCCCTTCCAATCACATGCCCAAGTACACAGGACAAAGTCTTACCATCCTTGCTTCTAAGGAGCATTCTGGCTGTACTCTCCACAAGTCAGATTTGTTTGTTCTTTTGGAAGTCCAAGGAATATTCAATATTCTTTGCTTCCCCCCGCCCCTTACACCATAATTAAAAGGCATCAATTCTTCAGTCTTCCTTATTCATTGTCCAGCTTTTGCATGCATATATATGAGCCAATTGAAAATATCATGGCTTGTGTCAGGCACACCTTAAGTCCTCAAAGTATCATCTTTTTTTTTTTTTAATCTGATGAATATAGTTAAATTATAGAGCTTAAAAAAAGATGTGAAATTCCTCTTCTTTCCTTTTCCATTTCTCCCATCCTCCTGTTCATCCTTCAAGTCTCCTGTTCATCCTTCAAGTCTTTCCTCTTGCTCCCCCAACCCACAGAAACATGGTCTTAGCTTCCTTGTCTGGGCCTACCTTTTGTTATTTTACCTTGTGATGTGGGTGTGCTGTGATAATGAGGTCACCCGAGCTGGGTCCTTGAAGAGACTAACTCTTTGTTGGCTACTGTTCTGCATTTCTTCTGAGGCCTTCGGGGGCCCCAAATAAGGCTTTACTAAATGGGTATGTTGTTGTTAGTTACTCCTGAGTCAGCCTCAGACTCATGACAATCCCATGCAAAACAGAATGAAATGCTGCCTAGTGTCACGCCATTCTTGTTATCCATTGGGGATTAGACCATTGTGATTCATAGGGTTTTCATTGGCTGAATTTTTGAATGCAGATCAGACCTTTCTTCCTAGTCCATCTCCGTCTGGAAGTTCTGCTGACACCTGCTCAGCATCATTGCAACACGAAAGCCTCCACTAGCAGATGGGTGGTGGCTGTCCATGAGATGCACTGGCTGAGAATTGAACTCTGGCCTCCCACATGGAAGGCAAGAATTCTACCACTGAACCACCCATGCCCTCTTCCCCTCATGTGGGTCTAGCAGATGTTATTAAACTTCTATTTTTCTGGGTAGAAAACTGAAGGAGTACCATGGGTTTCTATTTCATTTGTTTTCAAAGATAACCTGGAGTAGTTGTCATTATGTGTATTTAAGCAGATAAATAAAGGGAAAAAAATTGTTTCCTAACAAGTCAGTGATAATAGAGGAAAGAGGAGGAGGAGGAGAAGAATAAAAACTACAAAAATTAAGGCAGTACTAAAACTGATTATTCGCTGTGGCAGGAACCCGCCATCATAGGTTTCTCCTACAGTATATGGAGTTTGCAAAAGAATGTAGAAAAATAGATGCGGCGCCATCTCCTGGCAGACTGCAGTAATAGCGGTAGAAACCAGATGGATTTTCCTGTGTTTTATTCGATGTCTTGTTTCCAATGCTTTAGGGTACCCCTCGAGGTTAATCTTTCCTCAAGATAGTTGTCATCAGAAGATAACTCTTGCCTTATCAGTATTTCTATTCAGAAAAGCAGAAACAGGGGCTCAACTGAGAGGCTGCTGAGGAAGCACTGATATCCAACAGCAGTGGGATCTAACGTCACAAGTACACAGATATACACAGGCCAGGACTGGGTCCCAAAACCTGTGCCTGCGTAGTTATCTTCTTCCGTACAGATAAGTAGACAATGCGGATTGCTGATAAAATAAAATAGATAAAACACCATGTTCCTGAGTGTTCTGAAGAGATATTTTTCAGTTGATGGTGATGACCACTCCTACCTTGAACTTTAGCGTAACCAGAGAGACTTTTCTGAGTTTGGCAAGAATGACGGGTGACCTGCATAAGCACAGATCACATCTGCTTCTCAGAAATGAGTGCTTCCCCAGGACAAAAGCTCAGCATCGAGATTCATCCAGGGCTCCTTTCTGACCAGAATTCTATGAGGTGTTGGTGTGTTGCAGCGAGAATTGGAGCGCTGAGAGGTGGTGGCAGAGTATTACAATGCGTTCTTGCTCCGGAGATGAAATAAAAATAAAAAGCATGAGGAGCAGCTGGCTGAGTCTGAAGACTGGGCAAACATATCTGCTTGGTTTTCTCTCTCTGAGGTGGTCTGTGCCCCCACGGGTGTCTGGCTACAGCTTTGTACTAGAACGATCCCAGAACCACCTGGATCTCCCCAGCTGAGGCGGTTGTACTGGGACATTCTCTCAGGAACACTAGCCAGAAAGTAACTCACCATGCTTTTCCCTCTTTTTTTGTTGTTGTTGTTGTTAGTCGCCTTCCAGTTGGCTGGACCCATCTTGACCTTATGCGCAGCAGGACTTAACAACCCCGTGTGATCTTCATGGCTGTAGGTATGTCTGAGTCCATTGTTGTGGCTATTGTGTGAGTCCCTCTCATTGAAGGTTTCCCTTGTTTTTGCTGACCCTCTACTTCACCAAACATGATGTGCTTTTCTAGCAATTGGTCTTTCGTGATGACATATCCAAAGCAAGCAAGCCGAAGCCTCCCCATTTTCACTTCTAAGGAGCATTCTGGTTGTGTTTCTTCTAAGACCGATATGGCATTGGACTTCCTCAACATCAGATGGGCCCTGAAAAGGACAGAAGTTACAGAGATGGAACTGGATGGGCAGTTGAGCAAGAAGGCGTGTACCGCCTCCCAGTTCCAAACTAGGTGTCTCAATACCTCCAGGAAAAGGCAACATTTGTACAGGTCAGAACATAGCAACCTGTGGAACCTGAACCAGGATGGCGGTGCAGGATGTTAACCACCCACTTAGACTGTAAAACCAAGGGTATGGTTCTCTTTAATCTGAAGCCAGGTAAACATCTCGAATTTCATATCAAAGTACAAACTAAAAAAAAAGAGAGCCTATATATGAGGTCTTGTGGAAACAGAGACTACTAGCCCTCCAAGTTGTTCCAGGCCCTTCTCTCTCCTGTCTGCTTTTCGTCATGCTCGGCTTTGGAATGGGGAAATCGGCTGAGGATTAGCCTCAACATAATTGTAATATTGGTGACAACAACAATAATAATTGCAATAACTACTATATATTATGCTCTTGCAGCCCTGGGGGTGTAGTGGTTAAGAGCTCCACTGCTAACCAAAAGATCGGCAGTTCGAATCTACCAGACGCTCCTTGGAAACTCTGTGGGGCAGTTCTATTCTGTCCTATAGGGTCACTATGAGTTGGAATCAACTAGATGGCGTGGATTTGGGCTTTTTGTTTTTTGTTTTTAATTATAATGCTCTTACTATGTGCCAGGCACTATACGAAGCACTTTATGTAAATTGTCTCAATTAATTTTTAAAACAAAGATGTGAGTCAGGTATTATTCCCATTTCATAGATAAGAGAAGACCTCATGTGTGTAGAGTAGAACTGCTCCATAGGGTATTCAGGGCTGTAACCTTTTGGGAGCAGATCACCAGGCCTTTCGCACAAGGCACCTCTGAGTGGGCTCAGACCATCAACATTTTTCAGCTAGTAGTTGAACACTTAACAGTTTGAGACACCCAGGGACTCCTAGAGAGGTCAAGGATACACCAAAGATCATCAGCTATTTTCTTCCATGTATTCATGAACTCACAGTTCTTTCTTAAGCTCCAGTTATTCCATATTCCAGACACTAGGGATATGGCAAAGTCCCTAGGTGACACAAATGGTTTGCACTCGACTGTTAACCTGAAGGCTGGTGGTTCGAACTTAGCCAGCTGTGCTGTGCTCCCATTAAGTTTATAACCAAGAAAATCCTATGGAACCATTCTACTCTGAAATACATGGGTCTCCATGAGTTGGAATCAACTCAATGGCGCTAACAACAACAGGGATACGACAGTGACTAGAACATAGGCAGGTCTTTGCTGTCATGGACCCCACATCAGACAGATAATGCACGAATGTGCCATACATCAGATGGCAATACATGCAACGGAGACTGTTATTTTATGTTTAAGTGCAGAGTGACTACAGCAGAGCAAGTGAGGGGGAGAGTGGTAGGAAATGAAATCAGAGAGGGAGAAATGAGCTGGGACTCAAGTCCAGGCAGCCTGACTCCAGAGTGGCCCACACAGTGTTGGTGCCTGGCTTCACTGGACTGTTTCCATTTGCCTGGTCAGTCTTTGTCCATCCTTCATTTGTAGTTCTTTTGAATCACTCATTTTAAGAGTCTCTTTTTTTTGTATATAACATAAATAATATAACTTAAAGTTGAGTTTTGCTTTAAAAACTAATTTGGAAGTTTCCTTTTAATAGGCGAGTCAAGCCCATTCACAATTTATTGATAATACTGACATGCTTGATCTGAGTTTCATCTTGTTATCTCATGTTGTGATATCTGTGCCTAGTATATTTCAGTTATTGTGTTTTCTTCTCTGTTTGGTATGTCCTTTTTTCATTCCTTTTGGTATTTAGGCAGGCTTATATTCTTAGTTTAGTGGTTATCTTGGTGTTGATATTTTTACACTGCCATTAATTTTCTTTTTCTTACTTAAAGTATCTAATGTTATTTTTTTTTAAAGTTATCCTTTTACTTATACCTGAAGATATCCTGGAACCATGGTGGCACAGTGGTTAAGAGCCCAGCTGCTAGCCAAAAGGTCAGCAGTTCAAATCCACTGGCCACTCTTTGGAAACCCTGTGAGGCAGTTGTACTCTGTCCTGTAGGGTCATTACGAGTCTGAGTCAACTTGATGGCAATGGGTTTGGCTGGTTTTTGTAAAGACCTTATTCTACTTTCCACTTCCTCTGTCCCTGTTCCTCCCCATTTTTTTAATTTTTATTTATTGTATAAGTTCTTATTTTGAAATAATTATAAATTTGTCATTTTGAGAATGTTACCTTTAATGTTGTATATTAAATCTTAAGTCTGTCATACCATTTTTTTCTTTTCTGTTTATTCCCTCTGTCTCTTTGTTTTGTTTTCTTTTTCCCTGCCTTCCTGTGGGTTACTTGAATGGGTTTTAGAATTCCACTTTAATTTATCTGTAGTGTTTTTGAGTGTACCTCCTTGTATAGCTCTTTAAATTTTTGGGGGGGGGTATTTTTATTATATACTCACATAACTTATCACAGTCTGCTGGTGTCAATATTTTATCAGTTCGGGTGAAGTGTAGAAAGCTTATCTCTGTTTAAGTCACTTTACCATTCGCATTTAAAGTAGCCTTATGTATTTCCTTTACTTGCGTTGAGCACCACATCAGACAGTACCAAAGAAAACTCGAGAAGAGGAAGACTATTGCATTTATCCGTATTGTTATTCTTTTGTTGTTGTTCTTTCTTCCTTCCTAATATTCCAAGATTCCTCCTTTTACGATTTCCTTTCTATTTAGAGCACTTCCTTAGCCATTCTTTTAGTCTACTAGTGACAGATTCTCTTGGTTTTCCTTCGTGAGAATGTCTTGATTCCTGAAGGATACTTCAGATGGATATGACATTATGGATCGACATTTCTTTCAGCACTTGAAAAATGTTGTCTGGTCTCCTCACTCACCCTTTGCTAATGGGTAATGGGGTGGGGCTGTAGTTCTTTCTGTGTCGTTTGTCTAGAGTACAGTAGTTATTGTCTAAAAGTTGCCTGTCTTTCTAGGGTTGTCCTTTTCCTGGACCTTTGGCTAGAGAGAACAGACTTTTCTTTGCACTTTTTTGTCTGTTCTCACTGGTGTTCCTGAGTTGTAGGCTTCTCCAGCACCCAACTTGGGATATAAGAGACAAAAAGAAAATTCACCACCATGTCATTTCCTGAGTCCTGTGAGTCCACCTTTCAGATTATTCTCTTTATGTTATGTCTAATATTCAGGTTTTGGGAATTAGTGCATCTTCTCCATCTTTCCAGCAGCAGAGCCTTCTTCTGTTTTTAAAGTTGCTTTCTTTCTTCTTCTTCAGAACATGTAATGTTTGTTATTTTATCAGTCCTTTTGCCAAAGTTTTTCCCACTCTCTTTTGGTTGAATGAAGCCTATTCTCTGGAAAAGAATGCCGACCCACTGCTGCTTTGCTTTGCGTGATGTTTTTAAGATGTCTGATGTCCGTCCAATTCTCTTGCCTTTCTAAATTATTTCATCTTTTTGCCTGGAGGAGCTGAAGATTTTTCTTCTTCTTTGAAGTCTAATAAATTTACTAGTCCATACCCAGAATTAATTATTCCAGGTCAATTTTTCCTACTACATGTTGGGCCCTACCAACGTGTAGACTCAGATCTTTTCTTTCTTTCTTATTTTGTTTGTTTTGTTTTGCTTCTGGAACTTTTTTTAACATATAGTTTTAAATATTAGTTCTAGTCCATTGTTTTCATTTTCTTCCTTAGGTTTACCAATCATAGGTATGTTGTACTTTCTTTGCCAGTTCATTTCCATTTCAACCACTTTTTTCTGACCCCTTTTCTTTCTTTATCTAATTTTTATTCTTTTAGTTGTTTTTTAATTTTTCTTCAATACCTTTTACACCCTCTCCTCACTTATCTACATGGTTAAGTTCCAAAGACCAGGTCATTATGTGAATTTGGTATTATGTCAAAATGGAGGATGACCTCATTAGATAACAAAGAGGAGGATGACTACATGATTACATAATTGTCAAGCTACATTATTATATAACTGCCAAATTATATCATTACATAATTACCAAACCACTGAGAAGCATGCCTCAGCCAAGTTGACACATAACCTTAACCATCAAAGCCAGTGTTACTCTCACCTCACACTTCAGCATTCATTACTGCCAGACATACATCGTTAATGTGCAAGATAGTCGATTTTTTCACTATTGTCACGTATGAGAAATGCTGAATAACAAGATAGTCAATAAATGAGGAAAAGGTGTATTAAGTTTTCATTTGAATCTATCCTCTTGGGCACTTTGTAATTTAATCTTTATTACTGATATAATTTTATCTTTTTTTCTATTTTTTACCAAGTTCAATCAACTCTTACTCATTTTATTTCTCTTTGTCTTTTTTTCTATATATGCCCATATTTTTTTGTATTTCTGGTTCAAGGTGTTTTTTTATATCCCTAAATTAATTTACTTTGGAGTGTTGTTTTACAGTTTTCCTCTATTTTTTTTTTTTTTGGTTGGTTTTTATGGTGAGAATTTCCATCGATGGAAATGCTTTGATTCTCATTTTCTAAATTTTCACAGTACTTTTATATAAGCATGGTTTTATTATCATTATTATTCTATTTATTTCATAAGCAGGGCTCCTAGTTCAAGAGCATCCCCTTCTATAAGTTCTGCCCTCTTCTGTGAAGTTTTTTTTTTTATGGATGATGTTGGTTGTGGTGGGGAGAAGCAGGGTTTATTTTTCTTGTAGGGTCTTCAATCACCCCCCTCTTATTTCCCTTGTTCTCTTCATTGCTTTGTCTTCTCTATATATCTATTTCTTCCCAAGAAGTTATGCTTTTCAAAGGCTGCCACTTCCATTCCCCCATACTCTCATATCCTTCCATGTTGCCAGTTTTATGAACAACCAAGTTGCAACCTGTGTTCTGTATGTTGGCATGTTACATTAGACTTTCACTATGGTTTACCTAAGTCTACTACTATGCTCTACACTTTTTCACTGAGTCTCTTATGCCTCTCCTCCCCTACTCTCAAACCCACAGGCTATGGCTCTGTTAGGATTTACTTTTTTCTCTACTTACTGGTTAATTGGCAGTCATGGTATTCTTTCTCTCCTTGTAATACTAATAGCATAGACAAGTATGAATTTATTTGGTCACCTTGTTGATTTCAGGAGCCCTGGTAGCATAGAGGCTAGGAGCTCGGCTGCTAACCAAAAGATCAGTGGTTCAAATCCACCAGCCACTCCTTGGAAACCCTAAGGGGCAGTTCTACTCTGTACTACAGGATCGCTAAGAGTTAGAATAAACTCAGTGGCAATGGGTTTTGTTGATTTCATGATTTTTTCTTTTGAGAGGATGTGGGAGAGATTTGAAATCAGGAAACCTCCACTGATTTCCAAACCCAGAAGTCTCCACTGCATGGCTTTATTTGAGGTAGCCCTCAAAGCAACTTACTCCTGCCTAACCCCCACTCAGTTACAGATTTGATAAGACCGTGTGCCCCAAAGCTCTATTGTCTGTTTCTTTTTATTGTTTTTTTTTTTTTTATTTTACCCATAAAGGCATGATGCTTTCAATGATTTTGTCTACCAAGAAAGAAAATCCTATTGACTAAGTAATAATTCCTTTATTGATTCACTTGTAGCCAATGACATCCCACCTGACGGCAGTATTAGCTCAGGAGTGACAAAATAACCACCAAGCAAAGAGGAATTTTATGTAGCCCGAACTAAACTCTTGAAGATGGATGTGTAGTATGCGTTAAAAGTATTTAATGTTGAAAATAGTGAATCCTAGTTATTGCCTTTGTGAATGCCTGGGGGATCAACAGTATCTAGGCTGAGAATTATTGCCCTACCTATTCAACTTCAGTTAATCAGTAAAATTTTACTGAAGACCGAGATTACAGAAAGAGCTCTGGTAGCACAGCGGTTAAGAGCTCAGCTGCTAACCAAAAGGTCAGCAGTTCAAACCCACCAGCTGCTCCTTAGAAACCCTATGGGGCAGTTCCACTCTGTCCTATAGGGCTGCTGGTTGCTATGAGTCAAAATCAACTTGAGGGCAATGGGTTTGGTTTTTGGTTTTCAAGGTTACAGAGAAGAAGACTACTACCCCAGCCCACGGAGTACGAGGAAGACAGATAAGTATATATTACTATACATAGTTACAAGCACCTCAATAAATATTTGTTCAAGATAGTTGTTGCTGTTGGGTGCCGTCGAGTTGGTTCTGACTCATAGCAGCACTGTGTATAATAGAACACAACACTGCTGTGTCCTACGCCATGCTCATGATCATTTTTATGCTTGAGTCCATTGTTGCAGCCACTGTGTCAATCCATCTCCTAGAAGGTCTTCCTCTTTTTTGTTGACCCTCTACTTTACCAAGCATGATGTACTTCTCCAGAGACTAATTCCTCCTGATAACATGTCTAAAGTGTGTGAGACGTAGTCTCACCGTCTTTGCGTCTAAGGAGCATTCTGGCTGTATTTCTTCCAAGACAGATTTGTTCATTCAAGGTAGAGTGGGGTCAAAAAAGAAAAAAGAATCATGTTTGTTTGAGTGAATCAGAAAATCTTCAGAAAGGATATGTCTAAACTGGGTTTAAGAGGATGAGTGAGGAACTTCCAGGAATCACTACCTCTTAAAACTGTCTTCCAAAAACAATGAAGGACACAGTTGGAACTCACCTCCACACCCTAACTCTTCAAACACACCTAAACATACAGACAGGCACATGAAATTCAAAACAGGACACATTCTGTTCTTCTCAAAAATCGATGGTGTTAAAATACCAGAGTACATCAGGATCACAGAGTGAAGTTTTTTTGTTCCCAAAATACTCGTGTAAGATGCCCAGAACCTTACCCATAATCTTGCATTACTTTTGGTGTGAATTGGGATTGGGGGATCCACTAATTCAAAGGTTTAGACAACTTTAGTACCCGGTATGGAGATAATTATACCAAATGACTCCTTACCTATTTCTCTAGATTTCCTCAAGGCACAGAAGACTTCTATCACATACAATGATAAGATGACTCTCCTCCAGGAGGAAAAACCATATCACTCACAAGATATTTGAATATTTCCAGGGTAAGATATGTGTGCTGAGCAAATAATCCAAGAAGCTGAACTATATGAAGAAGAATGGGGCATCAGGATTGAAGGAAGACCCATTAACAACCTATGATATACAGATGACACAGTCTTGCTTGCTGAAAGTGAAGAGGACTTGAAGCACTTACTGATGAAAATCAAAGATCATAGCCTTCAGTATGGATTACACCTCAACATAAAGAAAACAAAAATCCTCACAAATGGACCAATAAGCCACATCATGATAAATGGAAAAAAGACTGAAGTTGTCAAGGATTTCATTTTACTGGGATCCACAATCAACACCCATGGAAGCAGCAGTCAAGAGATCCAAAGACACATTGCATTGGGCAAATCTCCTGTGAAATACATCTTTAAAGTGTTGAAAAACAAAGCTGTCACCTTGAAGACTAAGGTGTGCCTGACCCAAACCATGGCATTTTCAGTTGCATCATACGCATGTGAAAGCTGAACAATGAATAAGGAAGACCGAAGAAGCATTGACGCCTTTGAATTGTGGTGTTGGCAAAGAATATTGAATATGCCATGGACTGCCAAAAGAACGAACAAATCTGTCTGGGAAGGAGTACAAGCAGAATGCTGTTTAGAAACAAGAATGGCAAGACCGCATCTTACATACTTAAAAAAAAAAAGTTGTCAGGAGGAATAGGTTCCTGGAGAAGGACGTCATGCTTGGTAAAGTACACAGTCGGCAGAAAAGACAAAGACTCTTAAAGAGATGGTTTGACATGGTGGCTACAATAATGGGCTCAAGCATAACAAGGATTGCAAGCATGGCACAGGACTGGGCCGTGTTTCATTCTGTGGCACACAGGGTCACTATGAGTTGGACCTGACTCCATGGCACCTAACAACAACAACAACAGGGTAAGATAAGGAAACACCTCAGTTTTCAAAGAATAGGCCCATGCATGGGAGGAGGGGTTATTTCCCCCAGCCCCTCATCAGGGGATTCCCATCAACAATACCACCTGAATAAAGAGCAATAATAGCAAGTCACCTCTTTCTTAGAAGAAAATATTAACTCATTGTTATGGGTTGAACTGTGTCCTCCAAAAAGATATGTTGAAATCCTAACCCCTGTTACTCGTGTACCTAACCTTGGAAAACAGGCCTTTGAAGATGTTATCAGTCAAGTTAACATGAGGTCATAATGGAGTAAGGTGGGTCCTACTGCAATCTGAGTAGTGTCCTTCTAAAAGAGGAGAAGAGACATAGACACACAGAGATAAAGCAACTATGTGATGACTGAGACAGACTTGGATGTTTGCTGCAGCTGCAACCCAGGGAACACCTGGAGCTATCAGAAGCTGGGATAGACAAAGAAAGAAAGCAGAAAAAGACAGCCTTCACAGACAGCATAGGACTGCAGACACCCTGAATGCTCCCATCTGCTACTCATCATGAGAATGGTGCAGGACCGGGCACTGTTTCGTTCCATTGTGCATGGGGTCGCCATGAGTCAGGAGCCACTCAACAGCATCTAACAATAACAAGAATAAAGGCCTCCGGAACTGTGAGACAATACATTTCCATCCTTATAAGCCATCCACTTTGTGGAACTTTATTGAATACTCCCTAGGACTCATACACCTGTTGATCTGGTTGTTAGTTCGTTCCACTTTGTTTGATCAAAGGGAACAGGGAGTCCTTTGAGGAGCTTTTCTTAGTTGGAACTGACACGTATTATCCACTCCTTGCTCAGTGGCAACTGATTGTCTCCTGGTGAGAAGCTGTAGAAGTTTATGAGTCAATCTTCCAGTTTGGCAGGAACGGCCTCAGTGGGTTGACTAGCAGTGCAAGTATACACATCCCAGGAAGATGTGTGGCCCATGTGGCGCTTAGTATTTGCGATTCAGGAGCCTGTTTTTCAGCTTCTCAGGTCTAGGCTCTCTGTGTGTTGAGATGGATGGGAGAGGGGTAAGAGGAGTCAGAAAGTTAAGTGTTGGGGAGCCTCCCTCCTTGAAGCCTGGACACTTTGTTGGAGGCTATTCCTCACCAAGGCAGTGTTTTCATGCAGCTATAGCTTTCCTTTGAGGCCTGGTGGTGAAGTGGTTAAAGCATTTGGCTGCTAAAGGTCAGCAGTTTGAACCCACAAGGTGCTCCATGGAAGAAAGATACGGTAGTCTGCTTCCATAAAGATTTACAGCCTTGGAGACCTTGTAGAGCATTCTACTCTGTCCTGTGAGGTCCCTATCAGTCAGATTCAACTTGACGGCAGTGGGTTTGGCTTTTTTTTTTTTAATTTGTTATTTTTTATAGCCTTTGTAAATTGCCTGAAGACTGTTTGAAAAAACATAAGAAGGCATCTTCCTTAAATTGGATAGGTTTATTTTATTAATTCGTGAAATGTTTCCTTCTATCTATTCACTACGGTCTTTTCTTCTAGAACCCTTAGAACTTCTGATCTTTCTAGTTTCTTAACTTTTCTTCCATGTTTTCGTCTTTGCCATTTTACTTTGTGTCTTGAGAAAATCACTGGCCTTCTCTGTCCTATTCAATCTGAAACCTGGCAGAGTTATAGGCTTTGTAGGGGACAGACAAGAACGCACAAAAATTAACAACCATTCCTTTACCAAGCACTTACTAAAAGCTGACCACAATTTTAGGTGCTGGGAACCTATTCGTGATGAGCCAGGGCCCTTTCCTTCTGTAAGCTCTCTGTTTGGTGTGGGGGTGGAGCTGGTAGACAATGACGCAGATGAACGACAAGTCATTCAGAATTATTGCTGAACTCTAGACAGATCTGTGGGTGCCCTGCCAGCCTCATCTCACACCACTCTTCCCATTGTTCAATTTTTGCATTTACCTGCTTTTTGTTGCTGCAAATTGCTAAGCACTTTTCCAACTCAAGGTCTTCACATTTGCTGTGGGCCACGCCTGAAACATTCTTTCCCCAGGTTTTGGCAAGCTTGCCTCATTTTCATCCTTCAGCTCTTTGCTTAAATATGCTGAAATGTGTTTATTTTGTCCTCCCACTTGAACTGAACAATCTTTTGGCTGGGTATAGATGCTGAAGATACTCTTCTGTTCTCTTGTTGCAACTAATGTTGTGAATGAGAAGACATGACAATCCGATTCCTCTTCTTTTATACACAAGCTTATTTTCTCTTTTGGGAAGTCTTTGGATTGTCTCTTTGCCCTTGTTGGTCCGAAATTTTCCCACACTATGTCTAGATGGAAAACCCCGGTGGCATAGTGGTTAGGTGCTAGGGCTGCTAACCAAAAGGTCGGCAGCTTGAATCCACCAGGTGCTCCTTGAAAACTCTATGGGGCAGTTCTATTCTGTCCTGTAGGGTCACTATGAGTTGGAATTGACTCGATGGCAATGGGTTTTTTGTTTTATGTTTTTTATGTCTAGATGTGGATCATTTTACATTCCACCCTCCCAGTACCTAGTATACCCTTTTAATCTGAAAACTCACGTCTTCCTCAAGATGTATAGGTTTATTCTATTATTTCGTTGATAATTTCCTTCTATCTGTTCTCTACTTCCTTTTCTTCTAGAACTCTTCTTAGAATTTCTGATCCCTCTTTCTAGTTTCTTAACTTTTCTTCCATGTTTTCGTCTTTGCCATTTTACTTTGTGTCCTGAAAAAATTTCTCAAACTAGATCTTTCAGCTACTATTTTTCTCTTCAGTTCTGACATTCCGCCATTCAGTCCATCTACTAAATTTCTTGTATTTCAACAACTTTTTATATCTAAGATCTTTAACTGTTTGTTTTTATATGAGTGCAATGTCTTCTTTTTTTCTCTCTCTATTTTCTATATTAAGAAGCCCTGGTGATGCAGTGATTAAAGTGCTCAGCTACTAACCAAAAGATCTGCGGTTCAAACCTACCAGCCACAGGAGAAGGAATGTGACTATCTGCTTCTGTAAAGATTTATGGCTTTGGAAACTCTCTGGGGCAGTTCAGCTCTATTCTATGGGGTCAAGATTAGTCTGAATTGACTCGACAGCAGTAGGTTTGGTTGGTATTTGCTATATTAATTTGGTTTCCTTATGTTATGGATTGAATTGAACCCCTCAAAACATGTGTTGAACTCCTAACCTCTATACCTGTGGATGTAATCTAGTCTGTAAATAAGTTTTTCTTTGTTATATTGATGATGCCCTATCAATGTGATGCATGTCTTAAACCTAATCACTCCTGAGCTATAAAAAGCAGCGTAGACACAGAGATAAGCAAGCAAAAATGGGGTGGAGCGGAGAGGGAGATATGCCACATGAAGATCATCAAGAAATAAGGAATGCCAGGGTTACAGAAGTTAAGAAAACGACTTTCCCCCAGAGCCAGCAGAGAGAGCCTTCCCCTAGAATCAATGCCCTGAATTCAGACTTCTAGCCTCCTAAACCATGAGGAAATAATTTTCTGTTTTTTAAAGCCACCCACTTGGGCTATCTGCTACAGCAGTGCTAGGAAGCTAAGACATCTTGGTTGTCCTTGTGTTGGTAGAGTTTAGTATCTCTCCTTTATTAGAGAGACTTTTTTGAATGTTTGATGAGTCTTGGTTTTGTGCTGATCTTTGTATTTTGTTCCTCTCTTAGCCTATTCAAGATCTGGATTTGGATTCTACAGCCTATTGCTTGGGACAGCAGGCCAAAGGTGGGATGCACTCCAGGTGGGATGATCAATGGCTAGTCTTCTGGGCATGGAGGCTCCTTGTTTCCATTGAGTATCACCAGCCACCCAGGAGCCTAGTCTGCTTCTCAGCCCCAACACTCTCACTTACTGTTCCTGTGGGGGACAGACCCTTCTGCCACTGCCCTCACGAGTGTAGTGTATATGGTGATGGTGGGGTAGGGGGACAAGCCATCTGGTTTCTCCTGTTTTGGTAGTACAGAAGTCACCTTGCCCATCAAGATCTCCCTAAAGCTCCCTCTTGGGCCCAATATCGAATTCTCACCATTTAGGCCAAGTGTCTGAAACCACTCTCCACTCAGAATAGGCCTCTCCTGAGTGTGTTTAGGGCTGTGGCTTCATCAATTATTCATATCCCATCTGTCTCAAGCCTTTCAGGAATTCCTTGTCATCTCTGGTCGATGGAGAGTAGTCCTTGTTTTACAGCACTGCTCTGAATAGTTTTATTCTGTTTATTCTATACATTTGGGGTCGGAAAAGGACATTGGAAAATATTATGCTCAGTTTACCATTTTAATATCATCTCCTGTATTTATTTGCAACTTTGGTTTTGATTGATAGCTGAATAAGAACAATATAGATAAGGGATGTATGTCCAATTTATTTGTACATATTCAAATAATTATATAATAAAAATAATTTAACGACACTGGGAAATCACCTTTTTTTTTAATTTTCTTGGAAAAGAGGTCTATATATTATCCTTTTGAGAAATACTGTCTCGGGTATTTAAGTGGGTATGTGCTTTATGTACCCTTGATTAAAAAATTACAGAGAGAAAGACTAAAAACAATTTATCCCCCATCCCTCCCACCTTAGTCATGAACTATAGTAACATGTAGGTGCTGTTGTTCTATGGAATGATACCTACCTTCAGACTGTAGCAGTAAGTTTGCTGGCCAAATAGAATAGGCAAAGGAAGACAAAGAAAGCTGAGACATAAAAGACAGGGCTCATGCAATATTTTTAGAGTATCAAGCAATATTCAAATATATTCTATTGATTTATCCTAAAAATAATCCAGATGGTTTTCTCACAGTTTACAAGTGAGAAAACAGAGAAGTCAAGTGGTCTGCCCAAAGTCCCACTGCTATTCACGACTATGAAGTTAAAATCCTTTGCAGGGTGTATTAGCCAGCATCCCAGAAGGAAACAGATGGCACTTTGAAATTAGGATAATTTAAGGAAATGTGAATAAAGGAACTATTTGCAAGGTTGTGGCAGGGTGTAAGAAAACCACAAAGGATAGCGCAGCTCTCTAGGCTAGTGAGAGTGGAGTGGTTACCTCCACTAGGTTTGATGGAACAAGGGCAAGAAATGGTTACTTTGTGTACTACTAACCTTTTGGCATTTTGGTGGAGCTCAATAACGCCATCTCAAGATAATGTTTTTATATGAATTCAATAACATAGCTAGGATTACAAAAGTAGCCAATTCCATAAAAATGCAATGTATAAAATATTTAAATCAGATAGTTTTGTGATATGTTAATACAAGTGCTTCTTTATTATTGAATTACCTAACACGATCTACTGGTGGGTTTAATGACTACAATTTCAAAGTAATGATGAGCATAAAAGATACTCAGATATATATACACCTTCAGTAAAGTAACAAAAAAAATTATCCAGGGTAGCAGTCACAGGCATTGCTAATACCTTTATGATTTGTTGTCTACCTTGATAATTGAAGGGAATGCTAAATTTTGATTACAGGTTAGTGAATATAAAGATTTATCCTTATTTCCCCCATTGAAGTTCACAGACCTACTAAACTCTGTCCACAGGCTCCGGATTAACAACCCTGGCTATCGGACCCAGATAAAGGGAGTCACATAGAGGGCCACTTTGAGAGGAACAGTGGTCTTTAGCTGAAGACACAGCCAGCTCAAGACAATAAGACAAGTGAGAAACTGGGTAATAAATACCCCAACATTCTTCTCCCTTCCCTATCTGATCTCATACAGGCACTCCCTATTGGTCAAAACCAAGATAAATCCAGACAGCAAGGGACCTCATTGATGTAGGCCATACAGACTGGCCTCCAGGGCAGAAAACATGACGAAGGCCAGAGAGTAGATCTGGAGGTGCAAACTGAAGACACTCAGCCCTCAAAATTCCACCAGTCTGCTTATTTATACCCCCTCATCCATATGGTTACTTGGATCCACAATCAACGCCCATGGAAGCAGCAGTCAAGACATCAAATGACATACTGCATTGGGCAAATCTGCTACAAAAGATCTTTTTAAAAGTGTTAAAAGGCAAAGATGTCACTTTGAGGACTGAGGTGCACCTGACCCAAGCCATGATGTTTTCAATCACCTTATTTACATGTGAAAGCTCTACAGTGAATAAGGAAGTAGAAGAAGAATTGGTGCCTTTGAATTATGGTAATGGCGAAGTATACTGAATATATCATGGACAGCCAGAGGAAGGAACAAATCTGTCTTGGAAGAAGTACAACCACAATGCTCCGTAGAAGCGAGGCAAGACTTTGTCTTCCATACTTCGGACATGTTATCAGGAGGGACAAGTCCCTGGAGAAGGACATCATGCTTGGTAAAGTAGAGGGACAGCAAAAAAGAGGAAGACCCTCAATGAGATGGATTGACACAGTGGCTACAACAATGGGCTCAAGCATAGTGATGATTGAGGAGATGGAGCAAGACCAGGCAGTGTTTTGTTCTGTTGTACATAGGGTTGCTATGAGTCAGAATCAATTTGACGGTAACAACAACAACAAATCAATACAGTACCACCCCTTTGCTCTATGTTTTGGTCATAACTGACTTATTAGGAAATTCCCAGCTTCGAGGGACACTGTCAACCCCAAGTAGAATTTTGTCTAACCACAACCCATATCCTATTGTACATTCTCATGGAATACCTTAATTCTCTTTGAAAGTACACATTTTGATTAAAATTAGCATCATTTGTGTAAGTGTTTGTTTGATGTTTTGTATCAGATGCAAATTATATTTGGCTACATGTAACAGAAACCCAAAATCAAAAACACTGGCTTAAACACATGAGTTTTGTTTTTGTCATGTAACAAGAAGTCCAAAGGTAGGTAGAACAGGAGTAAGTTTTATGCTGCCTTATATTTGTCAACAGGGTTCCTGGCTCTTACTTTTTTTCTTCTGCAATCCTTAGAACGGTGGCTTTCATTCCTGAAGTTGACTCAAGGTTACAAGATGGCTGCTGGAACTCAAACCAGTAAGCATTAAGGCAGGAAGAAGGGATAGGGCAAGGTGGAAAAATTCATTTCAACTGAAGCAGGCCTTTTTTTTTTTTAAGTTTTCTCAGAATTCACATGTTCAAGGCTGAATTCCGAGCAGATTTTGAGAAAGAGTTAGCACGCATGATGTTTATTAAAGGATTCCCTTGGAATCAAAACTGTAGAAGAAAGTGGTAAAAAAGATAGAATTGGGCAAAGGAAGCCTTGATTGACTCCTGGAGGAGCCCTCAAGCTGGAATGGCTCTTGAGAGTTGTTCCCACTGAGCTGAGACAAATAGGTCTTTATACTCCCTCATTGATCATTGGATGTGGGCCACCCCAGGAAAAAGTATGAGCTTAGGCAGATGGCTTTCTATAGCTGAGGGCATACTTGTAGGTGCTGACAAATAAAGGCTGCCCACATTACTCCTAGTCACTGGAGCAAGAAGTCTTTCACAAAAGAAGGGTCTGGATGGCACCTCGCAGTCTCTACCATGTTACACCCCACAACTTCTGTTATGTTTCCTTGGCCAGATTACTCAAGTACCCACTCCTGCCTACACACACTCACCCCACAGGAAGCTAGGAAATGTAGTGCTCAATACCAACATCATATTGTTTACACCAATAAATCAGGGTTCTAGTAATAAAAACCACCATGTGTTTGTCAGTTTGTCATACTGTGGTGGCTTGTGTGTTGCTGTGATACTGGAAGCTTTGCCACTGGTGTTTCAAATACAAGCAGGGTCATCCTTGGCGAAGAGGTTTCAGCTGAGCTACCTAAGACAGACCAGGAAGAAGGACCTGGCAGTCTACATCTGAAAAAACTGGCTTGTGAAAACCTTATGAATATCAGCAGAAAATTGATATAGTGCAAGAAGATAAGCCCCCAGGTTGGACAGTACTCAAAAGACGACTGGGGAAGAGCTGCCTCCTCAAAGTAGAGTCAGTCTTAATGACATGGTTGGAGTCAAGCTTTTGGGACCTTCATTTGCTGATGTGGAACAGCTCAAAATGAAAAGAAACAGCTTCAAACATCCATTAATCAGAACTTGGAATGTACAAAGTATAAATCTAGGACAATTGGAAGTTGTTAAAAATGAAATGGAACACATAAACATTGATATCCTAGGCATTAGTGAGTTGAAATGGACTGGTATTGGTCATTTTAATCAGACAAGTATATGGTCTACTATGCCCAGAATGATAAAGAGGATTGGCATTGCATTCATCATCAAAAAGAACATTTCAAGATCTATCCTGAAGTACAACGCTGTCAGTGATAGGATAGTATCCATAACCCTACAAGGAAGACCAGTTAATACGACTGTTATTCAAATTTATGCACCAACTACTAAGGCTAAAGGTGAACAAACTAAAGATTTTTACCAACTTTTGCAGCCTGAAGTTGATCATAAATACAACTAAGATGATTGATAATTACTGGTGATTGGAATGCAAAAGTTGGAAACAAAGAAGGATTGGTAGTTGGAGATAGAAAACCAAAAGGGAAGAACATGCTCAGCATTTCTCAAACTGAAAGAACTGAAGAAAAAATTCAAGCTTCAACTGCAATATTGAAGGATTCTGCGGGGAAAGTATTAAACGATGTTGTTGTTAGGTGCTGTTGAGTCGGAACCCTATGCACACTATGCACAACAGAACAAAATATCTCCTGGTCCTGCGCCATCCTTACAATCCTTCTTATGCTTGAGCTCATTGTTGCAGCCACTGTGTCAATCAATCCACCTTGCTGAGGGTCTTCCTTTTTTCCACTGACCCCATAGTATGCCAAGTGTGATGTCCTTCTTCAGGGACTGATTCCTCCCGACAACATGTCCAAAGTATGTAAGACGCAGTCTCGCCATCCTTGCTTCAAAGGAGCATTCCGGTTGCACTTCTTCCAAGACATATTTGTTCATTCTTCTGGCAGTCCATGGTATGTTCAGTATTCTTCGCCAACACCACAATTCAAAGGTGTCAGTTCTTCTGCAGTCCTCCTTATTCATTGTCCAGCTTTCACATGCATATGAGGCGAAAATACCATGGCTTGGGTTAGGCTCACCTTAGTCTTCAAGGTGACTTCCCTGCTTTTCAACACTTCAAAGAGGTCCTTTGCAGCAGATTTACCCAATGCGATGCATCTTTTGATTTCTTGACTGCTGCTTCCATGGCTGTTGATTGTGGATCCAAGTAAAATGAAATCCTTGACAACTTCGATCTTTTCTCTGTTTATCATGATGTTGCTTATTGGTTCAGTTGTGAAGATTTTTGTTTGTTTGTTTGTTTGTTTTTTATGTTGAGGTGCAATCCATACTGAAGGCTGTGGTCTTTAATTTTCATTAGTAAGTGCTTCAAGTCCTTTTCACTTTCGGCAAGCAAGGTCGTGTCATCTGCATAACGCAGGTTGTTAATGAGTCTTCCTCCAATACTGATGCCTTGTTTTTCTTTATATAGTCCAGATTCTCAGATTATTTGCTCAGCATACAGATTGAATAGGTACAGTGAAATGATACAACACTGACGCACATCCTTCCTGACGGCAAACCAATCAGTATCCTCTTGTTCTGTCCAAACAACTGCTGAATATCTGTGGAAAGAGAAGAAGGAAAAGCTCAATATCATCAGTCAGAACAAGATCAGGGGCCAACTATGGAACAGACCATCAATTGCTCATATGGAAGCTGAAGTTGAAACTGAAGAAAATCAGAGCAAGTCCACGAAAGCCAAAGTACTACCTTGAGTATATCGCACCTGAATTTAGAGACCGTCTGAAGAACCGATTTGATGCATTGAACACTAGTGACCGAAGACCAGACGGGTTGTGGAATGACATCAAGGACATCATACAAGAAGAAAGTAAGAGGTCATTGAAAAGACAGGAAAGAAAGAAAAGACCAAGATGGATGTCAGAGGAGACTCTGAAACTTTCTTTCAAACATCGAGCAGCTAAAGCAAAAGGAAGAAATGATGAAGTAAAAGAACTGAACAGGAGATTTCCAAGGGCATCTCGAGAAGACAAAGTGTTATAATGACATGTGCAAAGACCTGGAGACAGAAAACCAAAAGGGAAGAACATGCTCAGCATTTCTCAAGCTGAAAGCACTGAAGAAAAAATTCAAGTCTCAAGTTGCAATAGTGAAGGATTCCATGGGGAAAATATTAAATGATAAAGGAAGCATCAAATGAAGTTGGAAGGAATACACAGAGTCATTATACCAAAAAGAATTAGTTGACGTTCAACCATTTCAAGAGGTGGCATATGATCAGGAACCGATGGTACTGAAGGAAGAAGTCCAAGCTTCACTGAAGGCATTGGTGAAAAACAAGGCTCCAGGAGTTGATGGAATATCAATTGAGACGTTTCAAAAAACAGATGCAGCACTGGAAGTGCTCTCTTGTCTATGCCAAGAAACTTGGAAGACAGCTACCTGGACAAACAAACTGGAAGAGATCCATATTTATGCCTATTCTCAAGAAAGGTGATCCAACCAAATGTGGAAATTATCAAACAATAACATTAATATCATATTCAAGCAAAATTTTGCTGAAGATCATTCAAAACCAGCTGCAGCAGTACATCAACAGGGAACTGTCAGAAATTCAGGCTAGATTCAGAAGAAGATGTGGAACCAGGGCTGTCATTGCTGATATCAGATGGATCCTGGCTGAAACCAGAAAGATGTTTACCTATGTTTTATTGACTACGCAAAGGTATTTGACTGTGTGGATTATAACAAATTATGGATAACATAGTGAAAAATGGGAATTCCAGAGCACTTCATTTGTGCTCATGAGGAACCTGTACGTAGACCAAGAGGCAGTTGGGAGAGAACAGTGGGATACTGAGTGGTTTAATTCAGGAAAGGTGTGCATCAGGGTTGTAGCCTTTCACCATACCTATTCAATCTGTAAGCTGAGCAAATAATCCAAGAAGCTGGACTGTATATAGAAGAAGGGGCATCAGGACTGGAGGAAGACTCATTAACAGCCTGCATTAGGCAGATGACACAACTTTGCTTTCTGAAAGTGAGGAGGATCAGACTTAGAAATCATAAATCCAAGCACCATGTTTTTAATCTCTGAAGGAGATGAGCAAACCATTTTTGTTTCCAGATGTGGAGACTTTCTGGAGGAAGAGAGAGAAGATATTGTGACGATGATGGGGTTCTTCTCGTTTCCCCCACAATGTTCCTCCTCATGGGTTTCCTTCCTAGGCTTCTTGACGTTCTTTCATCTACTTCAAGAAAGTTGTACCCCACCTATAGTAGCCCAGTGGTCACCAGCTTTATTGTGGTGACCATGTGAAAGCTGTTGGAAACTTCCAGCCCAGAGCCCAGAACATGAAAACAGCTTTTCCCAAAACTGTCATTTTACAGTGGTCTTCTTAAAGCTTATCCTATTGATTGTATTAATGAATTAATATATAATGTCTCTTCCCTTTGAGGAAAGTATACTTTAGATTTTTCTTGATATTCATTCATCTAGTATATGTCAAGGTTAAGAGCTGGACTCCTAGTATTAAACAGATGGAGCTCCAAATCCCAACTTTTATACTTCTAAGTGGACAGTTGTTTCCTTACATCATTGGGTTACTGTGGGTATCAAATAAGGTAATACATTTAAAAACTACTTAAATGTTAGTTTTTATTTGGTAAATGTGTTTAACGCATATAAACGAAACCAAGCTCGTTGCCGTCAAGTCAATTCCAAATTCACAGTGACCCTATAGATAGAGTAGAACTGCCCCATAGGGTTTCCAAGGAGCTGGAAGTGGATTCAAACTGCAGACCTTTTGATTAGCAGCTGAACGCTTAACCAGTGCACCACCAGGGCTCCTTAATGTATATAAACCTGTTGCCATCCAGTCAATTCCAGCTCATAGGGATATACAAATAAAAGGTAAATTTCCTATCCTGTGGAAATTCATTGTTTACAAGGGAGAAAACCAAATCACTGTGACAAGTGGTATGAGAGAGGTAAGGGCATTGTTACCAGAAAAACACAAAGGAAGAACATTCACCTAGACTTAGAAAACTCCCTGGAACAGACAACTTTTTACTGAGCCCGGAAGGAAATGCAAAAATGGAAGCAGAGGGTGAAGAACTTTAGAGGCATCTGTAATAGCATATGCAAACCTTGTCAGGGAATCAAAATAGTCCCTTATGCTGGAAAGATACAGTATGAGTGAAGAGCAGTGAAAGATGAAACTGAAGGTGGAAAGCAAGAGGAGCAAATCCTAATTTCTTCAGTGGGTTGGGCCTCTCTTCAAAGGGAATGATTTATGTGGGAAAATAGGTCAGAGTTGTTCCTAATGAAGGTGAGGATTAAGGGTGATGTATGTTACTGTTCTTACAAAAATAATAATAAAAAAAAAGAACTAATAATATTACTGTCTTCTTGTAGGTCTGATGTGCGCTCCCAACCTGATCACTTATTTAATCACCTGCAGAAGACTCAAGCACCAACATGATTTCTGCCTCCACCTTGTATGTGACTCATCATGGGAATTATGAGTAACAGATCCTTGTCACTGGGAAGCCTTGCTCAAGACTAGGCATGGGGAAGAGACGCTGATGGAAATAACTGGTGCCACCAACACCCTCTGTTAGCTACAGATTTCTCTCCTTTTTGTCTCCTTTTCTGTCTTGTCTCTCCTGTTTTTTCACCCTTCTTTCCAGTCATAATTTGGAACTCCTGAAAAGTCTTTTGAGCAGTCCTTTCAATGTAACTTGAAACTAATGAGGTTTTCCTACTGCATATGATAAACTGAGATTAAGAATCAGCAAGCATTAAGTGTCTCCTACGGTCTAATCTTCACAACTGATCCATCATGTCCACTACATAGATGAGGAAACTGAATTTCAGAAATATCAGGTGTTTGACTCACCAATATCCACGTTCTCCTCTTCCTTGCTAGATCAGGCTACATTTCCCAGCACACTTGCATCTAGGTGGGGCCACATGACCAGTTCTCACCCGTGGAACATAAGTAGAAATGATGAGTGTCACCTCTAGTCCGAGGTAATTAAAAGCGGGTGAGTCTTCTCTGCAGTCTTGCTCTTTCCTCATCCCTCAACTAGATTCCAGGGATTCGGTGGACTCCAGGACTCCTGGAGAAGACAAAGCCCCTGAGCAAAGGACACTGAATCCTAAATGACTGTGTGGAGTGGAGCAGCCCCAAACCTGCCTCGCCCCAACTGATCTACATTGGACTGTAACATGAGCAAGCAATACAGCTTTATTGTTTTAAGCCACTGAGATTTGGGAATTGTTTGTTACAGCAATTAGCCTACCCTGATTAATATATGTTTTTGTTTTTGTTGGTTAATACATAGCTGGGTGAGATTTGTATCAATCAACTATTTGTGCAGTACCTTCTGTAAAAAGATACCACCAGTGCGATTCAGAGCATTCTATGATAAATTCCAAGACAGAGGCACAGATGGCGTATAGGTGATTGGAGCATGGAGAGATGGCTAGGCATAGGATTCACAGAGCAGGTAGTCTTTGAAGGCAGGGCAGAACTTTAATGGTGCCCTCAACTGTACACAAACTAGAAGCTTGTGTATTGCTGAGACCCTACCTCTGGGGCCAGGGAGACTAGGTTCAATTCTAGATTCAATTCTTACTAGCTCAATGATTTTATGGACTCTGAGCCTCAGTTTCCCCATTTGTAAGATGATAGGGTAAATAATACTGATCTTCTAAGGTTATTGTGAAGATTAAGTTGGCAAGTGTACAGTAAGTAGACACAGCAGACACTGAGTAGATGATTGGAAACCCTGGCAGCATAGTAGCTAAGTGCTATGGCTGCTAACCAAAAGGTCAGCAGTTTGAATCCACCAGGTGCTCCTGGAAATTCTATGGGGCATTCTACTCTGTCCTACAGGGTCTCTATGAGTTGGAATTGACTCAACAGCAACAGGTTTTATTATCAATGTTTATCAATGACAAGGAAAAATTGAGTCTATTGCTCGCTTAAAAAAAAAATCTAAATTAAGCACTTACCTTGACCATCAATATGTTGTTCTCTGTGATTAGATAGTAGCATGGATGAGTGTGCCTCAATTTGTGTTTTTCTTTTCTCTAAGAATAATAAAAATCAGAGTCCAAATTTGCCACACAAAGTATTCAATGTCCTTTGGGCCTCACCTAATTCCATCATCTTACCTTGGATCAACAGTTTATTTCATTCAAAAATCAGTCATCCCAAACAGTGGGATGCAGTCATTTCTTCTTGGCATATACATTGTTATGCAAATTGGGGTTTTAATCCATCACTGAGATTCATAAAATGTCAATGCTGGTGAGGACTTCAGAGGACATTGGATCTGACCTGGAGCCCTGGTGGAGCAGTGATTAAAGAGCTCAGCTGCTAACCAAAAGGTCAGCAATTTGAATCCACCAGCCACTACTTGGAAACTCTATGGCACAGTTCTTACTCTGTCCTTTAAGGTCGCTATGAGTCAGAATTGACTTGACAGCAACGGGTTTGGTTCGGATCCAACCTACCATTTTATAGAGAAAGGTACTGAGTCCCAAATGTTAATGTGTCACAGATACCTTTACACTTGTTTTTTCCTCTTTTCCCTAGTCCTTAGAGGCCCTAGTAGCTGATCTAAATAGTGCAAATCTCACTCACAAAATTTCATGGAACCTCCATTAACCAAATTGAATGGGGAATGAGGTGCTATGGCCAACTGAGTTTTCTGATTAAGTGAATCAACAGAAAATATGTTCTTCATATTTTTGCTAAAAAACTAGTTCCCCTTTCCTTCCTTAGTCAGAACAGTCTTGTGAACATATTCAAATTCTCCTTTGTGAGTAAGCGCTTTTTAATTATTCAATGTTAGCAGCGAGTAGAACCTGAGAGATCATTTAGTCCATTTTTCAGATGAGAAAACAGGTTTTATAATTGTCATACAATCTAATCTTCACAACAATCTTTAAGACTATCAAAATTTCCTCTATGACGTAGATGAGAAAACTAAAGTTTGCAGCTATTGAATGGCTTCCCCTAGATCACAGAACTTTTAACAGAGACAATGGTACAGGCACCAAACCCAGTTAATTTTATCTCTCTGCTTTCAGTTAGACTATATTTCCCAGCCTCCCTTTTGGTTGGGTTTGGCCACATGACTGAGTTTTGTCCATTGGAATGCAAAAGGAAGGGATCTATGTCACTTCTTGGTCTAGCTCATGAAAACCTCCCACATGTGTTCTTCTATGCTTGTTTCCCTTTTTAGCTGACTAGAATGGAAATGACCACCAGAGTTAACCTGGAAGTCATGACTTGAAGAATCTGAAATGACAAGATGAAAGGAGCCTGAGTCCTTGAATCACTGAATGGGTGGCAATTACCCACTGATAAATAATATTTTAATCAATCTCAGAAGAAATGGAACCAGAATTCTCCTTAGAAGTGAGAATAGCAAGACTTTGGCTCACTTCCTTTGGACACATCATCAGGAAAGATCAATCCATAGAAAAGACATCATAGTTGGTAAAATAGAAGGCCAAAAAAAAAAAGGAAAACCCTCCATGAGATTTACTGACATTGTAGTCACAAAAAATGGACTCAAATATACCAATGATCATGAAGATGGCAGAGGACCAGGCAGGGTTTCATTCTGTTATATATAAGGCTGTTATGAGTCCAAGGGGAACCTACAGCAACTGACAACAACAGCAATAATGGCAAATGAATTTTTACCTTGCTTGATCCATTATACATTTTGGGATTTACTTATTAAATCATCTAAAATATTCATAACCAAAATATAGCTTGGTAATGGCAGAATCAGAAATATCTACCATGGGCAAGGGACTATGTGTCAAAAGATATGAACATGAATTAAAACAGTATGGGCCATTAAGAAGCTTTAAATCTAATGGGGCCTCAAATATGGACAGAACATACAAGGTAGAACTTGAAAAAATACAAAGTGGAAAATGAAAAATGTTTAAAGAAAGGTAAATAGGAAGGGACATAGGAATTCAAAGAACAAATAAGTCGTCTCATTATGTAATGAGTGATGATTTCCAGGAGGAGAATGGGATCTTTGGACTGGGAGGCTGGGTAGATGACATGGCGTCAACAGGAAGCAAAAGAGTGAAAAGTCCTGCTCTTGAAAGCAGGGCACAGTGAGTTATTTAGTCAGATGGAGATGGCGTACGCCAACAAATGAAATGGTAGGATGGGGCTCCATCATGAAGATACTAAATGCTAGGTTAATAAAGCTGGGTGTTATTTAAGAGTTTGACTAAAAGTTGTCATCAACACCTGCTGGCTGAGAAATCTCAAAAAGAAAAGTCTGAGAGATTGATTACACTTTACAGGGATCATTTATGACATACCCTAGAGCTCAGACAAGGACCCCTGGTGGCGCAACAGTTACCCGCCAGGCTGCTAAGCTAAAGGCTGGTGATTGGAACCCTCCCTCCAGGGACTCCACAGGAGAAAGACCTGTCAATCTGCTTCCATAAAGATTATAGCCAAGAAAACCCTATGCCGCAGCTCTACTCTGTCATATGTAATTGCTATAAGTCGGAATCAACTCGAACGGCACATAGCAACAACAAAGCTCAGACTCCCCCTCATCATCGGGTAGACAGAGAAGATTAGAAGTGGTTTGGGGAGAGAATAAGACCAGCCCAGAATCAGTCCATCTTGGCAAGGAATCAGTCTTGAGCAAATTTGAAGACAAAATGATCTGAAGAGCTTTTAGAAGCTACTCCATTTAGGCTTTGCTCAGGGAAAGTATATTGAGTGCCCTTTTTCCCCTACAAGTAGTGGAAATAACAAGTTGGTGTTGGAAGGTGTGTCAGAGAAAGCCACACTGGGGAAATGGTGTACTTTGAAATCAGGTCACTGGGGGAAAAGAAAAAAATCCTGCAAAGTAAAAGCTTAAATGGAGCTAGCAACTTAAGTACTTTTCATAGTCTGACTTGATTCTTTTTCTAACTAAAAACCAGGAAAGGTATTTTTTGGATTCTTACCACTTTAACGTTTAAGTATCTCTTTCTCACATTATTTTTTATAATACACACATGTATTTCAAATTTAAAGTGTTATTGTTACCCCCGTGGCTGAGAAGCAAAGGCACCCAGCGGCTCAGTCTGATAGTAGCAAATTTCTGGTCTCTTCTTAATGCTACAATTCTCATCCAGCAAGATATCCCAAATGTACAGAAAGGCCAAATGGGAAAGGGTATTGACAACTTTTCAGAGTTGTCCTAAAGAGAAATCAATTTGGCCAGATCCTTCCTAGTTGAGGAAAACACTTCCCATTGTAGCCCAAGTCATGTTAAATGTCCTTGAAAAGATTCCGATCCAAGGTACCCATTATTTGAAGGAAAAGTCATAGACAACACATCATGGGGACTCCACCATGCTTATGTAGAAAGGAAGAGAAGGAAAAAACGTAGAGCTAACACTTATTCAGCATGTTAGCAGAGGTGACTGTTAAACAAGAGGCTGGAGGTTCTATTCCACACCAGGGGTGCTTTAAAAGAAAGGCCTGGCAATCTACTTCCAAAAAATCAGCCATTGAAAACCCTGTGGAGCGTAGTTCTATTCTGACACACATGGAGTCGCCATGAGTCAGAATCCACTCAACGACAACTTTTTTTTTATCCACCAGATGCCTTATATCAATTATTTAATCATCTAAACAACCTTATGAAAGTGGAATCCCTCCCCCCAAATTTTACAGAATAGGAAACTGGAGTTTTAGTTAACTTAAGGGAGTTATCCAAGGTTGTATAGCTGTAAGAGACAAAGATAAACGCAAGTTTGTCCCAGCTTAAGAATTCGTGCCGTTAAGTTGCTTATAACCAAATACGCCATCCAATGGTAGAAGTTTTAGGAAACGGCATAAGAAGACAAAGCAGTCCATATATATGTAGGTGCTAAACAACAGAGTATCAATTCAATCCATAAATATTGAATAGAACTAAAGTAAAATAATAGTCAATTGAGATTATTCAAGAATGTTTCCAGAAATAGGTGAGATTTGAGGCGATCTCATTTATTGGTACAATTAATTTGCGAATATCTTTACACTATTCTGATGTGAAATCTACCGTTATGTCCTTTTCTTAATGCATTTCTTTTACAAGGTACTCTGTAGAGCTCATTGGTTTTAGGCCCTAATTGTGCTAATTAAATACGAGTCTTGACAGATTTATAAACAAAGCTGATCCCTACTGAGTTCACTTATATATGTATGAATTTACCATTTATTTAGTGTTATTGTTATTAGTCATCCCCCATCTCAAGGTGACCTCAGGCACAATGGAATGAAATGCTGCCTGGCCCCGTGCCATTCCCATGATAGGTTGTAGATCACACTGTTGTGATCCATATCGTTTTCACTGGCTGATTTTTGGAAGTGGCTTGCCCAGCCTTTCTTCCTAGTCTTAGTCTGGAAGCTCCGCTGAAGCCTGTTTAGCATAGTAGCAACATGCCAGCCTCCACTGACAGATGGGTGATGTGCATTGGCCAGAAATAGAACTCAGGTCTCCCCATGGAAGGCAAGAATTCTACCACTGAACCACCACTGCCCCATATGTGTTGAATACCTCCCATGTTTTAGAATCAAGATGCTAAAACTTTGTTCTCAAGAGACAGTCTCATAGTCAAAAGAAATATACTTGACCTCTGCCTTGGAGCGCTCTTGGTCCTCCAAGTTCTTACTTCCCCATCAACTGCTCAGAGGACATCTGAAAGGCAGAGATATAAACATACAGTCATAACACGTGGCAAGTGCTCCGATAGAGATTCTGTAAAAAGAGCTATAGGAACGTCACTACAGAGGTGGTTCACAGACGTGACTCCCAAGAAAACCTTTGAAGAGTAAGAAGGAGATAGCTAGGTGGAGAGGCTCAGTGAGGTACTGAAGGTCAATGGAAAAGTGTGCGGAAGTTTCAGAGAAGTGAGAGACTATATGAGGTATAGTTTATTGGAGAGTTGCAGAACCTGAAGCCGGATAAAAAAACAGAGGGGAGACCAGGGAGGGTGGTCCTTGAGTGCCACAGGGATTACCAGACACATTAAAAGTTTCCTTCTTCTCTCTGTATGTTTTGGAGAAAGGCATCTATGTGATCACACATTCAAACTTCTCTTTCTTTCAAAAACAACAATTTCTCTCTATTCATGTCACTGCCATTTGGACGGCTTCTGACACAGGTCATTTCCAAACCATCAGACCCCAGTCATGCAGTTACACAGCGAAGGCTCTGGTCCTTATCTCAGAATAGACACAACTTTGAGGGTGAGTTTGACTTCCTTTCTTCTATGTCTTTTGTAATAAAAACATTTCATCAGGTGCTAACCAAAACCCAAAACCAAACCCTTTGCTGTCGAGTCTGTTCTGACTCATAGCAATTCTGTAGGGCAGAGTAGAACTGCCCCATAGGGTTTCCAAGGCTATAAATCTTTGAAGAAGCAAATTACCACCTCTTTTTCCCACAGAGCGGCTGGTGGATTTGAACTGTTGACCTTTCAATTAGCAGTCGAGCCCTTTAACCAGTGTGCCAACAGGGCTCCCTTTCAAATCTTTGATAATAAAAACATTTCATCTAGTGCTGAGGTATGCTAATATTTAGAATGTACTTTGTGATTTCTGAGGGTAGAGAGATGCTATATGTGAAACATCATGGCAGGTTGCTAAGAGGAATTACAAAACCAGGTCAATGCCACCTTGCAAAGCCTTGCTGGAAGATGAGAGTTAAGGCCAGATTCATTGTCAAGGTCATTTCAGATCCTATTCTATTCTCTGATGACAATGAAATAAAAATAGTACCTTTTATTTGTAACTCACACTTATAATTTTCAGAGCTCATGCACCTATGATGTCCTCTGAGCAGCTGATAGAGAAGCGAGAACTTGCTGGACCAAGAGCGCTCCAATGCAGACATCAAGGTTAAATGAAATTTCAAATGGAAGATGTGAGATGGTAACCAAGGTATAATATATCCATGACAGATTTCTGTCTTTGGTACCAAAGAACAAAGCTAGTTTCCACATTTCCAAGCATAAAATTTAGGGATATTCCAAGAATATTTTAGTCTTCCTGTATAATCTATCATCTATACTTGTTTAAAGAAAGAATTTTTATACATTCACCAACATCAACTGCTATAATCCGATGCGATTCTGTTCTCCTTTTCATTTGTACTAAACTTGCCTTTTCCTAAATTCAAGGGGTACTCCGTAGTTAATTCTACTATCACTATTAACAAAAGGGATATATTTCAGACAGATGCATAATATGTAACCAGAGACAAAGATGATCAAACTTGGATGAACTTTCTGAAAACGTTAAATAAGACTAAGAACTAGAAATTATACAATGTGTGCGAGCTGCGGGGAAGAGAGAGAAGAGGCAGGGCTTATGTAAAGGCAACCTTTCCCAAACTGTGTAACCTATTTTCACTACATGTTTCTCAGAAGCTAAAAGGGAATTACATGGTCAAATAAGTTGAATATACCCCTTCGAGGCCTCGGTAGTTCAAAGGTAGAATTCTCACCTTCCCATGGGAGATTCAGGTTTCTTTCATGGCCAGTGCATTTCACGCTCAGTCACCACCCATCTGTCAGCGATGATTTGCATGTTGCTATAATGCTGAATAAGCTTCAGCAGAGCTTCCATCCTAAGACACACTATGAAGAAAGACCTGGTGATCTATTTCTGAAAATCAGCCAATGAAAACCCTATGGATCACAATAGAACATTGTCAAACATGCAATCTATTATGGAGATGATGCAGGACCAGGTAGCTTTTTGTTCTGTTGTGCATGGGGTCACCATGAGTTGAGGTCAACTCAATGGCAGCTAACAATAGCAACAGGTTACGCATATTAGCCTACCAAAGGTTCTAAAAGTTCTCCAGTCAAGAAACTTGCAAAACTTTATTTAATCTAGAGTTTTTCAAACTTTTTGACCGCAGAAACTTTTCTTCCCCAAGTACCTCCAGTCAGCAAAGCATAGGAAGAGAGTTCCATGAAATACACCTTGAGAAATGCTGGATTGAAGTTAGGGGAAGTGGGAGAGAAGCTGGCCTACATTTTGTCAGGGAAGGAGGCCTACCAGGGCTCCTGTTAAATATAAAAGGTTATTTTTCAATGTTCTTCTCAGGTCTCTTCAAAATAAAACAGCATGCATGCTAAAGTATTTTGGAATAAATGTACTCATGTGTGCAACTCACTTTGATGTACAGCCAAACCAAAACAACAAAAAAAAGGGAATTGATAGATGGATAGTCAGATACATAGATCCGTAGATATGTGATAAAGCAAGGATGATAAAACGTCAATTGTAGAAAATACGTAGTAGGTACGTAAGTTTTCATTGTAAGATTCTTTCAATATTTTTGAACGTTTAAAATTTTTAAAAATAGAATAAATATCCAGTCAATGCTTACAGTATGTAATATGTGAAGTATGGCTTAGATGGAGATAGAAAGACAAATTTTCAGCTTTTCATCATAGTTTCTATTTGGTGGCCATGTGCCAGATACTATGCTGGAAAATTTACATGCATGTATTTTTCTTGTTTAATGGACAAATCAGCACCAACGGGAGTGTGGGTTCCCCATTTTAAAGATGAGACAACTAAGAATCCGTGAAGCTAAGTCATGACAAAGTCCACACTTACTAAGCCATATTAAGTGTATTGCATTGGACAAATCTGCTGCAAAAGACTTCTTTAAACTTTTAAAAAGCAAAGCTTTCTCTTTGATGACTAAGGCTCACCTGACCCAAGCCACGGTCTTTTCAATCACCTTATATGTGTGTGAAAACTGGATAATGAAAAAGGAAGACAAGAGAAGAAGGCTAAATAGCTAAGAAAAAATGCGTTTGAATTATGGTGCTGGCAAAGAATATCACATACACTGTGGACTGCCAGAAGAGTAAACCAATCTGTCTTAGAACAAATACAACCAAAATGTTCCTTAGAAGCGAGGATGAAAAGACTTCATCTTGCTTACTTTGGACACACCATCAGGAAAGACCAATAGGCAGAAAGGGGCATCCTGTTTAGTAAAGTAAAGGGTCAGAGAAAAAGAGGGAAACCCTCAATGAGATGGATTGATACAACGGCCACAACAATGGACTCAACAATAAAGATCATGAATATGGCACAGGATAGGGCAATTGTTTCTTCTGTTATACGTAAGGTCATAAGGTCACCATGAGTCAGAGCCAACTTGAGGATGACTAACAAAAACAACAATGTATTAGAAGTGACACAATTATTATTCCTTTCCCATTCCCCACCCTTTAAACCTACTCAGGGAAATTCCAGCAGTGCCCACTGGGCATTTTCCTCTCCTTCCATCCTCCCTTTTTTCCAGCCTTATTTTACAGTTCAAACTAATCAGCTATGGGAAAAGCAGAAAAGGGGAGGTGAGTTATCTACCCCAGAAAGAGCCAAGATTTACTTTCAAGGTTCATGGGAGTAGCACAAGAAAAGAGGAAGAAGAGGAAACAAAAAGAAGAATTTGTCTGAGACTAGTATGGATTGTTGTGAGTGAGGAGTCCAAAATGAGGGAGAAAGAGAAAAAGGCTTCACAGAAGCTTTGAGAGGAGTTGAGAGAAAAAGAAATAGAAGGGAATTTTTGAAAAGTACTATGGTGGCAGATAAATTAGATCTTTTTTTAATTTTCTTTGAAAGACACAGTATAAATTGAAGTTACTTACATTTCTTTGCTTTTTGGACTATGTTTCTTTGAATGATATATTTCTTTGACCTATCATCACACAGTGGCCATGTGAATGTCTTCATCCCGTGGTAGGGAAGTCAATGGAATGGATGTTGAGTGAGTGTTGGGTAGTGTCTTACCCAACATAGTGTTGGATAGTGTCTTAGTCATCTAGTGCTGCAATAACAGTAATACCATAAGTGGGTGGCTTTAACAAAGAGAAATTTATTTTCTCACAGTCTAGTAGGTTACAAGTCCAAAGTCAGGGCATCGGCTCCAGGGGAAGGCTTTTTCTCTCTGTTGGTTCTGGAGGGAGGTCCTTGTTCTCAATCTTCTCCTGGTCGAGGAGCTTCTCAGGCACAGGCACCCCGTGTCCAAAGGATGCACTCTGTTCCTGGTGCGGCTTCCTTGATGGTATGAGATCCCAAGCTCTCTGCTTGCTTCCCTTTCCTTTTATCTCCTGAGAGATAAAAGGTGATGCAGGTCATACCCCAGAGAAACTCCCTTTGCCTTGGATCAGGGGGTGACCTGAGTGAGGGTGGGGTTACAATCCCACCCTAATCCTCTGAACATAAAATTACAATCACAAAATGGAGGACAACCATGCAATACTGGGAATCATGGCCTAACCAAGTTGATACATTTTGGCGGGGGACATAATTCAATCTATGACAGATACCCTCCTTCTCTTCTTATGACCCTCAGCATTATTATGCTAATCTCTTAATTGCAGAGATCTGGGACTAATTAATCACGGAGAGAGGTACAACTGGTACAGTTGCCATTGAGTCGATTCTGATTCATGGTGACCCCATTTGTTTCAGAGTAGAACTGCTCCATAGGTTTTTCTTGGCTGTAATCTTTATGGAAGCAGATTGCTAGGCCTTTCTTCCGTAATACTGTTCGGTGAGTTGGAACCACCAACCTTTAGATTAGTAGTCAAGCACAAACCATTTACACCATCCAGGGACCTGCTACTTAATAGGTGTAACTAAAAACCTTCAGGTCTGAGGAGAGAGACCTGACCTAAGCCATCAAGGAAGAAGATGAGCCTTGTGTTTAGTTGCCTCAGCCTTGCAGCCCCAAAAGATGAGCCTTTAGCCCCGTCAGTGGAAGCCCATAATTTTAGCTTTTTATCTTGAACCAGAAATTTAGGACTCTGTGCTTAGTATTTTCTTCCCTTAAGCTTTCCACTGCCACTAGAAGCAACCACCCACTCACACAGTCTTAAAATTTCTTATGCCAGGTTCCATGGCAGGGATCCCTCAGTTGCCATACTTAATATTCACTGGGCATTTTATTATTGTCGACCATGTGCTATAACTGGATCAACTGTTTTTCACTCTCCCTCAATTGGAGAGTCCCATCTCTCAAACAGATTTGAATTTTCACTCTCATTGGCCATAACCAGGCTGGATTAAAACCAAAACTATTTGCCATGAAGTCAGCTTTGACTCATGGTGACCCCATGTGTGTTAGAGTAGAACTGTGTTCTATAGCATTTTCAATGACTGGCTTTTTGGAAGTAGATCACCAGGCCTTTGAAGTATCTCTGGGTGGGTTGACTCAAACCTTCAAAATTTCAATTAGCAACCAAGTACATTCACCATTTGCGCCACCCAGGCCAGATTACCAACCCTGATTTCAACCATTTTCTGAAGGCCTGTTTCTGGAACCACACCACTTACTTCTTGTATTGATGGACATACCAATAGGGTTCTTCATTGCAAGAAGACAACTCTGAATAATCTAAATTGAAAACAAATTTATCAAAAGCATATTGGGGAACACAGGGTTTTTAGAGAAGTCATAGACTCAGACTTGGTGGCTAAATAGCTAAGGAAAGCACAGGCTACAGAACTCATCCCAGACGGCCATTGCCTCTGCATGGACACCTAAGTTGGACACACGACACCATTACTACAAACCCTGCTACCCCACTTCTGGAATCAGGTTGTACCTCTTGCTACTGCCTCCACCCATGGCCAGAAGAGAATCAGTGTGGTTCCTGCTTCTGGGGCCCACTAACCTCTCATTCAAAGGTGGGGGGTAGTTCCAGTGAGGGAGTCTAGGTCATTTGCTGGCTTAGGTTGAATTCCCAGCAGCAGATAAAGATTAGTACAGAAGTGATTTTAGAAAGAAGTGCTTAAAAATGTGTCATATAATAAGATAAAATACAACCTATGATGTAATGAAAAAAGGACCTAGTCCGGATCTAATTCTTGCATGTGAGAGCCTGTGTGGTATAACTGAAAACTCTGCACTTAGAGCATCTTGGGTTTAGATTGCCATTGTGATGCTCACCAGTTGTATGCCCTTATTTCAGTAGAATTGCCAGAAGAAATGAATGGCTGCCAGTTAAATTCGTACTTCATAAAAACAACAAATAATTTTTTTAGTATATCCCAAATATTGCAGGGGACACACTTATATTTAAAAAAAAGTTATTTGTTGTTGAAATAGGCAAATAGATAGAAACCAAAGCTTATTAGTGGCTACCGGGGTGGAAAGGAGCAGGGAGAGGGGTTTATTTCGTAGAGGGCTCTAAGTTTATGCTCATGGTAGTGGAATAATTTGGAAAAGCGTAGTGATAATGGTTGCACAACATGAATACACAACCAGTGTCACTGAATAACACATGCACATATTGTTGAATTAGCAAATGTTTTGTTATGTGACTTTTTACCACAATAAAAAAATTATTCATTATTTATCTGAAATTCAAATTTAACTGTGCTTTTTGCATTTTTTTTTAAATAATATGTGATTGTATTTTTGGTGAAAGTTTACAGAGCAAATTAGGTTCCCATTTAACAGTTTCTATTTTTTTTTTTTTTTATACATATTGTTCAATGACACTGGTTCTATTTTTCACAATGTGTCAACATTCTCATTATTTCCATTCCGGTTGTTCAGTTTCATTAATCTAGCTTCCCTGCCTCCACCTCCCCCCACGCTCCACCCCTTACCTTCTCATCTTTGCTTTAGGGTAAATGTTGACCATTTGGTCTCATATAGATGAATTTTTAAAGAAGCACTTTACTCATGGGTGATATTGTTTATGTTATGAGCCACTCTGTTATTTAGCTGAAAAGTGACCTCCAGAAATGGTTTCAGTTCCAAGTTTAAAGGATGTCTTAGGGCAGTAGTCTCAGGGTTCTTCTAGTCTCTACTGGTCCAGCAAGTCAGGCCTTTTTTAAGACCTTGAGTTTTGTTTTACATTTTTCTCCCATTCTATCTGGGACCGTCTGTTGGTAGTGGTAGTTGGGCACTGTCGAAATGGCATGGGGGCAGCATCTGACCTCCTCTAACTTCACAAGGGGTAAGAAGGATCAAGGTTAACAGGCTAAGGCTGATTCCTATGAGGCAGAGATCAGATATGCCTCCTCCCTCCGCCATCTTTACCAATTCTGACACCATCCATCTCTACCATAGCACTCTCTGCTCCTCTGTGGGGTTCGATAATTAATCACAATGGCCACACAGAACTCAAAGACCATACTTATGATTACAGGGTTTGTTAGGGAGGTAACAGTTACAATTCAGGCTGAGGAACACTCAGAATACAGTTCTTCCATCAGGACAGCCTCTTTTCAGCTGTATCCATAGGCTCACCTCTCCTTGGCCCTGATCCTCTGCCTGAAGACACTCAGCTTTCTCTCTCTGTGGGCCAGGAAACCCAGCACACTGTCTAGTGCTGTCAGGTCTCTGCTGCTGGCTCTCTGCTGTCACTTCTTGAGCTCTCTCTCTTTCTCTGTCTCCTGGTTCTAGGGGGATTCCAGGTCCAAAGGACAGGCTAGTTCCTGGCTGTTCTTCCTTGGTGGTGGTCGGATCTTCTTTTTCCTGCCTCTGGGGTCACTCATTCCAAGCTCAGTGGGAGTGCAAGAACTGACCAATCCCTTTGGTGGGCTGCGATTACTCTATCACACACTTGGGTGGGAGTCACAAGACCATGGCTAGAAAGGCCACTCAAAAGTGATCCATCACACCGCAGTCACCATCTAGTTCTTCTGGTCTCAGGATAGTAAGGCTGTGGTTCATGTGGGACTTCCTGTATTTTTATTTGCTAAATCTGGCAACCTTATATTTAAATCACTTAATTTCCCTGACATAATTTCCTTGTCCATGAAATGATGTCCTGTCTCTTCAGTCCTCATAAGATACTCAATAAATAGTTGTCACTTTTAATTTGTTAGGACAGTTATACATTTACTACTAACACAGCGCAAGCAGGACAGTATGCTGAAAATGGAAGAAGTGAGCTGTTTTTGTAAAGTAGAGGGCCAGCAAAAACAAGGGAAACCCTCCATGGGATGGATTGGCACGGAGGCTGCAACAATGGGTTTAAATATAACAAAGATTGTGAAGATGGTACAGGGCAGGGCAACATTTTTTTCTGCTATACATAAGGTGGCTATGAGTAAGGGTTGACTCAGTGGCACCTAACAACAGCAACAAGAAGGTGTTTTGATATTTTCCTCCCTTTGTGAAACATGATACAAGTAATTTACTCCTTTATCAGCTAAAAACCTGTGAGGCATTGCAGCTGACTGGCTTCCCAGCTGACCAGCACCCATCACTCCCTGGGCTCAGCTCCGACCAGACTCACAGCTAATGGCGGATCTGGGCTGCTCAGTCGAATACGTTCATCCCAATGGCTCCTCCTCCCCTTGCCTTTTCTGTTCATGACATTTAAAAAAATCACAACCTCTGCTTCACTGAGCAGCTGCTTTCTCTGGGATTTATTATCTTTCAGACCAGAGTTCCTGTGGGAAAACCCACAAAAAAAGTCACGTATAGACAACATTGGAGATTATAATAACCACGGAACTCTGAAGTTCTAAGCTGGAAGAATAATTTATCAGGCTTATTAATTTTCACAATGGCTCTGTTGTATCATTTCTGGGGATTTTTTTTTCTTTTTTGGATGAAAGCGGAAGCAACATCACATGCTTAGTCTGTGTTCTTAAAATGAAACCCAATTAGCCTAGAGTTTGTGGAATTCTTCCCTGCAGACTCTCATTTGATCCTTGTGATAACTGGGAGCAAGGCACAGTAGTGCCTGCCGCAAACCCGCATTGATTTATTCACCGAAGCCCAAGCTCAAGTAGCTCGTCACTGACAGAGCTGGGAGCACAGCCCGCTCTCCCCTTCCTAGGACTGTCCCCTTGTCATTGCTCACTCCTGCCTTCACAGGAATAAAGGGACTCGGAGAAGTCTGTGTCTCCATTTTCTGCTCCATTCTATCTCATCTTGGTCTTTTGCTCAAAACTGATACTGTTGAGGGTCTGGGCTCTTTGTAAAAATATACTTTAAGATCGTCTGAGGAAATTAAGAGGGAGCCCTGCACAGGAGTTAACAATTCTCTGTGCATGCTATTTTGCCTGGGTAGTGAAAATAGTTAATGCACTCAGCTGCTAACCAAAAGGTTAGAGGTATCTCGGAAGAAAGGCCTGGTGATCTACTTCTGAGAAATCAGCCACTAAAACTCCAGGGGAGCACAGTTCTACTCTGAAACACACGGGTCACTGGGAGAATTGATTGGACAAAAACTGGTTACTGGTTGGTTACGGATTACACAATTATTGAGCTGTGTTATGTTCTTAGCTGCTAATGGAAAGGTTGGCAGTTCGAATGCACCCAAGTGGTTCTGAGGAAAAAACATGGTGATCTGCTCCCGTAAAGATTACAGCCTAGAAAACCCTCTAGGGCACTTCTGTTACATGCAGTCAACATGAGTTGAAAATCAACACAACGGTATCCAGCAACAACAAAGTGGGCTTGGGAGGTGTGGCCACCATGAAAATGGCCACTCAGATCTCCTGCTGAGGGAAGCATAACTAATAGGCAGCTTCTGCCACTCTAGATCCTCCTGCAAGTCAGTGATGAGGCCACGCTGCTCCCAGCCAGTGGGGACTAATGCAGGTCCTTTCCCGTGCAACACAAGATTCCTTGGCTGAGTGACTTTGGTTCAAGGACTCCCTTGAGCCTCATCAGCTTTCTTAGAACTGTGCTGCAGTCCAACTCTTCCTACTCAATCCTCCTTCCTTCCGTCTCTCCTTCACAGAGCTCAGACAGGCACCACAGTCTGAAGACCCTCCCCACCCCCTCCTGCTCCCTCCCTTTTTCCCAGTACAAGCATTTCCCCCCATATGTTTCTTACCCATTTAATCCTGTCTGCATTTGCTTCTCAGAGGAGCCAAACTAACACAGGAGGCAATCCCAGGAGTGGGGAAGAGAGATAGGGAAAGAAAGAAAGCCAATGGAGAGTATGGACAAGGCTACTTCTGCAGGCGATTGCTGGAACGTTCTGAGACTATATGGAAATTACCAAGGGCAAGAAATCTGGAGTATTTATTCACAACACTGTCCCTCCCTGGGTGAGGATCACTCCACAGGCATTAACTGTCTTTCACTCCTGGGCTTGTAGGATGGCCTAGTCAGGGATGATGCTGGGATGAGGCCAGACAGTCAGGCTTCAGAGGCCAAGCTCTTAATCACCAAGCTATGCCCCACAAATTTGTTGCAAAATGTGAAAGCTTGAGTTTGAAACCAACATATTGTCTGTTATGGATTGAATGTGTCCCCCCAAAATATGAGTTGTAAATCATAGCCCCTATACTGTGGATGGAGCCCTGGTTGCTCAGTGGTTAAGAGCTTGGCTGCTAACCAAAGGTCAGCAGTTCAAATCTACTAGCAGCTCCTTGGAAACCCTATGGGGCAGTTCTACTCTATCTGGTAGGGTCACTATGAGTTGGAATCAACTCAATGGCAATGGGTTTTTGGTATACTGTGGATGTAATCCCATTTGGGAATAGGGTTTTCTTTATTTATGTCAGTGAGGCCATAGCAGTGTAGGGTGTGTCTGAAACCAATCACTAGTGAGATAAAAAAAAGAGTAGATTAGGCCCAGGGAGAAACAAGCATAGACAGGGAAAGATAGATGCCACACCATCACGTGAGACTGTCCCTCTGAGCCAACAGAGAAAGAAAGCCTTCCCCTAGAGCCAGCGCCCTGAATTCAGACATCCAGTCTCCTAAATTATAAGGATAATAAATATCTGTTCATTAAAGTCCCCCACTTGTGGCATTTGTGTTAGAGTAGCACTGAAGACAGTGTCCATCAACTAGTTCTTTTTTGTCTCAAATTAGGGATGCCTTGGTAGTAAACATCTTTCTTACAAAAATGTTCCATGCATGCTGGTCAAATGGGAAGACTGTCTAGCTGGTTGTTTGAAGACCAGAGCCACTTGCTGGCTATGTGGACTTGGGTAGATGGCTTAACCTCTCTGTGCTTCAGTTTCTCGATGGCTCAAAGTCGAAAGGCCATCCCTCTTGCTGACCTCATGGGATTATTTGGAAGACTTTTTGAGTGCATCTGTATGAAAGAGCTTTGTAAACTGTCACCACCATGCCTTCCAAGTGGAATGGATTACGTTTCTTGAATAACCTTGAATTTTCTCCGTACTTCCCTGGTCTGCTCTGTTTTCAAAACAAATGCATGCATTGTCTTCTCTGGCCTCCCCCATCCCCACCCACACTGTGTTATAGGCGCCTTCTCCTGATTACAAAACTGGTTTCACAACCTCGCTAGTACAGGACATTTCTTTCCATTCCAGCATATCTTAGATAACACAGGTTTAAGAGTCTGTAATTCACCCTTCATAGATCAATGCTCTTGACTGTTCCACGCCTGCCTGAGCCCTGACCCATTCGGTGGTAAAGCCAGGGGCTTAAGAACAATGGATGTTTTCATGGCTCTTTAACATCATTTAGGCAGCTTTTCTTAAACTTCTCTTCCTAACGAGGTTGTGTTATTCACCTCTTTCAGATTCTAACAAAAGTGAAGGCCCCTCCTTATGAAAAAATAAAAAGCATATAAGCACATACTTGCACACACACAAATTAGGCACAATTATTTGGGGGACACGCACAGTCCCTCTGAAACCCATGGACTACAGCTATGTGATAAAACATTTAGTTTCTAAAGTCATCTAGGTCAAATTTTAAACTAAAGCTGTGTAATTCACAGCAGGTCACTTCTGATTTCCAAAAAGTCTCTTAATCAATACCCAGTTAGCCAACTGTCATTTAGACGATCTGATTCAGGAGGATCCCATGTGTGTCAAAGCAGAACTGTGCTCCGTAGGGTTTTCAGTGGCTGATTTTTAGAAATTAGATTGCCAGGCCTTTCTTCTGAGGCACCTCTGGGTGAATTTGAACCTCCCACCTTTAAGTTAGTAGCGGAACGTGTTAAACATTTGCAACACCCATAGATTCTCTTAATTAGTGAAGAGAAATGATAATATATACTTCATTCTATGTAAAGTATCTAGCAGTGATGCTGGCACACAGTAAGTGCTCAATAAATAAGAGTTGTCCTAGTCATGGAAACCCTGGTGGCGTAATGGTTAAGTGCTACGGTTGCTAACCATGAGGTCAGCAGTTCGAATCCAGCAGGCACTCCTTAGAAACTCTATTGGGCAGTTATACTCTGTCCTATAGGGTCACTATGAGTCAGAATCAATTCGATGGCAGTAGGTTTGGTTTTGGTTTGGGTCCTAGTCATTAAAGTAACATCACCTACCAGGAAAATGCTACGCAGTCCCCAGAATGTTCAAGGAAAAAGCTGAGCAGCTAAAATAGAGATTTCAGTTCTCTAAAGGAAAAGATTTATATTTAGCCTTGGAAGAGGCTAGTGTAGGTTCTCCCTCTGCTGGCCTGTGGTTAATCCTCACCTTTATTTTGATTCTAGTGACACTTGGTGCGGTCCTGGGAGAAGGTGATGGGAACAGAGGTGGGAGAATGGGAGAGAGGGAGGTCACGGGCTAGTTCTGAGTCATTGGACATGTTGTTGTTGTTAGGTGCTGTTGAGTTCATTGTGGCTCATAGCAACCCCATGTAAGATGGAATGAAACACTGCCCAGTCCTGCACCATCCTCGAGATCACTATCATGCTCAAGCCCATTGTTTCAGCCACTATGTAGGGTCTTCCTCTTTCCCTGACACTCCATTTTACCAAGCAGCAATGTCCTTCTCCAGGGACTGGCCCCTCCTGATAACATGTCTAACGTATGTGAGATGAAGCCTCACCATTCTTACTTCTAAGGAACGTTCTGGCTGTACTTCCGCAAAAATAGATTTGTTTCTTTCGGTAGTCCATGAAATATTCAACATTCTTTGCCAAAGCCATAACTCAAAGGCATCAGTTCTTCTTTGGTCTTCCTTATTCATTGCCCAGCTTCCACATGCATATGAGGCAATTGAAAACACCATGGCTTAGGTCAGGGACAGATTAGTCCTAAAAGTGATATTTTTGCTTTTTAACGCCTTAAAGAAGCCCTTTGCAGCAGATTTGCTCAAAGTAATGTGTTGTTTGATTTCTTGATTGGTGTTTCCATGCGTGTTGATTGTGGGTCCAAGTAAAATTAAATCCTTGACAACTTCAAACTTTTCTCCTTTTATCATGATGTTGCTCATTGGTCCATTGTGAGGATTTTTGTTTTCTTTATATTGAGATGTAATCCATACTGAAGGCTGTAGTCTTTAATCTTCATCAGTAAGTGCTTCAAGTCCTCTTCACTTACAGCAAGCAAGGTCGTGTCATCTGCATAACGCAGGTTGTTAACGAGTCTTCCTCCAATCCTGATGCCCTGTTCTTCTTCATATAGTCCAGCTTCTTGGATTATTGCTCAGCATACAGATTGAATAAACATTGTGAAAGGATAGAACTCTGACAGACGTCTTTCCTGACTTTAAACCACTCAGTATCCCCTTGTTCTGCTCAAACAACTGCCTCTTGATCTATGTACAAGTTCCTCATGAGCACAAGTAAGTGTTCTGGAATTCTCATTCTTCGTAATATAATCCATAATTTGCTATGATCCACACGGTCGAATGCCTTTGCATAGTCAATAAAACACAGGTAAACATCCTTCTGGTATTCTCTGCTTTCAGCCAGGATCCATCTGACATCAGCATTGATATCCCTTGTTCCACGTCCTCTTCTGAATCCAGCTTGAACTTCTGACAGTTCCCTGTAGATGTACTGCTCTAATTGCTTTTGAATGATCTTCTTCAGAATTTTACTTGCATGTGACATTAACGATATTGTTCAATAATCTCCACATCCGATTGGATCACCTTTCCTTGGCATAGGCATAAAATGGATCCCTTCCAGTTGGATGGCCAGGTAGCTGCCTTCCAGATTTATTGGTACAGACAGGTGAGCACATCCAGAGCTGCGCACCTTTGTTGAAACAGCTCAATTCCTATTCTGTCAATTTCTGGAGGCTTGTTTTTCGCCAATGTCTTCAGTGCAGCTTGGACTTCTTCCTTCTGTACCATCGATTCTTGATCATATGCTACCTCCTGAAAATGGCTGAACATCAGCCAATTCTTTTTGGTACAGTGACTCCGTGTATTCCTTCCATCTTCTTTTGATGCTTCCTGCGTCGTTCAATGTTTTGTCCATAGAAACCTTTGGTATTGCAACTCAAGGCATGAGTTTTTTCTTCAGTTCTTTCACATTCAGAAATCCTGAGCATGTTCTTCCCTTCTGGTTTTCTAACGTCAGTTCTTTGCATATCTCATTATACTACTTCACTTTGTCTTCTCCAGCCACCTTTTGAAATATTCTGTTTAGCACTTTTACTTCATCATTTCTTCCATTCACTTTGTCTACTCTACATTCAAGAGCAAATTTCTGAGTCTCTCCTGACATCCATTTTGGCCTTTTCTTTCTTTCCTGACTTTTGAATGACTTCTTGTTTTCTTCATGTATGATGTCCTTGATGTCATTCCACAACTTGTCTGATCTTTGGTCTTTAGTGTTCAATGCATAAAATCTATTCTTGAGATGGTCTCTAAATTCAGATGGGATATACTCAAGCTCGTACTTTGGTTCTTCTGGACTTGTTTTAATTTTCTTCAGCTTCAAATTGAACTTGCATATGAGCAATTGATGGTCTGTTCCACAGTCGGCTCCTGGCCTTGTTTTGACTGATGATTATTGACCTTCTCTGTCGTCTCTTTCCAAAGATGTAGTCAATTTGATTCCTGTGTATTCCACCTGCTGAGGCCCATGTGTATAGTCACTGTTTGCGTTGATGAAAAAGATACTTGGAATGAAAAAGTCATTGGTCTTGCATAATTCTATCACGTGGTCTCTGGCATTGTTTCTATCACCAAGGCCATATTTTCCAACCACCAATCTTTCTTCTTTGTTTCCAACTTTCAAATTCCAATTACCAGTAATTATCAGTGCAACCTGTTTGCATGTTTGATCAATTTCAGGCTGCAGAAGTTGGTAAAAAACTTCAGTTTCTTCATCTTCAACATTAGTGGTTTGTGCCTAAATTTGAATAATAGTCATATTAACTGATCCTCCTTGTAGGCCTATGGATATTACCCTATCACTGACAGCATTGTACTTCAGGATAGATCTTGAAATGTTCTTTTTGATGATGAATGCAATGCCATACCTCTTCAGTTTATCATTCCCAGCATAGTAGACTGTATGACTATCCAATTCAAAATGACCAATACCAGTCCATTTCAGCTCACTAATGCCTAGATATAGATGTTTATGCATGACAATGAGATGAATAAGATACAACTCCCCTCCCCAACCTCTGGGATCATCATCTGGGCTTTGCCTTTACTCTGATTGACAGAAAAACAACAACAACAAAAAAAAAACCTGGTGCCATCGAATCAATTCTAACTCATAGTGACCCTATAGGACAGAGCAGAAATGCCACCTAAGGCGCAGCTGGTGGATTCAAACAGCTGACTTTTTGGTTAGCAGCTGAGCTCTTAACCACTAGGCCACCAGGGCTCCCTGATGTATAGACAGAGTTGAAATCTGGGGCACATATTTAGGTATGATAGTGTAATGGTTAAGATTGAGTGCTGAACCCCAGCTCTGTCCTTACTACTGGAGTAATCAAAGGTAGTTCATTTAAAGTCTCTGAGCCTCTGTTTTCTCATCTATAATACAGGTCTAATAATGTTAGCTGCTGACTAATCGGCCCCTGACTCATGGCAACCCCATGCACAACAACGTAAAATGCTGCCTGGTCCTGCACCATCTGCATGATCAGATGTGGATTGGACCCGTGTGATCCGTGGAGTTTTCTTGGCTGGTTTTTTAGAAGATCACCAGACCCTTCTTCCTAGTCTATCTTAGTCTGTTCTTTGAAATCTTCTGTTTAGTTCTTGTACTTCATCATTTCTTCTATTAGCTTTTGCTACTTTACAATCAAGAACAAATTTCAGAGTCTCCCCTGACATCCATTTTGGTCTTTTCTTTCTTTCCTGTCTTTTTAATGACCGCTTGCTTTCTTCATGTGGGATGTCCTTGAGCATGGGGACCGAGGGAGACTTGCCTGGGTGCTCTGTTTCTGTCAGAAATGTCAACGGCCCTGTCCCTTCATCGCTGAGTAACACTGTGGTACAGTGAAATCCTCCATCTTGCTTTATCATCTCAAGCTTTGCGCCAATGTTATTATTTGCTGTTTTCAGAGTGGAGACATAGCTATCAGACTGTGAGTGGGCACTGGGCTTTATACAGCCTAACAGTGCTTAGTGATGTGCATCTAAAGTTTTTCCAAAGGCATTGCTTCTCCTGCTAAGTGGGTGAGACCTGGGGCCAGAAGGTTCTGCTCCTTTGGTCTTCTGGCCTTCGGGTTGATGAGTTCCTTCCTCCAGTAGACATAGTGCTAACACTTTCCATAAAGGGTCAATTTTTCCCCACCACTCCAAATTAATGAAAGAGAACGCATGCTTGTAGAAAGAACACCGGGCTATGATTCAAAAGCCCTGGGCCTTAATCCTGTCTCTGCGTTCACTGGCTCTGTGACCCGGAGTAAGTTACTCTCTGTTTCTAGCCTGTGGTTTCCTAAAAGAAAAACCAAGGGAATTGAGTGAGATGATCTTTAAGTTTCTTTCTATTATACTTCTTATGGTCTCCAAATAGCTAGCAGAAATTCTTTCTTTTCTGGTTTAGTGAGCCTATGACCCAGAAAATAACAAGGATTCAAGGTACCTAACGGTCTAAGGAAAAATTAGAAACGGTCTAATGAGAAATTAGAAATGATGGCAGTTGATTTTGTTCCTTAAAAGAACTGCTGAGACAACAGGGAACTCAGGGTGGAGAAGCGGAGAGTGTTGACAGATTGTGGGGCTGCGAAATAATTTGTGTATTAACTGTTTAATAAGAAGCTAATTTTAGCTCTGTAAACTTTCACCTAAAGAACAATTAAAAAAAAAAAAAAGTAGTTGCTGAGAAATCAATTCAGTAGAAGTGGATTTGCCAAGTCATCCATAAGTCATAAGAGACTCACAAATTTCTCTCAATTGGGCTGCTGAATTGATCTATGGTTTCCATATCCAAGGAGGAAATAAGTGCCCATCCTTTGAACACAGAATAATCGTGTCCAATCACTGCATTCAATCTCTGAGGCATTCCTTCAATGAGATGTTGACATTTTGTGCATCTGGAGGAAACTATTCCAGAACACTTAATTGTGCTCATGAGCAACCTGTACTTAGACCAAGGGGCAGTGGTTTGTACAGAACAGGGGGACACTGTGTGGTTTAAAGTCAAGAAAGGTGTGTATCAGGGTTGTATCCTTTCACCATACCTATTCAATCTGTATGCTGAGCAAATAATTCGAGAAGCTAGACTATATGAAGAAGAACACAGCAGCAGCGTTGGAGAAAGACACATTAACAACCTGCATTATGCAGATGACACAACCTTGCTTGCTGAAAGTGAAGAGGACTTGAAGAACTTACTGATGAAGATCAAAGACCACAGTCTTCAGTATGGATTATACCTCAACATAAAAAAAAAAAAAAAACCTCACAACTGGGCCAATAAGCAACATCATCATAAACAGAGGAAAGATTGAAGTTGTCAAGGATTTCATTTCACTTGGATCCACAATCAACACCCATGGAAGCAGCAGTTGAGAAACCAAAAGATGCATTGCATTGAGCAAATCTGCTGCAAAAGACCTCTTTATAATGTTAAAAATCATAGATGTCACTTAAAGGACCAAGGTGCGCCTGACCAGAGCCATGAGTTTTCAATCACCTCATATGGATGTGAAAGCTGTACAATGAGTAAGGAAGACCAAAGACAAATTGATGCCCTTGAATTACGGTGTTGGCAAAGAATATTGGCTATACCATAGACTTCCAGAAGAACAAACAAATCTGTATTGGAATAAGTACAGCCAGAATGTTCCTTAGAAACAATGATGGTAAAACTTCATCTCACATACTTTGGACATGTTATCAGGAGGGCCCAGTCTCTGGAAAAGGACATCACGCTTGGTAAAGTAGAGCAAGATCCTCAATGAGATGGATTGACACGGTGGCTACAATGGGCTCAAACATAACAACGATTGTGAGAATGGTGCTGGACCCAGCAGTGTTTTGTTCATTGTACGTAGAGTCACTATGAGTGGGAACTGACTCCTCGGCACCTAGCAACAACAATAACAAAAGGAAACTAATCCAGAGGGTACAGGCACTGTAAGCCGTGCCATAGAAGAACTGTTGAGAAAACTGGAGGTTGGCAGCTTAAACAAACACTTCTTGAAACATTTCAATCACCTGTCACATGGATGAAGAAGAAGATTTGACTCTGTGTTGAATCAAGGTACTTTGCATATTTCATTTGAGTTTCAAACATCCTGTTCGATAGCTATTTTTAATAATATATGCACATGGGGGAAAATTAAATAGTGTAAAGTCGTATAACTAAAGTCAGTTTTCCTCCTTTATTTAATTCCAGTCCCACTCTGTAAAAGTACCATCGGTGTTTTCTTGTGTATCATTTCAGAAAATACCCATGTATACACCCATATATATGTTTATTTTAAGACATAAGTGGAATCATATTTAAACAAAAAAAAGCACTATTGAGAGAACGAAAAGGCAAGCCAGGGTGCAATGCATGTATCTGACACAGGACATATATCCAACATATATAAAGCACTTCTACATATCGGTGAGAAAAAGGCAGACAAATCAACAGAAAGGAAGAAAATATTTACACTAAAAGGGATATAAAACCCCAAAACCCCATTGCCGTCCAGTCAAGCCTGACTCATTGCAATTCTATAGGATAAAGTAGAACTGCCCCATAAGGTTTCCAAGGCTGTAATCTTTATGGAAGTAGACTGCCACGTCTTTCTTCCACAGAGTGGCTGGTGGTTTCCAACAGCTGAACTTCCGGTTAGCAGCCAAGCATTTAACCACTGCTTTTAACCACAGCATTTAACCACTGCTCCACCAGGGCTTCCAAAAGGGATATACTAATAGTCAACAAATTTATGGAATAGTACACAGCTTCATTGGTCGTTAAGGAAACAAAAATTAAAACCACAAAGAGATACCACTACAGACACACACACGCACCAGAATGACTAAAATTAAGAAGACCAACAAAGCCAAGAGTTGAAGAGGATGTGGAGCAACTGGAACCCCCATGCACTGCCAGTAGGGGTATAATATGATAGGAACATTTTGGAAAACCATCTGGCATGATCTATTAAAGCTGAACATACACACAACTTAGACCCAGGAACTTTCTACTCCTTAGGTATACATGCAACAGGCATTCATTTTCATGTCTCTCAAAAAACGTACAAGAGTGCAGAACTATTCCTAAGTAGCTAAAAACTGGAAACAGTCCAAATTCTCATCAACAGAAGAATGAATAAATAAATCTGGTATGTTTTTACAAAGGAATTCTAAACAGCAATGAAAATGAACAAACTACTGCTAAAAACAACTTGGATGAATTTCAAAACATAATGTTGAGCAAAGGAAGCCAGAGAAAAGCAAGTGTTATTATTATTTCATTACTTCATTTATATGACTTTTGCAAAGAGGTGAAACTAACCTCTGTTTTTAGAAGTTGGGGTAGTGAATTTCCTTGGGGAAATCCTTGGGCAGGAACTGGAAAGGAATAAAAAGGGGGCTTTTGAGATCCTGTTTCTTAATCTGTATGTCAATTAGGGAGTTCATGAAAATTAATTGAGCTGTACACCTATGTGCAGTTTTCCCTATTTATATCATACATAAAGAATTAAGGAAAAAAGGCAATAACTGGTATGAATTTGATGAGATTTTTCATATTATTTCCCCAATACCATCCCTAAAGGCCTTTTTCATTTAACCATTCCAGCCACTTTTGATCATCCTCTTTTCCAAACTCAGTCTCTGCTACATAACCCAGCATTAGATCATGTACTATTTTTTTCATGGTTCTAAGGTTGCCAAGGAGCCCTGGTGGCACAATGGCTAAAGCACTCAGCTGCTAACTGAAAGGTCAGCGGTTCAAGCTCATCAACTGCTCTGTGGGAGGAAGATGTGGCAGTCTGCATCCGTAAAAATTACAGCCTTGGAAACCCTACGGGACAGTTCTACTCTGCCCTATAGGGTTGCTATGAATTAGAATTGACTCGATGGGAGTGAGTATGGTTGCTTCCAGGGTGGTACAAATAGTTAATGTTCTTGGATGCTAACTGAAAAGTTGGAGGCTCAAGTCCCCTCAGAGGCACCTTGGAAGAAAAGCCTGGTGATGTTAGAAAATTCAGTCATTGAAAACCCTATGGAGTGTAGTTCTACTCTGACACTCTTGGGGTCGCCATCAGTTGGAATCCACTAGACAGCAACTAGCAAGTAGTATAATTGTTTCATTGCTTAAATTTTGCCCTTACAACCACATTGCGAGTTCTAGAACATGGAGACTATGCCTAGAGTATCTGTGGTGGCGGAAAGGCTGAAAAGGCAGACATGTAGAGGGTGAGACAACAGACAGGTAGGGAGGTGGTCTGAGAAGAATATCTAGGAAGACGTTGAGTCTTTTGGGAGAGGTTTAAGTTATAACTCATGTTGTATAGCCCTCCCACTGGCCCTGAAATGACAGTGCAATCCTGTCTCACAGCCCAAACCCAGTTGTTTGTTGGGCACTATGTATGGTCCTGTCCTCTGCTTCATATGGAGTAGCGGAAGGAAGACTCTCCCCTTAGTTCAAAACGATAGAAAAAATTGCAACTACTGGCTGCTACTTTTCTCAAAAGAGTGACTATCCCAGCAGCCACTAGAAGCAAAGGAAGCATCTTGGCAGCATGATAGGAAGCCTGGAATAGAAGAACCCAAGGTTCATGTCCCTGAGCATCTGTGATGCACCCTGGACCTCTCAGAAATAGCCAGGGATGACTTGAGAGGGGCTGCTTCCCAGAAATCATGTCGGTGGGCCTCCAGCTGTCCTCATCTGAGCGTAAAGGTGAATGAAGCGTTACTCTGGAGTCACAGGCAATGTATGCACTTAGCCAGATCATAATAAGCAACGACTACTCAACCAACAGAACCTGGTGGTGCAGTGGTTAAGAGCTCAGCTGCTAAAGTTCGAATCCACCAGCTACTCCTTGGAAACCCTAGATGAAGTTTTACTCTGTTCTATATGGTTTTTTTTTTTTTTTAATAGGGTCATTATGAGTAGGAATCGACTAGACGGCAACGGGTTTTTTTGGTTATTCAACAAACAGGACATCTTGTTATTTTTACTGTGTTGTCATGATCTAGGTGGTCTGGGCTTTCATTTTCCTAGGGTAGCTTTATGGCTTCAGAACTATTTTGGGACTCACCCATCAGGTGCTTTGTCTTAGTTTCTTAGCACTGCAGTAACAGAAATACCTCAAGCGGGTGGCTTTAAAGAACAGAAATTTACTTTCTCAAGGTTCAGGAGGCCAGATGCCTGAATTCAGAGTGTGGCTCTAGGAGAGGTCCTTCTTCGTCTATTTCAGCTTCTAATTGCTGGCAATCCTTGGTGTTCCTGGGCTTCAAGATGTATCTGCTGTGTGTCTGTCTTCATGTGGTGTCTCCCCCTTGTGTATGTTTCTGTGTCTATTCTGGTCTTTTTATAACTCAGAAGTGATTAGGTTTAGGATCCACCCTACATTGGTATGACCGCATTAACACAATAAAAGAAAACCTCTGCTTCCAAACAGAATCACATCCATTGGTACAGGGGCCAGGACTTCCACACATACTTTGGTGGGGACACAATTCAATCCATAACACACTTGACAAGGATTTGTGGAAAGAGAGGGTTTCAAGTTGTGCTTAAAGGCCAGGAAAGATCCAACTTTACAAAAAGCTGGAGCTCTACAAAACGTGAGGTGAGGCTACTGGAAGCTGGGCTGAGTGGACAGAGGTTTGGCACGTCCACCAGCAATTGCGTGCAAAGGACGGAGAGAGCAGAGAATGGGGAGACGAGGAAGAGAAGCAGGAAGTTTATACAAGATGATTTTGTAGAAGATCAAACCTGACATATTTTTAGGACCTGTATAAAAAATGCAAAACAGCCATCCCTTTTAAGAACCATCTTGGAAATTGCAGTAAATTTTCCTTGACAGAAACTCACTCAAGTCCAGCATGTAATCTCCCGCTGTCAAGAAGAGTAATGGCAAGCGGTATATGTTCTTCTACTATAAAAAGGGATGCTGCTTGCCTGGGAAGATGGAAGTTAATTTGCCAAAGCCACTTTTCAAGGCTCAGCTTGCTCACCTGAGGGGATCTCTTTTTTATCAGTCTTGTGAAAAATGAGTATTTTTAGGAGCTGCATCAATATTTAGAAGCCTTTCTTGACCAATTCCTTCTAACCTCATCTTTCCCGTGAAGGAGGAATAAGAGCATATGAAATTGGATAAATTGGGGCTTGAATCCTAGCTGTGCTAGCTATTAGCTAAGTGGCCTTGAGCAAGTCGCTTCCCATATATAAACCTCAATAACCTCACCCGTAAAATAGGAGCAATAAAGGTGTCTGCCTCTTAAGCTTTTTTATGAGGATCAGATAAAATAGGCATTTTTGGGGGGGGGGTGGTGTTGTGGTTAAGAGCTACGGCTGCTAGCCAAAGCGTCGGCGGTTTGACTCTGCCGGGCACTCCTTGGAAACCGTATGGGGCAGCTCTACTCTGTCTTATAGAGTCACCGTGAGTTGGAATCAACCTGACGGCAATGGGTTTGGTTTTGGTTTGTTATTGGTGTAGCACTCTCACCCTTTGCCCTCTTCCTTTGGGGTTATCCACTGACTCTCTGCTTGGAAAGTTTAGAATAAAAAAGGGAGGTCATATATCCTTCAGCTCTATCTTCTTCCCTTTCTCTGAGGAATAATTTTTCTTCAATGAGCACTTACTTCTCTGTGACAAAAATGAAGAATGCCACCTGTGGCTGGGAGGTTCAGCCTTTCTCATCCTGAAGTTTGTATTATGAATCCCACTTAACTGGTTTTCCAATATAAGCTTTATTCATTTTTTTAAAAAGTGATTTATTGGCCTCTCCCTACTGGTTTTAGTTTCCATTGAGTCGGCTCCTACTCAGGGCAACCTTACGTATAACAGAACAAAGTGTTGTCCCTCCTCATGATCACTGGTTTGTCTGAGTCCATTGTTCCTGCTATTGTGTCAGCCCATCTCACTGAGGGTTTCCCTCTTTTCCCTGAATCTCTACTTTACCAAACATGATGTCCTTTTCTAGCGACTGGTCTTTCCTGATGACATGTCTAAAGTAAGCTAATTGAAGTCTTGCTGTCCTTTCTTCTAAGGAACATTCTGGTTGTTTTCCACCACCCATCTGTCAGTTTGTCATACTATGGTGGCTTGCATGTTGCTATTGTGGTGGAAGCTGTGCCACAATTATTTCAAATACCAACAGGGCCACCTATGATGGACAGGTTTCAAGAGAGCTTCCAGATTAGGACAGACAAAGAAGAAAGTCCTGGTGATCTAATTCTGAAAAATTAGCCAGTGAAAACCCTAAGGCCCCTCCCTCAGAGATCCCAACACTTATCAAGTCCACATTATTATTAGCCCACCTAGTAGTTTACCAGTAAAAGCTGGTTGAACTAAAGGAAATGAACTTTAATATATGTATGAGTCAAGGTAGGCTAGGTTATGTTATGGTAAAAAATTGACCCTAGAATGTCATGACTACACACACATATGCACACACAGTTATTTTATTATTTATGCCAAGTGTCCAGTGCAGGTTTGTGAGCAGGCTCTATTCCCCTGGATCCCTCGAGGAGCCAGTCTTATGAAAGCACCAATATTTTGTGATTATCTCAGCTCGTCACCTGATTTTAGGGTCCTTTCAGAGAAGGAGTGGGGTCTGAAAGCTTACACCATCCATCACTACTTCCAACGCAATTCCACTTCTATTCACAGCCATTTGACAGCACAAGTAATATGGTTCTGTCCTAACTAGAAGGAAGGCTGGGGAGTGTATCAGAGCATGTCAACTATATGTCCCTGTCATGGGGCTTGTGAACTTACTATTGTCATATAGTACAAGGTTTGGAGCCATGGAACTCTTGACTGACCTTCATGATCAATGAAATGTATATTGTGTGAATTCAGACTGATAGAAAAGGGGAAATTGGAGACCATGTACAAGGAAAGTCTGAGCAAGTGGGACTACAGGCTCCCCTACCTGCTTTCTCACCAGAAATACTCAACTTCCTCATTCATAAAATGAAGATAGTATTTCCTGTCTCATAAGGTGCTGTGAAGATTAAATAAGATAATATATAGAGAGTGCCAAGTAAAGTGCCTGGTCTTTGATACATGTTTAAAAAAATACTATTTTCTCTTCTCTTGTTGAGGATAAGATAACACAACTCCTTTTATATCTACTATATACTATATATGCCTAAAGATACAGTAAATTTCCCCTAAATTATTACTCAGAACCAAGGGAGAGGCACTGTTATGGACTGAATTGTGTCCCCCCAAAATATGTGTATCAATTTTTCTAGGCCATGATTCTCAGTATTGTGTGATTGTCTACCATTTTGTCATCTGATGTGATTTTCCTATGTGTTACAAATTCTACCTCTATGACGTTAATGAGGTGAGATAGGTGGCAGTTATGTTAATGAGGCAGGGTTCAATCTACAAGGTTGGTTTTTGTCTTGAGCCAATCTCTATTGAGATATAAAAGAGAGAAGTGAGCAGAGAGACCTCATACCACCAAAAAAGTGGCACCAGGAATTAAGTGCATCCTTTGGATCGGGGGTTCCTGCACAGAGAAGCTCCTAGTCCAGGGGAAGATTGATGAGAAGGATCTTCCTCCAGGGCCAACAGAGAGAAGGCCTTCCCCTGGAGCTGATGCCCTGAATTTGGACTTCTAGCCTGCTAGACTGGGAGAAAATAAATTTCTCTTTGTTAAAGCCATCCACTTGTGGTATTTCTGTTATGGTAGCACTAGGTAACTAAGACAGGCACTATTTTCAGGTGTTTATAAAGTCTTTCATATTACAGATGTCATTCTCATTACTTTATTTGGAACAAAATACATTACACTTGTCAAGATACTTTAGCTTGAAATGTATGCATTTAACACTGATTTTCATAGTCATGAAGGTCATCGGACAGAATTGAGTTTTTAAAAAGAGAAAAAGGAATTTAACACAGATTTAGTAATCATTTCTGGGTGGGCATGACCTTCCTGATGGAAGAAGTGAGTATCATTTTAGACAATCCTTTTAAAGATTACTTTAAAATCAAATTTAAACAAAGAGAAATGAAGCCCCAGTACATGCTACAACATGTGAACCTTGAAAACATTATGCTAAGTAAAAGAAGCCAGGCGTAAATAACCACATGTGTGATTCCGTTCATACGTCCAAAATAGGCAAATCTACCGAGACAGAAATGGTTGCCTAGAGATAGGGGTTTAGGGGGATTGGGAAGTAACTGCTAGTGGTTATGGGGTTTCTTTGGAGGATGATTAAAATGTTCTAAAATTGATTGTGGTCACTGTTGCACAACTCCGTGAATATACTAAAAGCCATTGAATGGGTGAATTGTATGATATGTGGTTTATAGCTCAACAAACCCACACAGAGGCTCCATGGGAGAAAGACCTGGAGATCTGCTTCTGTAAAAATTACAGTGAAAGAAAAAAAAAATCCTATGGAGCAGTTCTACTCTGTCACATGGGGTCACTATGAGTCAGAATCGACAGCACTCAACAACAAAAACAAGGTTGTTACAAAGAAACATAATTGCCATGTAAATATTACACATGAAGAAAGAAAGAAAAACTATGCAAATAGGTATTGATGGTTTGGATAAAATTTACAGCGACAGCATCATGGATCCAAAGAGTTTTGAATCTCAAACAAATTAGATAGGAACGGTGTAAATGTGCTTAGACGGGAATGAAGTATTTCTTAGGCAACTCAAAAGTTAATCTAGAGAGGGCCAAAAACTAACATCAAAGAGGTGCATGGTGAATTAAATAAAGTTGTTTCATGAAATGCAATAGTAGGAAAAAAATCAATAATCCTAAATCAATATATAATTTTATATAATATTGTTTCTAAAATATATATATGTGTATAGCAATTAATAACATAAATGTTGTAAGTAGACATTGGACCATGTCATCAGCATCCCTAAAACTTTTTAAATCAGATTGACCACAAATTTTGAGGGAATCTTCACTTTAGAAAAATGAAAATTCAATTGAGAGTGGTAGCAATTAAAATCCTAAAGTTACGTAGAATGAGGGGAAGCCCTAACTGTAGGGAAGAACCCTGGGAGTCTTATTGGCCACATGGTTTACCCCAGAACATGAGATTCAGGCCACACCCAGTTCAAGCCTGACCCGTAGGGAACATTTCTTGAAGGCAGATAGTGCTTTATTACAAAGTCTAGGAGAGGACACAACATAAATTGACATCTTTAAAGCCAGTTGTTCAAAAATTATCAGATGTATGAATACCATTCATAAGATTAAATTAAACTCCTCAATGGTGAAATTGTTCAAATGAAGACTGGACGACCAAAAATCTGCCAGGAATTTGGCTGTTCCATGTTTTCAAACTGTGGGCTGCAACACGTTGCTGTTGTCGTTGTGTGCTGTAGAGCTGATTCCGACTCATAGCAACCCTATAGGACAGAGCAGAGCTGCCCATGGGGTTTCCAAGGCTATAATCTACAGGAGCAGATTACCAGGTCTTTTCTCCTGCAGAGTGGCTGGTGCGTTTGAACAGCCGACATTTTGGTTAGCAGCTGAGCACTTAAACGTTGCACCACTAGGGCTTCTTGCAACAGATTAGTAAGATATGAAATCAATTTAGAGGGTACACAACCAGCATCGGTCTATATCACATATTTTATATTATATGTTATATATTGTTGTTGTTATTGTTAGCTGCTGTAGACTTGGTGACCCTGGGCACAGATGGAATGAAATGCTGTCCAGTGCTGTCCCACCTCCATGATCGGTTGTGGATCGGACCATTGTGATCCATAGAATTTTCATTGGCTTATTTTCAGAGGTGAATTGCCAGATCTTTCTTCCTAGTCCATCTTAGTCTGGAAGCTCTCCTGAAATATGTTCAGCACCAGAGCAACATGCAAGCCTCCACTGACAGTGGGGTGATGGCTGCATATGAAGTGTGTTGGCCAGGAACAGAATCCAGGCCTTCCACATGGGTGGCAAGAATTCTACCACTTTACCACCAATGTCTTCATATGTTATATATTAGATTAGAACCCAATAGAACAGAAAAAAAAAAAGAATAAAATTGAAACTATCAGTACATAGTATCTGTAGTAAGGGTAAGTAATGTTTCCTGAAAACTATGTTTTAAATGTATATGTATGTGTGTGCGCACACACTCGGTTGTGGTATAAAACTTACTTCTTAAAATGATTTGCAGTTTAAGAAAGCTTGAAACACAATGCTGCAGAAGGAGCCATGCAACGGATGGTAGGCTGGGTGTGGCGTCCCCTAAGGTCCCATCCAATTCTTGGTTGATGATCCTGGAATTCTCAGCACTAAAGAAGAAAAAAACGTTAGACTCTTCCAAGACTGAGGAGGTGGTGTGCCAGTCAGTATTACTGAAACACACACACTTGGGAAACAAGTCCCCCACAATTCAGTAATTGTAAACATATTGCATGACAGTGTTCTCAGCTCCAGGGAGAAATCACAGGAGAAGCAAAAGCCAGAAATTCCCCTGTTGTTGGAAAGGAGAGAATTTCAGTGCTTCAATTCACAAATCCAATGAGTAAGTGGTCAGCCTATTTAAATTTCTGGGAGGAGCCTGGCAGCACAGTGGTTAAGAGCTTGGCTGCTAACTGAAACCCACCAGTGTTCAGTGGTTTGAACCACCAGCCGAAACACGTGGCATACGCGTCTGTAAAGATTGACAGCCTCGGAAACCCTATGGGGCAGTTCTACTCTGTCCTATGGGGTTACTATAAGTCAGAAACCAACTCAAAACAGCAACAAGTTTTTTTTTTTTTTTTTAATTTAAATTTTTAGACAGAAAAAGTTTATAATCAGTAAACTTCTTACAGGCCCTCTTTTGTGTTAATAAAATTCTCAGTAGTAGGTCTCTTACCACTGATAATATTTTCAACAAGTCGTTGGTGCCAACTCTGGGACTACAGAGCAGAATACAACTGGAGGCGTAAGTACGATCTAACCGCAGAACACTGGAACAGCTCTTCAAAATTCCAAAACAAGTTTTAAAATACAAGTTCGGCTTTTTTTCCTCTTAAAGGATGAAGTGACGCTCCTTGGCAAGAAGCACCGTAAGTAGTATGTGATTATAAACATATTTCGCTTCTTTGGAATAGAATGACTGAAACTAAAACAATCTGGTAAACTTGTTAAATCTGCAAGTGTTCAACTCACAGAGGCAAAGGTTTACCTTAGAAATAAATTAATATTTATTGAGCACGAACTGTATGCCAGGCATAGTGGTAAGTGCTGTGGTTTAGTTGAAAAATCTCTCTGATATATTCCCACTATGTAAGTCTCAAGGATGGACAATTTAATCATGGAAATGGGTTGTACCCAAATAAGAAAAACAGAAGGCTGATCATGGTAAATGTTTCATCTTTCCTGGGTCAAAAACTTTTTAGGATGTGAAGAAAGCCAGATTCCCTAACCAGAAAAATGCACATATACCCACACATTGTTACATTTGCTTACAATTTAATTCTACGTGTGGCTTTCGGGTTCTGAACGTTGGCTTTAAGAGAAGTTCACTTAAAATCCTTTGGAAGAGGAAAGATTGAATTCGCAATTGCTGTTAACTGCCATCAGTCAGCTCAGACTCAGGGCGACCTTTTGTATAACAGAACAAAACGTTGCCTATTCTGGTGCCATCTTCCTGATTATTGGTATGTTTGGATCCATTGTTGTGGCTATTGGTGCCAATCCATGTCTTTGAGGATTTCCTTCATTTTCACTGGCCCTCTACTTTACCAAACATAATTCCTTGTCTAGCGACTGGTCCTTTCTGATGTGTCTAAAGTAAGAATTCACAATAGAAGCCCTCTTATCCCACCTGTTCTTCATCAACTGGCTGGCTTATCCAGAATTCTCCATTCTCTTTTTAAAATATACCAAATGATGCCCAAGGCAGCTGTATACTTCCAGCTCATAGGCTGCTTTTCATATGAACTTCTACTCCTGACATCTGAGTGTTACACTGACCAGGGGTCAGTACTGTTTGCCCCCAACCCCAATTTACACTTGCAACTATGTAAACTGCTTAGTAGAATACAAACTAAGGTAAAACAAGTATGAGCTCTATGGTAGGCAGAATGATGGCCCCTAAAGGTGCCCCACATCCTAATCCCCAGAACTGGTGAATATGTTAGGTTACATGGCAAAGAGAAATTAAGGTTGCAGATGGCGTTAAGGTTCCTAATCAGGAGACGGAAGCCCTGGTGGCGCAGTGGTTAAGAGCTGTAACTGCTAACCAAAAGGTCAACAGTTTGAATCCACCATGTGCTCCTTAGAAACCCTATGGGGCAATTCTACTCTGTCCTATAGGGTCACTATGAGTTGGAATCGACTTGACAGCAACAAGTTTGGTTTTAATCATGAGACATTAAAATAAAAAGATTGTCCTGGATTATCCAGGTGGGCCCAATATAATCACCAGAAAAAGAAAAACTAGTTCTGTAGAGTCAATTCTTACTAATAGCAACCCTACATGAGTCAGAGTAGAATGGTACTTCATAAGGCTTTCATGGCTGTGAGCTTTTGGGAGCAGATTGCCAGGACTTTCCTCTGAGATGCCCCTGGGTAGGTTCATATCTCCAATCTTTTGGTTAGTAGCCAAGGGCTTAGCTCTTTGCACCACCCAGAAACTCCATGTGTAAACACAAGGCTCCTTAAAAGTGGAAAAGGCTGGCAGAAGTTAGGAACCAGAAAGACAGCAGCATGAGAAGGACTCCACCTGACTTTGTGGGCTTTGAAGATGGGAAAATGGAGTCACATGCCAAGGAAAGCTGACAGCAAGGACGTGGGTGCTCCCCTAGAGCCTCCAGAAAGGAACATGGCCCTGCTGACATCTTGATTTCAGCCATGGGACCTGTGCTGGATTTCTAACCTATGGAAGTGTAACATCATATATTTGAGTTCCTTTAAAATCACTAAATTTGTGGTGATTTGTCACAAGAGCGATAGAAAACTCATACAAGCCCCAAGATATTTTTTTTCTGTAAGAACTTTGCCAAGACTTGATAACAAATTGAGTCAATGAATTGTTTACTGCCATGTTTGTCAAGTGAGCAAGACCCACTTTAAAATATGGGGGGTGGGGGAGTGGGTGTTCATAAAACCTAAAACGGTGCCTTCACTAAAATCGCTTTACCAGCATCTAGAATCTGTCATCACTCGTCTGTCAGTTTTTCATACTGTGGTAGTTTGTACGTTGCTATGATGGTAAAAACCATACCAATAGTATTTCAAGTACCTATGGTGAATGGGTTTCCGTGAGCTTCCAGACTAAGACAGACTAGAAATAAAGGCCGGGAGATCTACTTTTGAAAATTAGCCAATGAAAACATTTTGGATCACAGCAGAATATTGTCTGATACAGTGCTGGAAGATAAGCCCCTAGCTTGAAAGACATACAAAATACACAGTGGCCACAACAAGGGATTCACACATACCAGTGAAGATGGCACAGAATTGGACAGCATTTCATTCGGTTGAAGATGGGATCACCATGAGTCAGAGCTGACCTGAAGGCAGCTAAAAACAACAACATGTCAAGTGGTCAAGAACCACTTTAAAATACTGGGGATAAGGAGGGTGGAGGGATCTTATAAAATTTAAGAAGATGCCCTTACTAAATTTTTTTTACTAGCATCTAGAGACTAAAGGAACAAGACTGGAAATCAACCATGGTGCATAACAGGTGTAATTGATCCAAGAAGCCAAAGTCTGCTGTATTTAGAGGACCAAAAAAGGTCTTAGCCCTACGTAACAAGACTGATGAATAAATGCATATATTTACATGTTTTAGATAAATAATAAGTAATTAGGGGACAGATAGATTTCTTGTGTGATTTCTTATACTAGCAGACTTTATTTGCTTAAACAACCACCTATCCATCTTGATCACATTGGCTAACAGGACTTTCTTCTACCATGTTTTCTCATCTGGACAACTCAAACGTGAGGAAACCATGGTATCTTCATAGGATCATACAATCCAAACTATCAATGGGCTGAGCTGAATTGGCGTGTGTCTCTTTGGGGACACTTTATGATTCTATCGATTTAACAGTTACTTCTGTGTTACCTGCACTGTGCCTGGGAATTTGCTAAGCACCAAGAGGTCCAACAAAAAATATGTGTATGTATATATATAATATATATATAGTTGTTGTTGTTGTTGTTATGCGCCATCAAGTTGGCTCCAACTCTAGCAACCCTGTAGGACAGAGTAGAACTGCCCCATAGGGTATCTAAGGAGCAGCTGGTGAATATGAACTGCCGACTTTTTTGTTACAGCCAAGCTCTTAACCAATACACCACTAGGGCTACATATAGAGAGAGAGAGAAAGACAGAGACAGAGAGAGGCAGAGAAGTACAAAATAGTAATATGCCTTCTTAAATTATACACACCTGTGGTTTTGATAAAAATTAAAATTAGATAACTTTGAAAAGAGAACACAATTTTGGAATAGAACAGCTCTAAGTTTGAAACCCTGGTGGCATAGTGGTTAAGTGCTACAGCTACTAATCAAAAGGTTGGCAGTTTGAATCCACCAGGCGCTCCTTGGAAACTCTACGGGGGCAGTTCTACTCTGTCCTATAGGGTCACTATGAGTTGGAATCGACTCAACAGCAATGGGTTTTAAGTTTGAAATTTGGTTATCCCCTTTACTAGCTGTGTGAGCATGAGTAAGTCACATAATGTTCCCAAGCCTTTGATTATTTTCATCTGTAAACTAGAGAATAATAGTATCTACTTCACAGGCATTTGACTGTGTGGATCATAACAAATTTTGGATGACACTGCGAAGAATGGGAATTCTAGAATACTTAATTGTGCTCATGAGCAACCTGTACACGGATCAAGAGGCAGTCCTTCCAACAGAACAAGGAGATGCTGAGTGGTTTAAATTCAGGAAAGGTGTGCAACAGGGTTGTATCCCTTCACCATACCTATTCAATCTGTATGCTGAGCAAATAATTTGAGAAATTAGACTATATGAAGAAAAACGGGGCATCAAGACTGGAGGAAGATTCATTAACAACCTGCATTATGCAGATGACACAACCTTGCTTGCTGAAAGTGAAGAGGACTTGAAACACTTACTGATAAAAATCAAAGACCACAGCCTTCAGTGTGGATTGTTCCTCAACATAAAGAAAACAAAAATCCTTACAACTGGACCAGAAAGCAACATCATGATAAACAGAGAAAAGAGTGAAGTTGTCAAGGGTTTCATTTTACTTGGGTCCACAATCAACACTCATGGAAGCAGCAGTCAAGAACTCAAAGGATGCATTGCATTGGGCGAATCTGCTGCAAAAGACCTCTTTAAAGTGTTGAAAAGCCAAGATGTCACCTTGAGGACTATGCCATGATGTTTTCTATTGGATCACTGGCATGGAAAAGCTGGACGATGAATAAGGAAGACTGAAGAAGAATTGATGCCTTTGAATTGTGGAGTTAGTGAAGAATACTGAATATACCATGGACTGCCAAGAGAACGAACAAATGTGTCTTGGAAGAAGTACAACCGGAATGCTCCTTAGAAGCAAGAAGGTTGAGACTGTGTCTCACATACTTTGGACAACTTTTCAGGAGGGATCAGTCCCTGGAGAAGGACATCATGCTTGGTAAATTAGACGGTCAGCAAAAAAGAGGAAGACTGTCAACAAGATGGATTGACACAGTGGCTGCAACAATGGGATCAAGCACAGCAACAATTGTGAGAATGGTGCAGAACTGGGCAGTGTTTCGAAAGCGACAACAGCAACTTCACAGGAAATTAAGGAAGGTAAAAATATAGTAATGGGGAGGAAATTGCTGAAACCAAAAATGGCTGTAGGCAGAAAAAAATTGTAGCCAGTTTTGCCTTCTAAGGTGCAGTCAAAGTGAGAAGTGGGGAAACAAAGGAACACAATTTACATTACAAAAAAAAAGAAGGTTGCCATGGAGTTAATCTCAACTCCTGGCAACTCAATGTGTTACAGAGTAGAACTGCTCCATAAGGTTTTCTTGACTATAATCTTTTATGGAAGCAGATTGCCAGGCATTTCTTCTGCAGTGCCACAGGGTGGGTTCAAATCACCAATCTAGGGCTTAGTAGTCAGTGCAAACCATTTGTGCCACCTAGGGACCCCAACTTAGATTAAAAAAAAACCAAGGCCATTGCCATTGAGTTGATTCTGACTTAGAGCAACACTATAAGACAGAGTACAACTACCGCATAGAGTTTCCAAGGAGCAGCTCGTAGATTTGAACTGCCAGCCTTTTAGTTAGCAGCCAAGCTTTTAACCACTGTACCGTCAGGGCTCTAAGTCTTATATGGGGCAGCTTCTTTTACAGCACCTATCTTGGTGGAAGGAGACATAGAGGAATACAGAAAGACACAGAATAGACAGCTTTTCGTTTACCAAAGCCTTTTAATAAGTTGTGGTAGGCAGTGTGTTTTATTCAGCTCCCTACACTTTTTTTAAAATTTTTTATAGTTCTTTAAGCGAAGGTTTACAAATCGAGTCAGTCTCTCATACAAAAATTTATATACAACTTGCTAAAAAAAAAAAAAAAACCCACTGCCATTGAGTCAATTCCAACTCATAGCGGCCCTATAGGACAGAGTAGAACTGCCCGATAGAGTTTCCAAGGAGCGCCTGGCAGATTCGAACTACCGACTTCTTGGTTAGCAGGCCTAGCACTTAACCACTACGCCACCAGGGTTTCCACACACCTTGCTGTATACTCCTAATTGCTCCCTACTGAGACAGCACACTCCTTCCCTCCACTCTTTATTTTCGTATCCATTCGGCCAGCTTCCAACCCCCTCTGCCCTCTCATCTTCCCTCCAGACAGGAGATGCCAACGTAGTCTCATATGTCTACTTGAACCAAGAAGCTCACTCCTCACCAGTATCATTTTCTGTCCCATGGTCCAGTCCAATCCGTGTCTGAAGAGATGGCTTTGGGAATGGTTCTGTCTTGGGCTAACAGAAGGTCTGGGGACCATGACCTCCAGGGTCCTTCTAGTCTCAGTCAGACCATTAAGTCTGGTCTTTTTATGAGGATTTGGGGTCTGCATCCCACTGCTCTCCTGCTCCCTCAGGGGTTCTCTGTTGTGTTCCCTGCCAGGGCAGTCACTGGTTCTAGCCAGGCACCATCTAGTTCTTCTGGTGTCAGGCTGATGTAGTCTCTGGTTTATGTGGTCCTTTCTGTCTCTTGGGCTCATACTTGCCTTGTGTCTTTGGTGTTCTTTGTTCTCCTTTGGTCCAGGTGGTTTGAGACCAATTGATGCATCTTAGATGGCCACTTGCTAGCCTTTAAGACCCCAGAAGCCACTCCCCAAAGTGGGATGCAGAATGTTTTCTTAATAGATTTTATTATGCCAATTGACTTAGATGTCCTCTGAAACCATGGTCCCCAAACCCCTGCCCCTGCTACACTGGCCTTAAAGTGTTCAGTTTATTCAGAAAACTTCTTTGCTTTTAGTTCAGTCTAGTTGTGCTGACCTCGCCTGTATTCTGTGTTGTCTTTCCCTTCACCTAAAGCAGTTCTTAACTACTATCTAATTAGTGAAATTAATTAGTGAAAACCCTTTTCCCACCCTCCCCCATCTCGTAACCATCAAAGAACATTTTCTTCTCCGTTTCAACTATTTCTCCAGTTATTATAATACTGGTCTTATACAATATTTGTCCTTTTGCAACTGACTAATTGCACTCAGCATAATGCCTTCCAGATTCCTCCGTGTTATGAAATGTTTCACAGGTTCATCACTGTTCTTTATCGATGTGTAATATTCTATTGTGTGAATATACCATAATTTATTTATCCATTCATCCGTTGATGGGCACCTTGCTTGCTTCCATCTTTTTGCTGTTGTAAACAGTGCTGCAATGAACATGGGTGTGCATATATCCGTTTGTATAAAGGCTCTTAATTCTCTAGGATGTACTCCAAGGAGTGGGATTGCTAGATCATATGGTAATTCTATTTCTAGTTTTTTAAGGAAGCACCAAATCGATTTACAGAGTGGTTGTACCATTTTACATTCCCACCAGCAGTGTATATGTGTTCCAGTCTCTCCACAACCTCTTCAACATTTATTATTTTGTGTTTTTTGGATTAACGCCAACTTTGTTGGAGTGAGAGGGAATTTCATTGTACTTTTGATTTGCATTTCTCTAATGGCTAATGATCGTGAGCATTTTCTCATGTATCTGTTAGCTACCTGAATGCCTTCTTTAGTGAAGTGCCTTTTCATATCCTTTGCCCATTTTTTTAATTGGGTTATTTGTCTTTTTGTAGTTGAGTTTTTACAGTATCCTGTAGATTTTAGAGATCAGGCTCTGATCAGAAATGTCATAGCTAAAAACTTTTTCCCAGTCTGTAGGTAATCATTTTACTCTTTTGATGAAGTCTTTGGATGAGCGTAGGTCTTTGATTTTTAGGAGCTCCCAGTTATCTGGTTTCTCTTCTGCAACGTTAGTAATGTTTTATATACTGTTTATGCCATGTATTAGGGCTCCTAGAGTTGTCCCTATTTTTTCTTCCATGATCTTTATTGTTTTAGATTTTATATTTCGGTCTTTGATCCATTTTGAGTTGGTTTTTGTGCATGGTGTGAGGTATGGGTCTTGTTTCATTTTTTTTGCTGATGGATATCCAGTTATGCCAGCACCATTTGTTAAACAGATTATCTTTTCCCCATTTAACTGACTTTGGGTCTTTGTCAAATATCAGCTGCCCATATGTGGATGGATTTATGTCTGGATTCTCAATTCTGTTCCATTGGTCTTTGTACCTGTTGTATCAGTACCAGGCTGTTTTGACTGCTGCAGAAGTATAATAGGTTCTCAAATCAGGTAGAGTGAAGCCTCCCACTTTGTTCATCTTTTTTCAGTAATACTTTACTTATCCAGGGCCTCTTTCCCTTCCATATGAAGTTGGTGATTTGTTTCTCCATCTCATTAATAAATGTCTTTGAAATTTGGATTGGAATTGCATTGTATCTACAGGTCACTTTTAGTAGAATAGACATTTTTACAATGTTAAGTCTTCCTATCCATGAGCAAGGTATTTTTTTCCAATTATGTAGGTCTCTTTCTTGCAGTAGTGTACTGTACTTTTCTTTGTATAGGTCTTTTACATCTCTGGTAAGATTTATTGCTAAGTATTTTATCTTCTAGGGGGCTACTGTTAATGGTATTGATTTGGTGATTTCCTCCTCAATGTTCTTTTTGTTGGTGTAGAGGAATACAACTGATTTTTGTATGTTTATCTTGTGTCTTGATACTCTGCTGAGCTCTTCTATTAGTTTCAGTAGTTTTCTTGAGGATTCTTTAGGGTTTTATGTGTATAAGATCATGTCATCTGCAAATAGAGATACTTTTTTTTCTTCCTTACCAATCTGGATGCCCTTTATTTCTTTATCTAGCCTAATTGCTCTGGCTAGGATCTCCAGCACAATGTTGAATAAGAGTGGTGATAAAGGGCATCCTTGTCTGGTTCCCGATCTCAAGGGCAATGCTTTCAGACTCTTTCCATTTAGGATGATGTTGGCTGTTGGCTTTTTATAAATGCCTATTATTATGCTGAGGAATTTTCCTTCTATTCCTATTTTGCTGAGAGCTTTTATCATGAATGGGTGTTGCACTTTGTCGAATGCCTTTTCTGCATCAATTGATAAGATCATGTGGTTTTTGTCTTTTGTTTTATTTATTTGCTGGATTACATTAATCGTTTTTCTAATGTTGAACCATCCCTGCATACCTGGTATGACTCCTACTTGGTGATGGTGAATTATTTTTTTGATATACTGTTGAATTCTATTGGCTAGAATTTTGTTGAGGATTTTTGCATCTACGTTCGTGAGGGATATAGGTCTGTAATTTTCTTTTTTTGTGAAATCTTTACCTGGTTTTGGTATCAGGGATATGCTGGCTTCGTAGAATGAGTTTGGGAGAATTCTGTCCTTTTCTATGCTCCGAAATACCTTTAGTAGTAATGTTGTTAACTCTTCTCTGAAAGTTTGGTAGAACTCTGCAGTGAAGCCATCCGGGCCAGGGCTTTTTTTTGTTGAGAGTTTTTTGATTACCCTTACAATCTCTTCTTTTGTTATGGGTCTATTTAGTTGTTCTACCTCTGTGTTAGTTTAGGTAGGTCGTGTGTTTCTAGGAAATCATCCATTTCTTCTGGGTTTTCAAATTTGTTAGAGTACAATTTTTCGTAGTAATCTGATATGATTCTTTTAATTTCAGTTGGGTCTGTTGTAATATCGCCAGTCTCATTTCTTATTTGGGTTATTTGCTTCCTCACTTGTTTTTCTTTTGTCAGTTTGGCCAATGGTTTACCAAATTTGTTGATGTTTTCAAAGAACCAGCTTTTGGTCTTGTTAACTCTTTCAATTGTTTTTCTGTTTTATATTTCATTTAATTCTGCTCTAATTTTCATTATTTGCTTTCTTCTGGCGCCTGAGGGTTTCCTTTGTTACTCTATGTGTTCAAGTTGTAGCGATAATTCTTCGATTTTGGCCCTTTCTTCTTTTTGTATGTGTGCATTTACTGATATAAATTGACCTCTGAGCACTGCTTTTGCTGTGTCCCAAAGATTCTGATAGGAAGTGTTTTCATTCTCATTGGATGCTATGAATTTCTTTATTCCATCCTTAATGTCTTCTATGACCCAGTTGTTTTTGAGCAGGGTATTTTTCAGTTTCCAAGTGTTTGATTTCTTTTCCCTGCTTTTTCTGTTATTGATTTCTACTTTTATGGCCGTATGGTCAGAGAAGATGCTTTGTAATATTTCAGTGTTTTGGATTCTGCTAAGGCTTGCTTTATGACCTAATATGTGGTCTATTCTAGAGAATGTTTCATGCGCACTAGCAAAGAAAGTATACTTGACTGCTGTTGGCTGGAGTGTTCTGTACGTGTCTGAGAGGTCAGGTTGGTTGATTGTGGCATTTAGATCTTCCGTGTCTTTATTGAACTCCTTTCTAGAAAGTGGTATGTTGAAGTCTCCTAGTATAATTGTGGAGCTGTCTATCTCACTTTTCAGTGCTGTTAGAGTTTGTTTTATGTATCTTGCAGCCCTGTCATTGGGTGCATAAATATTTAATATAGTTATAATCTCCTGGTATATTGTCCCTTTAATCGTCATGTAGTGTCCTTCCTTGTCCTTTGTTTTGGATTTAAGTTTAAAGTCTATTTTGTCAGAAATTAATACTGCCTCTCCTGCTCTTTTTTGGTTGTTGTTTGCTTGATATATTTTTTTTCCATCCTTTCAGTTTTAGTTTGTTCGTGTCTCTAAGTCTAAGGTGTGTCTCTTATAGGCAGCATATAGATGGCTCATGTTTTTTTTATCCGTTATGCCACTTTCTGTCTCTTTATTGGTGCATTTAGTCTGTTTACATTCAGCATAATTATAGATGGGTATGAGTTTAGTGTTGTCATTTTGATGTCTTTTTTTTGTATGCTGTTGACAATTTCTTTTTCCCACTTAATTTTTTGTGCTGTGTGGTTTATCTTTATATATTGTCTTTTCCTTTTAAATGTTCTTGTTGATTTTGTTTTTGCTGAGTCTCTATTTTTTTTTTTGTATTTTATTTTGATGAGTAGGATTGTTAGTCTCCTTTGTGGTTACCTTAATATTTACCCCTATTTTCCTAAGTTTAAACCTAACTTTTATTTCTTTATATCACCTTGTCTTCCCCTCCATTTGAAAGATCTATGCCTACATTTCTTGGTCCCTCTTTATTGTTTTAATGTTGTCTTCTTTTACATAATAACATCGCTGTTTCCCTCTTTTGAGCATTTTTTCTCTTGATTTATTTTTGTGATTTCCCTGCCTGGGTTGACAACTGATTGCTCTGTCCAGTGTTCTAGTCTTGGGTTGTTACCTGATATTATTGATCTTCTAACCAAAGAACTCTCTTTAGTATTTCTTGTAGTTTTGGTTTGGTTTTTATGAATTCCCTAAACTTCTCTTTATCTGGAAATGTCCTCATTTCACCTTCATATTTGAGAGACAGTTTTGCTGGATATATGATTCTTGGCTGGCTATTTTTTTCCTTCAATGTCTTATGTAAGTCATCCCGTTGCCTTCTTGCCTGCATGGTTTCCGCCAAGTAGTCTGAGCTTATTCTTATTAACTGTCCTTTATAGTTGACTTTCGTTCATTTCTAGCTGCTCTTAAAATTCTCTCTTTATCTTTGGTTTTGGCAAGCTTGATTATGTCTTGGTGACTTTCTTTTAGAATCTACCTTATGTGGAGTTCGATGAACATCTTGGGTAGATATCTTCTCATCTTTCACCGTATCAGGGAAGTTTTCTGCCAACAAATCTTCAACAATTGTCTCTGTATTTTCTGTTGTCGCTCCTTGTTCTGGTACTCCAATCACTCATACGTTATTTCTCTTGATAGAGTCCCACATGATTCTTAAGTTTTCTTCTTTTTTTTTAATTCTTTTATCTGATTTTTCTTCATAAATATTGGTGCCAAGTGCTTTATCTTCAAGCTCACCAATTCTGGCTTATACTTGCTCAATTCTGCTCCTCTGGCTTTCTATTGAGTTGTGTAATTCTGTAATTTTACTGTTAATCTTCTGAATTTCTGATTGCTGTCTCTCTGTGGAGTCTTGCAGCTTATTAAGTGTTTCCTTATGTTCTTGAATAACCTTTTCAATTTCTTCAACTACTCTATCTGTGTGTTCCTTGGCTTGTTCTGTGTATTGCCTGATCTCCTTCCTAATTTTGTTCCTGATGTCTTGAAGAGTTCTGTATATTAATCTTTTGAATTCCCGATCTGGTAATTCCAGGAAGGAACCTTCATCCAGAAGATCCATTGATTCTTTTTTTTGAGATTTTGAGAGCTTATTGAGGCGATCATGGTCTGTTTCTTTATGTGACTCGATATTGACTGTTTTCTCCAAGCCATCTATAAGTTACTGTATTAGTTTATTTTATGTTTGCTTAGCTTCTTGCTTTGTTTTGTTTTGGTATGCCCAAATGGGTTGTTTGAGTGTGCTAGCTTGATTATTTTCGCCTTTCAAGCTCTGATGTCCTATCACCAAATGGCTAGAGCTGTTATCAGGTATATCAGTCTAGGAGTCCGTTCACTTTTTTTGTATGAATGCAGCTCAGGTGTCCAGGTAGCTGATCACCAAGTGTGTGGTACAGGCTCTGTCCTACAGTCTTAGACTGGCAGGGGTGATTGGCGTAGGTATCGGTCTCTGCTTTCAGCAGGGGTTCACACTCTGAACAAGGCAGAGGGCTAAGAACCATCCCCTAAATGTCTGTGAGGAAAGTGCATCCCTTTTCCCTGGAGAGTACAGGTGGGTGGGTTCTGCAGACAGACTATGAGCACCCAATGCTTTTGTCTTTACGGACTGGGAGGTACCAGTTATCCTTGGACCTCTATTGCAGGTGGCTGGGTGAGCTGAGTGGAGCCACCAGTCCTTATGCCCCTGGTGTGGGTAGGTGAAGACCCTATTTAGTAGGCAAATATCAAACACCCACCTCTTCACTGCACAGCTGAAATGGTTGCAGTCTGCCAACAGGGACTTATTCTCTTGAATATGCACAGGTCCATGCAGAGTAGAAAGGTATTCAAAGTCCATGGACCCATTATGCCTGGACAGAGTCACTTCTGTCCTGAGCTCCCCCGGTTAGTGGAGCTGGCAAATTATCTTTTCCCCCAATTGTGAATTTTTTACTACTCCAAGGCCGTGGGGATGGCTCCAGGCTCTCAACATGGTCTATTGCAGGCCCAGGGACGTCAACAGCCATGGAAGCTGGCTTGGGGGCAGGGGACTCAGTAAAATATACACAAGTACTTAGCTTTTGCCAAAAGCACAGTTATTCTCTGGTTCCGGAAGTGTGAGTAGGCTGTGCAGCTGGTTGCTCCTCCCTGAGGAAACTGTGGCTGAACACTACCACCAGCCTGCTGCCGCTGCTTCTGATAATAATGCCTGAGTGATCCTGGTGATTCAGGTCCAGTAACTCCTCTCCACTTCTGAACAGTCTCTCCCTCCTCCTTCTGCTCAGCCTGTTTTCTAACTTTGCCTTTGATGTTCAGGGTGCCTAGCTTGTCATAAATATAATCGTTTCACTTGTTTTTCAGGTCTCTGTTGTAAGAGGGATCGCAGGAAGCATCTGGCTATTCCACCATCTTGGTCATGCCTCTCCCTGCACTCTTAATCTTTTCTTCTATGGATGGATCCTGGTGGAGGGTGAGACCAAACTCCAGGAGCAGTGGTGCCACAACAGAGAGCCATGCATGTCCATGGTAGTGGTGATGGCCATGCAAGCTGAGATGTTCAGTGCCCAGATTATCCCCACCATGTGGTTCTGCATGATTCCATTCTGGTCTTGGGGCCTAGCCTCCTCATTTTTGCCTGGTTCTCCAGCAGTCCTGTTGATTCCTGAGTTTTTAAAATTTTCTTTCAACAAATGCTGTTGTTAGGTGCCATTAAGTCTGTTCCAACTCATAGTGATCCTGTACAACAGAACAAAACACTGCCCAGTCCTGCACCATCCCACAATGATTATTATGCTTAAGCCCATTGTTGTAGCCACTGTGCCAATTCATCTCTTTGAGGGACTTCCTCTTTTTTTTTGCCTGACCCTCTACTTTACCAAGCATGATGTCCTTCTCCAGGGACTGGTCTCTCCTGATAATATGTCCAAAGTATGTGAGACATAGTTCTGCCATCCTTGTTTCTAAGGACCATTCTTGCTATATTTCCTTCAAGACAGATTTGTTCATTCTTTCAGCAGTCCATAGTATATTCAATATTCTTCACCAACACCACAATTCAAAGGTATTAATTCTTCTTCAGTCTTCCTTTTTCATTGTCCAACTTTTGCATGTATGGGATTCAGTAGAAAACACCATGACTTGGGTCAGGCATGCTTTAGTCCTCAAGGTGACATCTTTGTTTTTCAACACTTTAAAGAGGTCTTTTGCAGCAGATTTGTCCAATGCAATGCATCTTTTGATTTCTTTACTGAGGGTTCCATGGGTGTTGATTGTGGATCCAAGTAAAATGAAACCTTTGGCAACTTCAATCTTTTCTCCATTTATCTTGATGTTGCTTATTGGTCCAGTTGTGAGGATTTTTGTCTTCTTTATATTGAGGTGTAATCCATATTAAAGTCTGTGGTCCTTGATCATCAGTAAGTGCTTCAAGTCCTCTGCCCTTTCAGCAAGCAAGGTTGTGTCATCTGCATAATGCAGGTTGTTAATGAGTCTTCCTCCAATCCTGATGCCCCATTCTTCTTCATATAGTCCAGCTTCTCAGATTATTTTCTCCGCATACAGATTGAATAGGTATGGTGACAAGATACAACACTGATGCACACTTTTTCTAACTTTAAACAAAGCAGGACCTCCTTGTTCTGTTGGAACAACTGCCTCTTGATCTATGTACAGGTTTCTGTACATAGCGTTCTGGAATTGCCATTCATCCCAAGGTTATCCGTAATTTGTTATGATCCATAGTCAAATGCCTTTACATATTCAATAAAACACAGGTAAACATTTTTCTGGTATTCTCTGTTTTCAGCCAGAATCCATCTGACATCCGCTATGATATCCATGGTCCCATGTCCTTTTCTAAATCCAGCTTGAATTTCTGGCAGTTCCCTGTGCATATACTGCTGCAACCACTTTTGAATGATCTTCAGCAAAATTTTGCTTATATGTGATATTAATGATATTGTTTGATAATTTCCTCATTTGGTTGGATCACCTTTCTTATAAGGGATATTGTTGTGTAATTATCTTTTTTGGCAATGTCTTTGCCTGATTTAGGTATCCGGGTTATTCTGGCTTCATAGAAAGAGTTCAGTAGCTGTCCTTCACTTTCTATGTTTTTGAAGATATTGAACAGGATTGGTGTCAACTTTTTTTCTGAATGTTTGGTAGGGTTTTCCAGTGTGGCCGTCTGATCCAGGGCTTTTTTTTTTTTGGCAGCTTTTTGATGACGTCTTCAACTTCTTCTTTTGTAATGGTTCTATTTAAATTTTCTTCCTCTGTTTGTGTTAGTTTCGGTAGGTAGTGTGTTTCTAGGAATTTTTCCATTTTATCCAGGTTTGCAAATTTGTTAGAGTACAATTTTTCATAGTAATCAATTATGATCTTCTTTATCTCTGCTGGGTTGGTTGCAGTGTCACCAATTTCATTTCCGAATTGGGTTATTCACCTCTCCTGGTTTTTTGTTTTGTTTTTTGTCAATCTAGCCAATGGTTTGTCTATTTTATTGATCCTTTCAAAGAACCAACTTCTGGTTTTGCTGATTCTTTCTATAGTTTTCTATTTCATTTATTTCTACCCTGATCATTAGTATTCCCTTTTTTCTGGTGGCTTTTGACTTCTTTTGCTCTTCCTTTTCTATTTGCTCAAGCTGTCAGTCAGTTTAAGTTAATGATTTTGGATCTTTCTTCTTACTAAAGTAGGCATGTATTGCTATGAATTTCCTTCTAAGTATCGCTTTTACTCTGTCCCAAAGGTTTTGATACGTTGTGGTTTTTATTTTTGTTTGATTCTGGGGATTTTTAAATTTCACTTTTGATTTCTTCTATCGCCCTGTAGTTTTTTTCAGCAGCATATCATTTAGTTTTCATGTTTTTTTCCCCCCTTATTTTTCCTGTTGATTTCTATCTTCATACCGTTATGGTCAGAGAAGACACTTTGTATAATTTCAATCTTTTTAAATTTGTTGAGACTTGTTTTGTGTCCTAGCATATGTTCTTTCTGGAAAATGATCTGTGTGAGCTGGAGAAGAATGTTCATTGTCCTGATGCTGGATAGAGTGTTCTATATTTGTTTGTTAAGTCCAACCGGCTTACGGTTTTATTTAAGTTCTCAATGTCCTTAGCGATCTTCTTTTTAGATGTTCTGTCTATAATTGAAATTGGTATGTTCAAGTCCCCTACTATTATTGGGGAATTGACTATTTGTCCTTTCATATTAGTCAGTATTTGTTTTATATATTTTGGTGCATTGCTGATGGGTGCATACATATTTATAATTGCAATGCCTTCTTGCTTGATTGACCCTTTTATTATTATGTTCTTCACCTCTTGTGATAGATTTTGACTTAAAGTTTATTTTATCTGCTATCAATATGGCCACACCTGCTCTTTTTTTTTTTTTTTTCACTCTATTGTTGAGTGTTTCTTTTACCTTCTCTAATGTATTTGCTTTATTCTTCAATTCCAGTAATTATCTTGGGTTTTTTTTTTTTTTTTAATGTTTTCAGTTTTCTTGTTGAGTCTCTCCTTTTGTTCCTCCATTTGTTTCTTGAGCTCCTCCAATTTGTGTTTTGTGTGCTTTTTGCTTTCTTTAAACATATTTAGCACCATAGTCTGAAAATTATCAGTTATTTACATTAGCCTGGCCTCTATTGGAGAAATTTCTCCTTCTTCATGTTGTGCTTTTGATTGGTCCTTCTTCTTTTGTAATTTTGTATGTTTTACTATTGTTGTTGAACTGGAGCCATTTTATCTTTCTTTTTTACTTTAAATTTGTATTCTGATTTTTGTGGGAAGTTTTTCTGATTGGATGCCCTGGTGGTGCAGCAACCAAGTGTCCAGCTGTCAACCAAAAGGCCAGAGCCCTCATCCACCAGCTGCTCTGCAGACAATGGATGCAGGTGCAGCAGCCCATCTCCACAAAGACTCACAGTACTGGTAGCACCACGAGGCAGCTCTGCTCTGCCCCATAGGATCACTAGGAGTCAGAATTGACCCAACAGCGGTGGGCCTGGTATCTTTTGTATGTATGAATGGTTTCAATAGAAATAAAAATTAAATAATTTTAAAAAGAGAACATAGACTTTGGGATGAAACAGCGGTGGAATGAAAAGGTGGTCTGGATTTGTACTTAGGGGTAGGAAAAGTGACTGGTAATGAGGAGAGAATGTTATTTTTTTTTTCCCCTCTTGAGAGACCCAAAAAAACCAAACCCACTGCCGTCGAGTTGATTCCAACTCATACCGACCCTAGAAAGGAGACAGAAAAAGGGGAGAGGAGGTAGAAAGAAAAGAGAAGAAATAGCCAAACTTCGGGACAGAATGGCTAATGAAATTTAATTACTAGCATAAAGTTGTGACAGATTTTCACTGCTGTGATGTAAATCCTATCTCCATCAGGCCAAACAACCTGTAAAGTAAGATATACTCACATGAGTCTTGTGTGGGTGAAAATTTTTGGTGCAAGCCAAGGGTAAAGATGGCCCAATGTGGTAGAGAACAAATATAGACTGTGACAAATATTGTGAGTACTTATGAAGTAAACTAACATAAGAGCAGTAGAAGATTTAGAGATAATTTGAAAAGTCATAACAGCCCACCCCATGCCCACGCTTCAAACTTCTTGAAGACTCACTGTGTACAGAATGGGGTTTGAGCCTCATTGAATCCCAAAAAACAGCCTAATTCAGCTGACATCTGGACCAAAACCAAGAGCTAAACCAGAAAGAAATAAATCAAATCTTCCTCAAACATGATGTTTTTCCGGCCCTGCTTCACAAGCCTGCAATTTTGCTCTGTTTTCTGAACCCAGCTGCTGAGAGCTGTGGTGGCCTCTATCCAGGGCTCTTTCAAGTGGTGCAAGGATTGGATATGATCCTAGAGTCAGAACATCACCAAGAATAAACTAAAAAAAATGTATAGCTAATTTTCTTAGAAAAAAATCTAAAGGTCAAAGCCAGGGAAGCCAGGTTCAGAAAGGAAACACACCCTGAAGGCACAAAACAAAGCCATGAGTTTGGTGCCAGGAACCAGGCATGTGGAAGCACCTGGTACATGTGTTGGCTGCCAGGAGATTTTGGCTGACCTAGAATTTCAGGGTAGAGCAGATACCTGTGATCTATGAAACCTCCATCAGCTATTAATAAATATTGAAATGCAGGTTCACCACTTAAGTCATAGTACGTGCCATCTTCATCAACCACCTTACTTCTTTCTGCTTCTACAGGGCACTCCATCAACGTGGTATGCTTTCCTCTTCTAAACTATCTTACAGGTGAATTAATTATACTGTCTCTTAACTGATTTTATCCCCACTCTCTTAGCATTTCTATGTCTTACTTCTCCAGGTGTATATTGTCATTATTAGTTGCAGTCGAGTCAGCTCTGATTCATGGCAACATTATGAACAGAATAACAGAATGAAATGCTGCCTGACTCTAAGCTATCTTCGTAATTGTTGCTATGTTCAAGTCCATTTTCTGTGGCCACTAGTTATTTTGAGTGCTTTCCAACCTACAAGCCTCCTCTTCCAGCACTATTTATTAGACAATATTCTGTTGTGATCTATAGGGTTTTCATTAGCTAATTTTTGGGAGCAGATCACCAGACCTTTCTACCTGTCTGCCTTAGTCTAGATGCACCACTGAAACCTGTCCACCATGGTTGACCTTGCTGGTATTTGAACTACTGTTGGCATAGCTTCCAGCATCACAGCAACAAGCAAGCTACCACAGTACTATAAACCAATGGACAAGTGGCAGCCGATTGTATATTTGTGTGATTATATTTGTCAGAAAAAAATTGTGGAAGACTTTGAAACATGCAGGAAAGATTACTGGGTGTCTAGTACAGGAAACTCTTCTGGATTTTCTCTGTCTTTCATTAACTTTGAACTATTTTACAACTCGTTAGTTTGTGGAAAACTAATAATAAAGCAAATGATTCTTGTCCATAGAAATGCAAATGATTTGTGTCCAATGCAATGCAATTGATTAGTGCCTTATGGGTATTGATCAGTTTTCACCTATTAAACAAGTTTATTTAAGCATTCCTGATTATCTCATACTGGATACTCAAAAGTGTTTGTTGGTTGAATGAATAATATTGGTACTTAAAATATAAGCCATAAGAAACCACCAATTAAAGTGCACCACTCTTATAAGTGAGATGGGATTAATAGAGTACTATTTCTTTTGGCTAATGAAAAACGTTGTCCACAATGCCTTCAGCTCCTGCAGCTTCCATGGGTTCAACTACCTGCTACTGTTCACTACACTACAGCCTCAAAGAAGGACATGCCCACAAGCTGCTGCTTTTCCTACAGTCTTCGACAGATCTTGCATGGATGGGATCTTTGATATCCTGCTGAGCGAAGGCAGCAGGCATTCTGGAAGGAAAGCTACAGATAGCTCACAGTAGAATACTACCCACCGTAAGAGAAGAAATAGAGAGAAAAGAAACAGTGCTTTACGTATTGGTGTAGAACATATCCAAGATGTGTAAGGTTTTTTGCTGTTGTTGTTTTAATCAAATTGCAGTACAACATGTATAATATTTAATAAAAATAACTCCATTTTTCTTAAAACTCTCACACACACATTGGTATATTCATTAAATGAACACAATTATACGCCAAACTTTTAAGAGAAGGTTGGGATATGGAAAGTTTTTCCTTTATAGGTCATGTGTTTCTGTAATGCTTGAATTTTGTTTATAGTAATTACATATCACTGTTGTAATAATAAAAAAAGAACTGTAAAGATTTCAATAAAAGAAGGACAAAGCAATTGATTCTGCAAATAAATTAGGGACCCTGAAATCCAAACAAGACCCAGGTATGCAACATTGGCTTTTATTAAAAAAATATTATTCTTAATCAGAGCTAAATACAAATAGAAATGGGATCAGCAGTGTTATCTTCAAACACGAAAGACAGGAACATTTTTCTCATAATGGCTTTCAAAGTACTCCATGACAGAAACACATCTGGAAAATATGGACAAAGTCCATGAACTAGAATTTCTCACTCTTTGAGAGATTATTCATAACTTACAAGGAACCTAATGCTGTTGTTGTTGTTAGGCGCTGTCGAGCCAATTCTGACTCATAGTGACCCTGTATACAACAGAATGAAACACCACCCAGTCCTGGGCCATCCTCACAATCATTGTTATGTTTGAGCCCATTGTTGGAACCACTGTGTCAATCTCTCTCTTTGAGGGTCTTCCTCTTTTTCTCTGACTGTCTGCTCTACCAAGCATGATGTCCTTCTCTAGGGACTGGTCTTCCTGATAACATGTCAGGAACATAATACTAGGAATAATTAATTCATCAGCTATAACTTCACTTATGAATCTTGAATCCTTTATAAGTGTATGTAAATATAAATGTTTAATTACTTTTTTAAAACATTTATACAGCACCTAATGGTTGCCTAATATTTTACTAGTTTTTTTTTTTTTTCATGTGCTTACTCTTATTTATGTGTTGATTAACCTAGGAAGTATTTGTATCATTCTTCTTCTCTAAGATGAGAAAGCTGAGGCTCGGAATGGTTAGGAAACAAGGTCAGTTAGTGAGAGAACTTACCTGCTAACCAGCCACCATGGTATGAAATAAAATGAGGAATGTGTGTATGAATGAAATAGAATGTTTGAATCAGAAGGGACCACAGTGATAAGCAGATAAGCAGATACAAGTCTCTTTTTGATGGGATGTCCCACCTGGAGCAGCTGGTCTAGAGTTTCTCAGTTTTTTGGATCTAACATCACCCTGTGCATTTTGAGAACAGAGTTCCTAAACAAAATCTTATAGGGTCCTTGAAGTTCGCAAATGAACTCCCTAGAAAACATTTCTGGAATCCTGGAATTAGAAAACATCTTAGGTTCCTATGAGCACTGATCCAGTAGGACCATTCTAAACTCCTAAGGAGTGGTATTTGAACAGGAAATCTGCTCTACCATAGTGAAAGTAAGGTGCCTTGCCATTAGGGAGCCTACGTCTAGCAACTTACCTGAAATCGTCTTCATTTCATAGATCCTAGCCCGCTGACCCTTAAGGCCATGCCACTCAGTCTTTTTGATTTGAAAGTATAGGATCGCTACCAACCAATCAACCAATAAGTCGCCGTGCAGTCGACTCCAACTCATGGCAACTTGTGTGTGAGAGAGTAGAACTGTGCGCTATGGGGTTTTCAAAGTCTAATTTTTTGCAAGTAGATCACCAGGCCTTTCTTCTGAAGCACCTTCGGATGGATTCAAACTTCCAACCTTTTGGTAGCAGCTGAGCACATTAACCATTTACACCACCCAGGGACTCCATGATCACCACACTGTTACTTTAATCTAGAAGACAAAGTAAAGTATTATAATGACATGTGCAAATAGAAAACCAAAAGGGGAGAACATACTTGGCATTTCTCAAGCTGAAAGAATTGCAGAAAAAATTCAAACCTTGAGTTGCAATAGTGAAGGGTTCTGCGGGGAAACATATTAAACGACACAAGACGCATCAAAAGAAGATGGAAAGAATACACAGAGTCATTATACCAAAAAGAATTGGTCCACGTTCAACCATTTCAAGAGGTAGTATATGATCAGGAACTGACGGTACTGAAGGCACTGGCAAAAAACAAGTCTCCAGGAACTAATCAAATGTCAACTGAAATGTTTCAACAAATGGACGCAGCCCTGGAAGCACTCACTTGTCTATGCCAGGAGATTTGAAAGACAGCTACCTGGCCAAATGACTGGAAGTCATCCATATTTATGCCTATTCCCAAGAAAGGTAATCCAACCGAATGTGGAAATTATCAAACAATATCACTAATATCACGCACAAGCAAAATTCTGCTGAAGATCATTCAAGAGCAGCTACAGCAGTATATCAACAAGGAACTGCCAGAAATTCAGGCTGGATTCAGAAGAACCAGCGATATCATTGCTGATGTCAGATGGATCCTGGCTGAAAGCAGAGAATACCAAAAGGATGTTTACCTGTGTTTTATTGACTATGCAAAGGCATTGGAACGTGTGGATCATAACAAATTATGGATACCATTACTAAGAATGGGAATTCCAGAACGATTAAGTGTGCTCATGAGGAAACTGTACATAGATCAAGAGGCAGTTGTCCGGACAGAACAAGGGGCTATTACCTGGTTTAAAGTCAGGAAAGACATGTGTCAGGGTTGTATCCTTTCAACATACCTATTCAATCTGTATGCTGAGCAAATAATTCGAGAAGCTGGACTATGCGAAAAAGAACTGGGCATCAGGATTGCAGGAATACCCATGAACAACCTGCGATATGCAGATGCCACAACCTTGCTTGTTGAAAGTGAAGAGGACTTGAAGCACTTACTAAGAAGATCAAAGACCACAGCCTTCAGTATGGATTGCACCTCAATATAAAGAAAACAAAAATCCTCACAACTGGACCAATAAACAACACCAAGAAAAATGGAGAAAAGTTTGAAGTTGTCAAGGATTTCATTTTACTCGGATCCACAATCAACACCCATGGAAGCAGTTGCCAAGAAATCAAAGGATGCATCACATTGGGCAAATCTGCTGCAAAGGACCTCTGTAAAGTGGTGAAAAGCAAAGATGTCACCTTGCAGGCTAAGGTACCCCCGACCCAAGCCATGATATTTTCAATTGCCTCGTATGCATGTGAAAGCTGGACAATGAATAAGGAAGACTGAAGAAGAATTGATGCCTTTCAGTTGCGGCGTTGGTGAAGAACATTGAATGCCAAAAGAATGAACAAATCTGTCTTGCAAGAAGTACAACCAGAACGCTCCTTGGAAGCAAGAATGGTAAGACTGCATCTCACGTATTTTGGACATGTTGTCAGGAGGGATCAGTCCCTGAAGAAGGACATCATGCTTGGTAAAGTACATGGTCAGTGGAAAAGAGGAAGACCCTCAATGAGATGGACTGATGCAGCAATTGGCTCCAGCATAACAATTGTGAGTATGGCGCAGGACAGGGCAGTGTTCCGTTCTGTGGTACATAGGGTTGCTATGAGTCAGAACGGACTCCTTGGCACCTAACAACAACAACGAATGCCCACTAGCATATTTTACCTTTGAGGCAAAGCTGTGACTATATTTTATTAAACCACCAGGGGGCAGCAATGCGCAAATAACGCCTCTCCCTCCTCTGCTGCCGCCTCTGCCTGGATTGGGAGAAGTATGTGGGTCTCCTTCCCCACACTCCTTTCAGATTTAAAAATATGGTAATTTAATCATCTCACTTCTTCTTTGGAAACTATCAGGGTTAATTCATTTCAGATGAAAATATACTGATTATTTACATATGCATCCAAATCAGTCTTCTCAGGATTCAGGACCTGTTCATTCAGTCATTTGTTCATCTAACCTTATACTCAGACCCTACTGGGTGGCAGGCCCTGCGCGGAGGAGTGAGGTTGACCCCCCATCCCAGGCGTCAGAGAGACACCACCTTCTCAGGGAGGCGTTCCTGGCCTTACCACCTAAAATCACAACCCAATTTCCCGGTTGTCTCTGGACCTTTTTTTTTTTTTTCAAATAGACTTTACTTTTTAGATTAGTTTTAGGTTTATGGAAAAATTGCACAGAATTCCCGTACATCCCACTTCCTGACCACAGTTGCTCCTGTTATTGACATCTTGCATTTAGTGTGGTGCTGTCTTCGTCATTCAGAGCTGCCATAACAGAAATACCACAAGCGGATGGCTTTAACAAAGAAATGTATTCTCTCCCAGTCTAGGGGGCTACAAGTCTGAATTCAGGGTGCCAGCTCCAGAGAAAGGCTCTCTGTCTCTGTCCGCTCTGGGGGAAGGTCCTTGTCATTAAGTGAATCATCTCAGTTGGTATCCCTGACATGCTGTCTTCCTCCGTATGTGGCTGTTTCTGTGCCTGTCCTTCTCTTTCAAGAGACGACACTTAGAAGAGATGAGAATTAGAGCCCATCCTAGTCTGGTGTGACTTCATTAACTTAACTGAAAACATCTGCAAAGAAAAGCCCAGTTTCACCAAAGGGGGTCATGGCAGAGGCTAGGACTTCAACGCATCTTTTTGAGGATCCCAATTCAATCCATAACAATGAGCAAATATAAAATTTTAGGGCGATGCATCAGTGGAGGTGAACACGTACACCTTCATTTGAACTAGATATTGCTGATTTGCTCACCCGAGTAATTTCACCATTTTCCAGTCCCACTGTCAGTGAATGAGAGTGGTTCCCAAAGATATTATTGAATTATTTAATATTAGCCCTAGAAGAAACTTCAGGCATCACCTAGACTCTCCTTTTATAGAAGAGGGAACTAAAGCCCAAAGTAGAGGCTCAAGGCTACAGAGATCTTGACGGCTGGGTCAGGATTCCAAGCTAGGACTTTTGACCCCAGCCCACTGTGTTTTCAGCAGATCCTCCTGCCTGCCTGACTTTTTAATTTTCCTCCACTATTACCTTCTGAAACAATGAACTGCTAAGTTAATGCCTTAGCTGTATAATAGTTACAGTGGGTAGTTGGCAGAGATGGGGAGGTTTCCACACGATTTGGCAGTCTGTTTTCATGATCCCCCAAACCAATGTTCTCAGAGGCATCCCTGGTCAACCTCTCTGCATGACATCTGGTGTGTATTTTCCTAGCACCTACTACACACTTCATTATCACTGAACAAGGAAAAAGGAAGGCAGAAGAATTGATGTGTTCAGACTGGTGAAGAACACTGAATATTGACTACTAGAAGAACAAACAAATCAGGCTTAGAGGAAATACAACTAGAAAGCACCTTAGAAGCAAAGATGGCAAAACTTTGCTTATTTTTAATATGTAATTAGGAAAGGCCAATCTCTAGAAAAGGACATTATGTTTAGTAGAGTAGGAAAAAAAAAAAAAAGTTGTCACCAAGTCCTTTCCAACTCATGATGACCTTATGTGTTTTAGAGTAGAACTGTGCTCCGTAGGGTTTGCAATGGCTGTGATCTTTTGGAAGTAGATGGCCAGGAGAAAAAATGAGGGAAACCCTCAATGAGATGGATTGACACAATGATGGACTCAAACATACCAATCATCATGAAGATGACACAGGACCAGTCAACGCTATGTTCTGTTATACATAAGATCACCATGAGTCAGAGCCGATCTGACAGCAGCTGACACTAGTCTGAAAATATGCAGCCGTTGATCCTCACAACAATCCTATGAAGCGTGCACAATTATTACCCCCATTTCACAGATGTGAAAATGTAATAGCCGTGGCCCTTACATGGCACTTAACATGTACTCCAGGTTCTCCTAAGTGTTCCACATATGCATATTAGCTCATTTTATTCCCTTAACAACCCTTTGAGGTAAGCATTATTGCAGTTCTCTATTACAGATGAGGAGCCCTGGTGGCACAATGGTTAAGCGCTCTGCTGCTAACTGACCGGTTCGTGGTTTGAACCTACCCAGTCACTCCTTGGAAGAAACACCTGGTAATCTGCTCCCATAAAGATTACAGTCTAGAAAACCATACTCTGTGGCATGGGGTCACTATGAGTTGGAATTGACTCAACGGCACCCAAAAGCAACAATACAGATGTAGAAACTGGAAACAAGAGAAGGCAAGCAGCTTGGCCAAGTTTACACTCCTAAGAAATGGTAAATCCATCATGTGCTTCATGAATCTGCTTCCAGAAAACAGAGGCTCGGAGCTGGGGAGTCACAGCAAAAGACGACACAATTGTTTGCACCATCTGCCTCCATTTTTGTACATGGTTTTTCCACAACATCTGGCTGCAGGTTTGGGCCAGAAAACTCTTTTGTTAGAAAGTCGTAGGATTGAAACATGGCAGAAAAGAGGAGATACTGATAATGCAAAAGCTGCCTAGACTGTGAACAATATTCCTACCTCCCCCCGCTCTATTCTCCTATCTAATTTGGTGTCATCTGCCAAGATAGCTCCTCCAGGCTGCAGCTGCTGCTCACATAGAGCTCTTTAAGAGATGGTGTTAACTGGCTAAGGGACAGCCCTTTAGATGAATGGGCAGGACTTTCTGTTTCCATCCTTCAATCTGGGCATTGGGACGCTGGGTCTGCAGTGGGCGTGGGAGACACCTGCAGCTCGGCCATTCTTAGTCTACACTGGACAGTGAACTGAAGTTACCTCATAGCGAACTTGGAAGGGGTGTTTGTGGGAATGAAACAGGTCTGCTGTCATCCTGTCAAACTCATCTGGGCTCTGAGCCCCTTGGAAGTCAGCAAGCGAATGCATTCTCAAACCATGGGAGGAAGTGGATCTTGTGGTGGCTGAAGTTGTCCTTGATGATGGAACTTTTACATCTGGTATAAAATAAATGAGCCAAATGGCCTTGGCTTACTAACCCCATGCCCTTAGCTCATCTGTGTTTGGCTGGCTGGAATTCTGATCTGTGGGACTTGAACACACTGATAACTCGCAGCGCCTCTTTGCAATGGTGAAAACAGTGTGGTGTGTGAAGGCTTTGTGGTCAGATGGATGGGACTGCTCCACTAGGCACCAAGTGTATGACTCTGGGTAAGTAACTTTGCCCCTCTGAGCTTTGGCTTCCTCATCTGTAAAATAGAATCATAGTGCTTATCTCACAGGGTTATTGTGAATGTCTGCACCTAGTATGTGCTCAACAAATGATGTCCATTATCGTTAGATAAGGAGCCCTGGTGGCACAACAGTTATGCACTCGGCTGCTAACTGAAAGGTTAGCAGTTCAAACTCACCTAGCAGCTCCATGGGAGAAAGACCTGGCAATCTGCTCTTATAAAGATTACCGCCAAGAAAACCCTATGGGGCAGTTCTACTCTGTGCCATGAGAACGCTGAGTTGAACAAGGACTTGACGGCATCCAACAACAACATCATTAGAGATGAATCACTGCATGGTGTCAGAGGTGGTGAAGGGCCAGATCTGAGTCCTGTCTCTGTCTTTTGTCCACTGGGTAGCTTTAGGCACATCACGCCCCCTCTTGCAGCCTTGCATTCCTCCTCTGGGAGGAGATTGGAATTTTATCTACTGTGAACAATATTCCCACCTTGGGTCTATTTCAGCTTCTCTAACCACTCTGTGGTGACTCTCTCACCAAATGACCAACTCTGTCTCCTCCTCCCCCACCCCCCACCCCACACATATGCTCTGCTATTTCTGGGTTCTTGAGGAGGGTAATACAGTGATCAACAATGTCTTAACTGCCAATCTCTGAGAGAAAACTAAAACCAGTTGCTGTCGAGTTAGTTCTAACTCATGGCAACCCCATGAGTACAACTGTGCTCGTAGGGTTTTCAATGGCTGGCTTTTTTTTAAATAGATCATCAGGCCTTCCTTCTGAGGTGCCTCTGGCTGAGCCTGAACCTCTACCCTTTCATCTAGCAGCTCAGCACGTTAACCATTTGCACCACTCAGGGACTCCAATCTCTGAAAGAAAGACAGTATTTATTAAACACCTACTTGGAGGCCCTGGTGGCATAGTGGTTAAGAGTTCGGCTGCTAACCAAAAGGTCAGCAGTTTGAATCCACCAGGCAGTCCTTGGAAAACCTATGGGGCAGTTCTACTCTGTCCTATAGGGTCACTGAGTTGGAATCGACTTGATGGCAACAGGTTTTTTGCTTGTTTGTTTTTTTTTAAGTGCCAAGTGAAGCCTCTAGGTGACACAATAGTTATGTGCTTGGCTAATAGCCAAAAGGTTGGCAGCTTGAACCCACCCAGAGGTGCCTCGGAAGACAGGCCTGGAGATTTATCATTTAATTTGGCTATATTGATCTTACAGAGTAATACACCATTTAAGATCAAACCCATGGTAAATAATTTTTAAAAGCCTTTAGAATTCTCCCCAGATACAGTGGGTTTTGGGTTCCCCATACTTCAGCTGATTATCCTGGATATAGCAACATCACTCTATTCATTGCATAAGGCAGAAAGCAAGGCTGCCATAAATCGGAGAAAAAAATAGAGGACAAAATAAAGCTGCTGCCTTGATTTTTTCCCTACTATATTTTTGGATGATGTTTCTTACAAAGAAATGACGGAGAATAACTAGGAAACAACTTCATGTTTCCCTCGTTTCACACTCACTGCTGATGGGTGAAGAGAACCAAATACTGAAACGCATGTGGTTGTTGGCTAATCACGGGAAGCATTTCGTATCTCAGAGTTTGGATGTGACGTATCTGGCCCACTCTCCAGGGCAGAAACCCCTCTGTTCTTTCCTAATTGTTAATTTCTCCTCCAGGGGAAAACTCTAATTTAGAAAGGTCGTGTATTGGAGCCTCTGCCCAAAGCAGCACTGGCCGGGAGAACATGTTTACTGCGGTAATCACTGGCCTCCAGCAATGATGGGAACAGCTTCTTTTTTCCACTCCCTAAGATGTTGTTTTTCAGTTTAGGGCATTTTAGTTGTAATAGTGTGTACAGATTATTAGACATCAGAGCCAATCTTTTTCCTTCACTGAAAGAATCTCCCTCAACCCAAACACACGCACAGATACACACACACAGAGACATACACAGATACACACACACACACACGGACACATACAACACACAGATACACACAGACATACACAGATACACAGACTACACATAGATACATATACAGAGACACACAGATACACACATGGACACACACAGATACACGCGCAGATGCACACACAGACACATGGATGCACGCACAGAACACACACAGAGGCACAGACGAAGAGATATAGATGCAGATGCATGCACAGACATACACACACAGATACACATATAGACACACACACACGGATACACACAGACACACACATGGATACACACATAGATACAGATACATACAGATACACATACAGACATACACAGATGCACACAGATACACACCTGGACACACACATATACACATGCGTACACACATGGACACACACATAGATACACAGATACACATGGATACACACATAGATGCACACACAGATACACACACAGATGTACGCACAGATACACACATGGATGTACACATAGATAGACACACACATAATTGAAAAAATATTTAAGGGAAATGCTCCTGTCTAAACACATACTAGGATCCCTAGGTGGTACAAACAGTTAATGTCCTTGGCTACTAATTAAATGATTGGAGGTTTCAGCCCACCACCCAGAGGCACCATGGAAGAAAGGCCTGGCAACCTACCTCCCCCAAATCAGTCATTGAAAACTCTACGGAGCGCAGTTCTACTCTGACACACATTGGATAGTCATGAGTTGGGATCAACTCAACAGCAACTGGTTTAAACATGTACTCCTCGGCAGAATTCTGTTTTACAGTCTGTCAGATTTTTCTCGTAGGAAGCACCAGCCTAGGGAGTCAAAGAGAATGATATGGAGCCTCAAAGTCTGGGGCTGGTGGGTGTATTGTATGCCAAATACTGTAAAAAAAACAGCTCCAAAACCTCGGTGGCGTGACACAATGAAGCTTTATTTCTTGTCACATTTCAAGGAAGGTCAACAGGTAGGGGGTCGTCTGTTTCATTTAAGGACCCAAGTTTTTTCATCCAGTGACTCTGCTCCCATTTAGGGTAGGGCCTCAGGCTCCTTTGTCTAGATGGACAGCAATGGCCCCAGCAGGCACCAGGTATATGACTCTGGGTAAGTAACTTCGCCTCTCTAAACTTCGGTTTCCTCATCTGTAAAATGAAATCGTAATGCCTATCTCACAGGTTATCGTGAATGTCTGAACCTAGTATGTGTGCAGACACACACAGACACATACGCAGATACACACACAGACACGCACATGGATACACACACAGACACATGCAGATACACACACAGATACACACAGAGAAAGGAATCATGTATGATGTTAGGGAACCTCGGAGTCCTTCAGTGGACGCTCTGTATCCAAGCAGCGGTCAGAGGAAGAGAGAGCATTGACACTGCCGTGGGAGATTATGGGTCGGGACTGTTAGTTGCACACATCTCTTGTGCCCACACTTTATGGCCTGGAAATCAGTCACATGGGCCCACCTAACTGCAGGTGAGGCTGGGAAAAAGCAAATAGGAGTTGATGAACACATAGCAGTATCTTTACTATCAGATGTCCAAAACCAATCAAACCCACTGCCGTCAAGTCAATTCTGACTCATAGCGACCCTATAGTGTTGAACAATTATTGCCACATTAGGTGTGCCTCATTTTCCCAGCACAGGTTAATTATAGGCTTTGTATTGCTGAGGATAGTTTGATATCCTAAGCCCTGTAATTGCTGAGAAAACCATTGCCCTTTCATATATGGGGTGAAGGATATGAGTCAGGAATAAAGTAAAGGTCAGGAATGAGATGAGGCTTAAAGTAGAGTGAGACCCCTTTTGCACAAAGCTTGGAGATTTTGGGAATGTTGGCTTTTGTGATGGTATCTAAACAGCATGTTTGGGGATATAGTTTCGTGGAGTCTGTGGAGGCAAAGTACGAATGCAAACTCCAGGGAGAGCAGTGACCAAAGTTCAATCCTGGGAAGCAAAGATACCATTGGTTCCAAGACAAAAATGTAGGGCCAGGAACAGAAAATCTAGTCAAAAAGTTAAAAAAAAAAATTCAGGAGCCAGGAAAATACAGAACCAGAATAAGATTAAAAGCAGTAACCAGGAGGAGCCAGGGAATTCTGCCACAGGCATTTATTTCCTCCGTTCTCTGTATGCTCATTGAGCACCGTCATTATACTGGCTTTTATGTTGGAGAATACAACAGTGAGGAAAACCCAGACCCTGCCTGCAAGGAATCCAAATTTCTCTCTGGGTAGACTCTGGACACATGTGCATGGGCTTGTGGAACGTAAAAGTGAAGGAGAGATCTGACAAAATGGCAGCTTTAATAGCTGCTAAGATGCCTTCACACTCAAAAGGCACTTATTCTGATGGTGTTTTCTTCCTTCATAAGAAGTACAAAGTCACTCCATCGCCAGCCTACATCATGGAGACATTGTAACAGGGAATTTTAGAAGTGAAAGATCTTTTAAATTGCTTAGTCTGGCTTTTTTGTTTTTCAGCTGAGGAAAGGAGGCCTGTGATATGCCCCTACTTATAAGACCCGTTCACTTTCCTTGGTAATTGGCCTTCATATTTCAATGATATCGTCCAATATGCCATCACATCTGTTTCACTGAAGCATTGTTCTTGGTTCTCCTCCTTGGAGCTATAAAGAATGTTTGATCCTTCCTCCATTGTAATACATTTAATTAAAATGTATTAATTGCTGGATCAGTTGGCATCTCAGCAAGACAGAAAGAGCGTACACAGGTGGAATCATTTACAAGATGTTAATAAAGGAAATGTTTCCAACGATTTAGGTGTGGTTAAAATAAAGCAGGTGTCCCTGGGTTCCAAAGCACTGGACTATTAACAAAAAGGTTGGCAGTTCAAACCCACCTAGGGGCATAGCGAAGGAAAAGCCTGGCAATCTGCTTCCAAAAGGTCACGGCCTTGAAAACCCCATGGAGCGCAATTCTTCTCTGAAACACATGGGCTTCCCATGAGTTGGAATCAACAACAACTGGTTTAAAATGAAGCAATGAGGTGATGCACTGACCAGATCTAGCCACAGAGAGGAGCCATTGCCATCTCTAAACCTGAAGGGGTAAGAGGAGGGCGTGGTTACCTCCAGGAAAGCCAGAATCTGTGACCTTAGATTGAAAGATTTGCCTACACTCTGCCATCTGACTGGGAAAGGCCAGCAGAATGAAAAGGGGCTTTCCTCTTCTCCTGCCCCGCAGTCTCTTGCCCACACTTCCCATTGGCAAACCGAACCAGAAGCCAGAGGTCAGGGGAGCCTATTGATGCAATCAGAGAAAGTCAGCTTCCCTGGCCCAGAGCACGGTCGATGAGGGTGGGGTGGGTGATGAGGGGCAAATGGAGAACACCCAGCCCTCCCACCGTGTGCCGTGCACCATGCTAAGCATTGAAGGTAGAAGAATTAAGAAAACAGCCTTGGTCCTTGTTAGGGATTGAATTGTGCCTCTAAAACATGTGATATAAATCTTAACCTTTATACCCATGGATATAATCCCATTTGGAAATAGGGATTTCTTAGTTATGTTAATGAGGCCATGCCAGGGTAAGGTGTGTCTTAAATCTAACCCCTTTTGAGACATAAAAAGAGCAGATTAGGGATAGAAGCAAGGAAGCAAAATTGGGGGAAAGACAGAAATGCAGGGGCCACAGAAGACGAGACAAGGATTTTCTTCACAAGCAGACAGAGAGAGAAATTTCCCTTAGAGCCGTTGCCCTGGATTCAGGTACTTAGCCTCTTAAACTGTGAGAAAATTAATTTCTGTTTGTTAAATCCACCCACTTTTGATATTCCTATTACAGCAGCACTAGATAACTAAGATAGCCGTTGATTTCATATAATTTACAGGGCTGTTGGGGAGAGATAGCGAGACTATATCTCATATACTTTGGACATGTTATCAGGAGGGATTAGTCCCTGGAGAAGGGCATCATGCTTGGTAAAGTAGAGGGTCAGTGAAAAGAGGAAGGCCCTCGATGAGATGGGTTATCACAGTGGGTGCAACAATGGGCTCAAGCATAACAACGATTGTGAGGATGGCACAGGACGGGGCAGTGTTTCCTTCTGTTGTGCATAGGGTCGCTATGAGTCAGAAGTGACTTGGAGGCACCTAACAGCAATAGGAGAGAGAGGAAATAAACAAGCATCTCACTAGTAAATATAGAATTGTAAACTGGGCTAAGTGCCTGAAGGAAAGATAGAGCACTGGTCTCTTCTGCAGAGGTAGCATTTAAGCCAAGGCCTGAAGGATGGGAAGGAGTAAGCCAGGTGGACCATGAGAGGAGGGGCATCTCAGACAGGAAACAGCATGGGCGAAAGGCCACTGACATACAGCAGCTCTCCAGACATTAGATTCGTTGAACGTGTCTTCTCCAGCTTCTCTAATCACCTTGGTTTTAATTTCTCTGAAATGTACAGAAAACTAGAAGTTGTCCCCCAAAACACCAGACCTAATGGAAAGAACAGTGGCCTAGAAGTCAGGAGATCTGTTTCACCAGTCCTGGCTCTGGACCTCGCTGGTCAGGAGATATTGTCCAGGTCATTGGGTATCTCTGTGCTCTCATTTCCTTATCTGCAAAACAAAGATGTCAGCTTGTTGGCCTCCAAAGTCCCTTTCAGCCTAAAATCTAACACTGGTCATGGACTTTACTCACCTTTTTCAAGATACTTTTAGACACTTGTCAAAAATTCTCTTTTCTGCTAAGCGAATGCCCAAGAGCAAGTTAATTTTTCTTTTAGATCTTCAGATGAATGGCAGTTGAACAAGCTTGGCACTGACCACAAGCTGAACCCCACGCACAGTTCTACAGGGGTTAAATAATCTCCTATGGTATTCAGCCAAAGGAAAACACAAAGTCATAAAACTAGGAAAAGAGGCCCTGGTTATAGCCTTCGGTTTTTAGGAATAGTGTGTTTCATAGGATCAGAGATCATTTAGGTCATCTCTTTGGACCCCTTGCCAAAGCTCAGTTCCCCTGTTTATACACCCCTGGGAACAAACACTGAGAAAGCCAGTGATATTGCTGGTCAACTATGGCTTCGCTGAATGCCTTCAATTTGAAATCTTCTCCTGGATATTTCCTCAGATTTCCCATTGTTTTGCTTGAGACTATTACAGATTTATTTGTGTCCCCCTCAGAATATGTGTGGGAATCCTAACCCCTATACCTGTGGATGTGATCCTGTTTGGGAATAGGGGTTTCCTTGTTATGTTAATGGAGCCATATTAGTGTAAGATGTGTCTTAACCTAATCACTTCTGAGTTATAAAAAGAGCAGATTGGCCACACACAAAAAAGCACGTATTGGGGAAGACAGATGCCACGTGAGGATCCTCTACAAGCCAAGAAACCTAAGAATGTCCAGGCTACTGGAAGGAATCAATATGGCCAAGACCCTGATTGGGACTTTTAGCCTCCAGAACTATGAGAAAATATATCTCTGATCTTTAAAGCCACTCCCTTGTGATATTTCTGTTATAGCAACATTGGGAAACTGTAACAGGGTTATATAGAATTGGGTGCCTTTCAAAAACTTTAATTGCTACATTCCCTCTTTCCTCTAGATCTGCAAACACTCCCTTCCCTCCTCCTGGAACACTCTTCTCTCATTTCATCCAAACTCCCAGCTTCTCCCTCCTCAGAGTGATACTTCCGGTCTCTGCTTCTAGCACTCTCTAAGTTAGGTTTATTTTTATCCTTCACACTCTCCATGGCAGTGTCTCTCACCCCTTTTTCTTTATTACCTGTCTTCCCCATAAGCCTCACGGCTCCAGAAGAGCAGACACCACCTGCATCTTCTTCACTGCTCTCCCCTAGACACCAAGCCCAATGATGGACATTTGGGTAATTTCCTCCTGAATGTGTGATTTTGAGAAGACCTGGGTTTTGCTAAGGATTTTGGAGTTCATAGACTTGAATAAGAATTAGTTACAGTTTACCACACAGATTTTTAAAAAAATGACCTATCAAAGGTGCACGGTGTCTTCAGATGTCTGTCTCCAGTTGATGAAAACACTTTAAGCAGTGTGATGAAAGTCTTGACGTATTTTTTAGCAAATAACGTGTGGCTTCTATGTTTGTTTGCCAACCGCTCCCTCCCCCATGAGGTATTTTCATAAGTGCCACTATGCTAATTTTTTTCTATGTTTCTGTAAAAAAAAATTATACACAGCACTCATGAAAATGCCTTGTGATGGGGAGGGAGCGGTTGGCAAACAAACATTGAAGGTCCGTGTTATCTGCATAAAATAAGTAGTCTCTGTACTGGCTGAGCCTGAATTATTTTCTTTGTGTCACACACATTGGGAACAATGATATATTGTTAATTCAAAAGAGCAAGTTACTGAGCAAAGTACACAGTGTACCTATTTCCGTGAGAAAAGAATTATCCATACAAATACGTACCTGGAGAGGGAGGTCACAGTTTATGTGGGTCTGAAATACAGAAATGTTTATAAAATCAATATAATATAAATCCAGAACTTAAAAAAAAAAAAAAACCTGTCAAGATTTAAAGAACTTTAAATATAGAGGCCTAAGTGAATGTTAATCTATGTTTAGGCTACTGCTATACTCTAATTTTTTGTTTTTATTTTTATGTACTTTAATTATGACTACCAAACTTTCATTAGGTGTGGTACTAGAATGGAAAAAACTTCCTGAAAGTCAAAAGTTTTGGAACTGAATATTAGGTGAAATTAAGTTGCATAAAGAACGCCATGAAATCATCTGAAATGATATACTGAATTGTGAGTCTTTGAGGGAGAAATCTAGAAATATTAGAGACAATGGTTGGCCAAAGTCATCACACAACCAGAAAAAGGTAATTAAAAACTTGGGGGAAGAATGCTGGTGACTTGGTTTCCAGACCCATGCTGCCATGCACAGCGTCCTTCACCCATAAGGGCTGTAGATTCATGTGCTCCAGGAACGTATTCCCCACCATTCACAATCAATTGCTGTCAAGTCAACTTCAACTCATGGCGTCTCCATGGTGTCAGAGTAGAACTTTGCTCCATAGGGTTTTCAATGGTTAATTTTTCACAAGTAGATCACCAGGCCTTTTTTCTGAGGTACCTCTGGGTGAGCTCGAAATCCCAGTCCTGCAGTTAGCAGCCAAGGACATTAATTGTTTACACCCCCCAGGGACTCTTTTATATTTAATTTCTATGGAAGAATCAACTTTACATTTTTTAATTAGGTGACCTCTTTAGCAATCTAACTGTTCTGGGTTGAATTGTATCCCCCCCCCCCTCAAAAAGACATATTCAAGTCCTGACCCCTGCACCTATGAATATAACCGTAACTGGGAAATACAGCTTTTTGGTGAAGACGTTACCAGTAAATTAAAGAGGGCATTCTAGAGTAGGGTGGACGCTAATCCCTTCTGAGTGATGTCTTATAAAAAGGGAGAACAGCTAGGGTCACATACAGAGAGGGAAGACAACATGTGAAGATTCCTCTACAAGCCAAGAAATGCCTGGAGCTACCAGAAGCTGGAAGAGAGAGACAAGAAAGAATCTTACCCTGGAACCAACAGAGAGCACTGCACTGCTGACCCCCTGAATTCAGACTTCCAGCCTTCGGAACTGTGAGGAAACGTATTTCTCTGTTCTTTAAGACACCCACTTTGTGGCATTTTGTTATAGCACCCTTAAGAGACCAAGACAACATTCCTCAAATGAAATGGAGCTATGTAGACAAAATCTGGGACAATATACACCAAAATATTACATTATGTTTCTTGACTGGTCAAAAGTATGAGTGGCTTGTAGTTTCTTCTTTATATGTTTATTCTAGTCTTTTCAAATTAATATTTATTGACTGTATGTAAATAAAGTATTGCATAATTTGTTTTTTAAGAAACAACCAGTGCCAGAGGCAGTAGGCTCTTGAGGCCAGCAGCATCTGTGTTATATGGAATATCACATCCATGCCAGCATGCCATGACCTGACACAGCACAGATGCGCTCTGTCATCCTTCTCTTGGGAAGGAATCTCATTACCACCAGGAGTAGCTGGCTCCTAAGACTACATTTTATTTCTTGCACAGACGGTGGAAGGGGGGCAGGCAGGGAAGAAAGGCTGGGAGAAAAAAAAAGTAACCACTCCCAAAATCTTTGGGCTGTTTTGGAGTCTTAGAAGCTATGAACTGGCATGAGTTAACAGTCGCTTTATAAACTTAAGCCTGAGAATATTTGAGAAGATGTTTATTCCTTCAACTTAAAAAGAGATTTCCTTCCTAAGGTCTTTATCTGAGATAATGTATGACTCCCACACTAATGCCTATCACTAAGATTAGGGACTGAATTACCCTTCTGTCTGAATTCCTAATAGTTATGTCCGGGTAGTCCCCCAATCTGTGAGACTGAATAGGACCAATTGCTAATTGTAAGAATATCTCTAGTTCTGGAAAGAGGTGTGGCACTCTTGGGACTATTTGATGATAAAAAAGAAAGATGGTAGGGGAAGAGATGTAATTGGTATATGATTTTTATCTCCACAACAATTTCTAGAAATATTCCTTACTCATCCTTATTTCCAGACCTGGCCAAAGAGAGATACTTCAGCTATCTGGCTAGTGACTGGTTTAAGAATAGACATCTATACCAGGCGAGGCCCATCAAGGACTGCCCAGGGCTTTTGCTGAAATTATTTGGAAAGAGATACCCTCCTTTTTCTGGGATCCCTGCTATTAAGTCCAGATTCCCCCTGAGCTATCTTAGCTCTTCATGAAAGGGAAACTTTTAGAGCAAGCAACACTCAAGAAGACAGAGACAGGCCTGAGAGCATCCTTCAAGCCCATGGTCCAACCACACTGTGGCCTGGTGTCCTCTTTAAACTCTCCAGTTGCTCAAAACAATAAATTCCCTCTCCCGCCTTTTTTTGATAAAAGTCATCTGAGCTGACTTTGAAAGATGAAAGGAAAAAATTGCAAATGAGGGTCCTGACTAATAGAATAGGCCTTATTCTAGGAGTGGATCCCACTCAAATATAAAGGAGTAAGAAAAAAAAAAAAATCCTTGGGACTCAGAATAACACATTGCTCAAATTATCAGAATTCTGGGCTACACATTTAATATCTAGGGCTGCTGTAGTAGAAATAGCACAAATGGATGGCTTTAACAAGCAGAAATTTATTTTCTCACATTTTGGGAGGCTTATTTTTGTCGTGAGGTGCCCTTGAATTGGTTCTGACTCACAGTGACCCTATGTACAACAGAACGAAACACTGCCCCATCCTGTGCCATCCTCACAATGGTTCTTATGATTGAGCCCATTGTTCCAGCCGCTGTGTCAATCCATCTGGTTGAGAGCCTTCCTCTTTTGCGCTGACCCTCTACTTTACCAAGCATGATATCTTGCTCCGGGGTCTAGTCCCTCCTGATGACATGTCCAAAGTATACGAGACGAAGTCTCTCCATCCTCACTTCTAATGAGCTCTCTGGCTGTACTTCTTCCAAGACAGATTTTTTTTTTGTTCTTTTGGCAGTCCATGATATATTCAATATTCTTTGCCAGTGCCATAATTCAAAGGCATTAGTTCTTCTTCAGTCTTCCTTATTCATTGCCCAGCTTTCACATGCATATGAGGTAATTAAAAATACCATGGCTTTGTTCAGGGGCACCCTAGTCCTTAAAGTAGCATCTTTGCTTTTAACACTTTAAAGAGGTCTTTTGCAGCAGATTTGCCCCAAGGAATGCACCATTTGATTTCTTGACTGCTCCTTCCATGGGTGTTGATTGTGAATCTACATAAAACGAAATCTTTGACGACTTCAATCTTTTCTCTGTTTATCATAATATTGCTTATTGGTCCTGTTGTGAGGATTTTTGTTTCCTTTATGTTGAGATGTAATCCTTACTATACAGAAGCCTGTAGTCTTTGATCTTCATCAGTAGGTGCTTTAAGTCCTCTTCGCTTTCAGCAAGCATGGGTGCATCATCCGCATGTCACAGGTTGTTAACTAGTCTTCCTCCGATCCTGGGGTCACATTCTTCTTCATATAAAGATTTACACTCTAGGAAATCCTAATGAGGCAGTTTTACTTTGTCCCACAGGATCACTATAAGTCAGAATTAACTTGGTGACACACAAAAAACAATGTCCTGGAATCATAAATAGGATTCATTTGTGCAAAAAAGCATACTGCTCACAGAATTCTAGCATCCAGGTGTGCATTGGAATCAGATGGGTCAGATTCTCACTCATGTTTATTTCCCAAGAACCTAACACAGTACTTCACTGGATAGGGGGAAGGCTGTTGCCTTCAAACCTATTCTGACTCATGGTGACTCCATGTGTTAAAGAGTAGAATTCCCCATAGGGTTTTCCTGCCTGTGATCTTAATGGAAGCAGGTGCCCAGGTCTTTATTCCTCCGTACTGCTAGATGGGTTTGAACTGCCAACCGTTAGGTTAGTAGTCAAGCACAAACCATGCGAGCTACCTAGGGACCTCACCCATACCAAAATCAACCCCGTTGCCATTTGGTTCCAACTGATAGCTACCCTATCCAAAAAACCAAACCAAACCTGTTGCTGTTGAGTCTATCCCGACTCATAGAATCCCTAGAGGACAAAGTAGAACTGCCCCATAGGGTTTCCAAGGAGCGACTGGTGGATTCAAACTGCTGATCTTTTGGTTAGCAGCTGTAGCTCTTAACCACTATGCCACCAGGGTCTGAGACACCTAAAAAGTGTTTCTGTAACAAATTAATGTAGGAATGAATAAGAGAATGGGTGATGTCAGCCCGTGTACATCTATTCACATACTAACTCCTTCAGATAGATACCGTTGTTCCCATTTTACTGATCACGGTCTTGAGGTCCTTAGAGCTTACGTCAATTAACTCTTCATGGACAAAGAGATCGCTCAGCAAAAGTGCTGAGATTCAAGTCCAGGTTATTTAAGTCCAAATCCAGAGCCCTTTGTTCTACCCTCCTCTGCAGAAATGGTGTATTCTAGGGCTTTTGAAAATGTTCCCCCACTCTCTGCAGCCTCTAGCTGGAGACAGTCAGAGGCTCTAGAAATTTCAGTTTTTCATCGTTTCTTTCCATGGGCTGGTGGTAACGGCTGCTCTCCACTCCCAGATGTCAGCGAGCTTAAAAACAGTCTGCACTCTGCCTGTGTCTACATCCCTCGGAAGCCTTCCCAATGCTCAGGACCTATATGTTCTCTTGGTGCAGATGGATTACAGGCCTGGGGCGAGGGAACTTGCAGCCTCATTGGTTCTCTTGTCAGGAAGTTTTCTCTGTGCTTGAGAACGTGCACTGTGCCCTGATCAGGATATTAAACCACGGGCTGCTGCTGCTACAAAGCGCTGCTTTAAGAATAGAGTGGTTTTTGTTATGACTCTTGCAGGAAATGGATCCTCTTCTTTGGCATCTTCTGAAAGTTTGGATTTTGTGTTTTTGATGTGAAATTTACGTAGAAGGAAAACCTTGGCAGCTAGGCTAGTTTGGGACATTGAAAACAACAACAATAAAAGCAACTCTCTGGGGGTTAGATGCTGTGTGAGCATGCCATGAACATGAGTTCATTTAGTCATCCAACAACCCTACGTGAGCTACAGTTATTATCCTGGCTTTACGAATGTGAAAATTGTGTCTCGGATCAGACAAGTAGCTTGGCTCAGGATATAGAGCTGGTAAGTAATAAAGCTGAGATGTAAACCTCGTTGTCAGTTACTTTCGAATTGGCTCCGACTCTTAGTGACTCCAAGTACAACAGAACAAAACATTGACTGATCCTGCTCCATCTTCACAATTGTTGGTATACTTGAGTCCATGGTTGTGGCCACTGTGTATTTTGAGTGACTTCCAACCTAAGGGCTCATGTTACAACACTATATCAGACAATATTCTGTTGCAATTCATAGGGTTTTCATTGGCTAATTTTCAGAAGCTGATCACCAGGCCTTTCTTCCTAGCCTGTCTCAGTCTCTGTTGAAACCTGTCCACCATAGGTGACCATGCTGGTATTTGAAATACTGGTGGCATAGTTTTCAGCTTCATAGCAACACACAAGCCACCAGAGAATGACAAACAGACAGGTGGTAGGATGTAAACCTTAGAAAATCCAAACCTATTGCTGTCAAGTCGATCCCGACTTATAGCAACCCTGTAGGATAGAGTAGAACTGCCCCGATAGATTTTCCAAGGCTGTAAACCTTTACAGATACAGACTGCCATATCTTCCTCCCATGGAGTGGTCGGTGGGTTCGAACCTCCAACCTTTAAGTTAGCAGCCAAGCCCTTAACCACTGCATTGACAGGGCTCCTGCTGTAAACCTTAATGGTACACAATTAACAACGAGTGCAAGTATTAAGGGCAGGACTCTGAATAACACTGTTTATATGTATTTATATGAATTAACGCTGATTGTCACTGTGAATCAGAATTGACTTGATGGCAACAAGTTCGTTTTTTTAATATTTACATACTATTTTATAAGGAGCAGGAATATAGTCGGGGGTATATATTTTTTTTAATTTCTTAGATTAATTAGATCTCAGCTCTTAATAGCAATAAGGGTATTAGTCAATGTCACACTCCTTGGATTACAGAACAGTTTTTCAAAACTGACCTTGGAAACCTCTTTAGAGTCTCTTGATTTCCCAGTTTCCAAAAGCCTTTTCCATATTAGAACCATCCCAGTTGCTGACATGATGAATGACTATATTTTCATGAGTCTCAATCCCAGCATTTGTTTTGGTTTTTCTACCCAATCCACAAGGTTCTTTGCAAATGTTCTTGAAACATTTCTGTTGGTGGAAATTCCACTCTTAAGATGCACTGATGGGAGAATGTCTTATTTGTGGAGCACAATTTCTCATGAATGCTCTCTTCAAAACTCTCAAGCTACTTAACTGCTAGTACTTGACTTACCCTTCAAAAAAAAAAAAAACTTACTGTACTCTGCCTGGGGTGTTAATATATAGTACATTTTTATGCAAATAATGTTAATGTTAACCATTTTTTTTTTTTTTTTGCCAACCATTCCCTGCCCTTGTGAGGTATTTTCATAAGTGTGCTATGCTAATACAGCAAGATGTTAAAAATTAGCGTAGTGCTTTCACTAAAATATCTTCTGGGGGAGGGGTGTAGTTGGCAAAAAAAAACATGTAATCCGTGCATTGTTTGCATAAAAATATAATATTTATGTTAGTATGGCTCTTTATTTAGACTCTTTTTAAAAAAAATTCTTTGTGTATTATTTTATCCTTTCTTAGGTTCATGCTGACAAAAAAAGCAAAAGGTCCCATCAGGAAGTCTTCCAATCTAACGTACAAGTGAGGCTCCTATGAAAGCCAATTTCTATTAAAGATAAACTCATATTTAAAAAATAAAAATGAAAAGCAAAGCACCTAAAGATAGCAACTGTTAAAAGAAAGAGCCAGCAGACTCAGTAAATAAGATAATTCATACCTCCACAGCTACTGGGAGTAGAGTCATCTGAAAGGGACTTTAAATAAGTAAAGCATGTTTAGGGAGTCTTTCCTTGGGTGGTGCAAATGGTTAAAATATTTGGCTGTTAACCAAAACGTTGGAGGTTCGAGTCCTCACAGAGGCACCTCAGAGAAGGGAAGACTGGTGATCTACTTCTGAAAAATCAGCCATGGAAAACCCTACGGAAAACATTTCTACTCTGCTGCACTTAGGGTTACCATGAGTCAGAACTGACTCAAAGGCAACCTGTTTGGCTAAAGCATGTTTAAAATATTGAAATAAACAAAAAAGCAATTAATATAAAGACAGGACATTCTGAATAAAAGAACAAGTAGATTTGCAAATGAACAAAAAAATTCCAGTGTTGAAGAATTATGGTAAATAAAAACTCATTAAACAATGGACTAGATACAGTTGATGTATTGCATTGAGCAAAATCTGCTGCAAAAAAAAGCTCTTTAAAGTGTTAAAAAGCAAAGATGTCACTTTTGAGGACTAAGATGTACCTGACTGAAGCCATGGTGTTTTCAGTCACCTCATATGCAAGCAAAAGCTGGACGATGAATAAGGGAGACTGAAGAAGGATTGATGCCTTTGAGTTATGGTGTTGATGAAGAATGTTGTATATAGCATGGACTGTCAGAAGAATGAACAAATCTGTCTTGGTAGAAGTACAGCCAGAATGTACCTCATAAGCAAGGATGGTGAGCCTTTGTTCTAACGTACTTTGGACGTTGTTATAAGATAAAAACATCACAAAGTTTAGTAAAGCAAAAAGAAAGCTTTTTTCAGCATATATTCAAAAAGGCAAAAGTGTGAAGCAGAAAAGAGTGCTGCCAGAACTAATGCCTGCCCAAGTCCAAGGAATACTACACACTAGAGAAAAGTAGGAAGACAAACAAGCGTGCTGCCACAGCCATGTCTGCCCCAGTCCAAGGAATACTATAGGCTAGAAAAAAGTAGGAAGACAAACAAGCGTGCTGCCACAGCCATGTCTGCCCCAGTTAGAGGAATACTACAGACTAGAGAAAAGTAGGAAGACCAACAAGCGTGCTGCCAAAGCCATGTCTGCCCCAGTTAGAGGAATACTACAGACTAGAGAAAAGTAGGAACACAAACAAGCGTGCTGCCAAAGCCATGTCTGCCCCAGTCCAAGGAATACTACAGACTAGAGGAAAGTAGGAAGACCAACAAGCGTGCTGCCAAAGCCATGTCTGCCCCAGTTCGAGGAATACTACAGACTAGAGAAAAGTAGGAACACAAACAAGCGTGCTGCCAAAGCCATGTCTGCCCCAGTCCAAAGAATGTTATAGAGTCAGTAGTATATATTAACAGTACAAATGGGCAAGACCATTGAAAGCTTCACCTTTTCACAGATTGGCTAGAAACTGTGATCCTACATTTTTAGTCATCTTTCTTAACAATCATTGGTACAGGTTTCAGTAACGACAGTCTGGAGGGTCTTCATCTGGTCCAACAAATATTACTGTTCACTAAATGCTGATAGAAAAAGATAAGAGTGGAAAATATGTGGGTCTTTTTTTTTTTTTTTTTTAGTGCTGTATTTTACTAGCTTATGTGCAAATTTCCTCTCCTAGTTATCTAGTGCTGCTATAACAGAAATACTACAAATGGATGGCTTTAACAAATAGGTGTTTCTTCTTTCACAGTCTAATTGGCTAGAAGTCCAAATTCAGGGCATCAGCTCCAGGGGAAGGCTTTCTCTCTCTGTCAGCTCTGGAGCAAGATCTTTTCATCAATCTTCCCTTAGTCTAGGAGGTTCTCCTCGCCGGAATCCTGGGTCCAAAGGATGTGCTCTGCTCCCAGTACTGCTTTCTTGGTGGTATAAGGCCCCAATATCTCTCTGCTTGCTTCTCTCTTTTATATCTCAAAAGAGATTGGCTTAAGACACAATCCAATCTTGTAGATCTCATCCATATAACTGCTTCTAATCCATCGCATTAGCATTATAGTGATAGGATTTACAACACATAGGAAAATCACATCAGATGACAAAATGACACAATACTGGGAATCATGGCATAATCAGTTGACAGATATTTTTGGGGGACACAAATCAATCTACAACAGTTCCTTAAAAGATGTTTTCCAACATTACCCCAGCTATTGTCTTTGTACCTCAGGGCCCAGTTGGTGTATCCTTGTGAGTCCAGCACTAGCTGGGTCACATTCCAGGTCAAAGAATAATGGCTCCAATATTACCTCCTAAATCAACATATTGTCAGGAGGGACCAGTCCCTGGAGAAGGATATCATGCTTGGTAAAGTAGATGGGCAGCAAAAAAGAGGAAGACCCTCAATGAGATGGGTTGACACAGAGGCTGCAACAATGAGCTCAAGCATAACAACAATTGTGAGGATGGCACAGGTCCGGGTAGCGTTTCGTTCAGTTATATATAGGGTTGCTGTGAGTTTGAACCAACTCAGTGGCACTTAACAACAACAACAGACACAGTTGAAAAGAGAATAAGAAAACTGTAGGATAGATCTGAAGAGATCAACTAGAGAGCAGCACAAAAATATAGGAAAGTGAAATTAAGAGACAGGAAGATGAGAAGGACAAAACTGAACATACGGCTAACAGGAGTTACAGAAGTTGAAAAGCGAGACCATGAGGACAGCACTCTTGAAAGAAATATTGGAATATTTTCCAAAACTGAAAAAGGTATTGAGTGCTCAAATTAAAACAAAAATGCATACCTAAAAAAGTATACTCCTGGGGAGAATTAACTCATACTTAATGGCATGATATTGAAATTATCCAACATCAAAGATAGAGAAAAAATCCTGGACTCTTGAGGCAGAAAGTTAAATTATCCTCAAAGAAGCATAGTCAGAAGCAGATGATCTCTCCTGAGACACAGGAGATATTCAAATATCTTTTTCAAAGCACTGAAAAGGAAGAAAAATTGCCCCAGTCTAATTTTTATTCTACAGTAAGAGTGAAGTTAAGATCTTCTCAGACAAAGATGCTCTCTGAAAAACTTATGAAAGAATATAATTCAGCGTAGCAGTTAGTTATGCTTTTTATCGCAATTTTAGAAAACCTAACCAACAGTTACATATATAGGTCTTTCTAATAAGAACTCTAGAGGTAAACAGCTGCTGATTTGCTAATTGACTCATTCATTCATTCATTTACTCAACAGATATTTATTAAACTTTTTTTTTATATGCTTACCATCTGTCTACGGAATCACATAGAGCTTACACTCTATCCTGAACATCCAATTTATAATGGCAGCTAACCCTACCTTCGTACTCCCCATGCTCCTTGCCTTTCTTACCTTTTCTTTTCGTTTTCATGGCACTTACTTCTTTCTATATCATTTTGTAATTTATTTTGTCTATCCACCACCCGTCTGTCAATTTGTCGTACTGTGGTAACTTGCACGTCGCTATGAGTCTGGAAGCTGTGCTACCAGTATCTCAAATACCAGTAGGGCCACCAATGGTGGACAGTTTTTAGCAAAACCTCCAGACTAAAACAGACTAGGAAAAAGGTCTGGAGATCTGCTTCCAGAAATTAGCAATGAAAACCTTATGGACAACAGTAGTGATGGAAGATGAGCCCCTCAGGCTGGAAGGCACTCAAAATATGATTGACACAGTGGCTGCAAAAATGGGCTTAAACATAGCAATGATTGTGAGGATGGCACAGGACTGGGCAATGTTTCATTCTATTATGCATAAGGTCACTATGAATCAGAGCTGACTCAACAGTAAAATCAGTTCAACGGTACCTAACAACAATCATGTCTATTGCTTAACGTCTATCCTCACCTTGTAAATTACTAGCTTGAGGATGAGAATTTTTTTTTTTTAGTTTGAGGTTTTTTTTTTTTTTTTTTTTTGTACTTTAGATGAAGGTTTACAGAACAAACTAGTTTCTCATTAAATAGTACACGTATTGTTTTATGACATTGGTTAACAACCTCATGACATGTCAACACTCTCCCTTCTCTACCTTGGGTTCTCTATTACCAGCTTTCCTGTCCCCTCCTGTCTTCTAGTCCTTGCCCCAGGGCTGGTGTGCCTCTTTAGTCTTATTTTGTTTTATGGGCCTGATGAGGACAAGAATTATTGTCTGATTTGTTTACTAATGAATCCCATTTACTAGAGCAGTGCCTAGCCATAGTAAGTGTCCAATGCCAGTGTGTGTGTATATATGTATATGTGTGTGTGAGTGCACTTATGGGCATATATATGTATATATGTAAAACTACACAAATACCTGGAAATAGATAAAATAAGCAAATAAGCAAATAAAATACGACTCGGGTTAGTTTCTCTGAGATTCTTTTGGCCCTTTCCTTAAGCCAGTCACCTGTTGGTGACAAGATGGTAGCTTCAGGCCTCGACATCAGGCTCCATTCAAGAAAAGATGGTGAAGGAGCCAGACAGAATCTGCAAATTTCTACTTATGCCTCTTCTGCCAGAGCTATGTGAAGTGGTTCTTCTGGCTGGGAGCAAATCAAACGTTTCACTTTTATAACCTCTGTAATTGCGGCAAGGAGTCCTGGTGGTGCAGTGATTAAAGGCTCAGCTGCTAACCAAAAGGTCGGCAGTTCTAACCCAACAGCCGTTCCAAGGGAGAAAGAGATGGCAGTCTGCTTCCTTAGAGATTGCAGCCTAGGGCACCATCTGGGTCAGTTCTAGTCCATCCTGTAGGGTCGCTATAAGTCAGAATCGATTCCAAGGCAACAGGTTTTGTTTTTTTTTTTGAATAGTTTTTATTGAGCTTTAAGTGAACATTTACCAATCAAGTCAGTCTGTCACATATAAGCTTATATACACCTTACTCCATACTCCCACTTACTCTCCCCCTAATGAGTCAGCCCTTCCAGTCTCTCCTTTCATGACAAGTGTGCCAGTTTCTAACCCTCTCTACCCTCCCATCTCCCCTCCAGACAGGAGATGCCAACACAGTCTCAAGTGTCCACCCAATACAAGTAGCTCACTCTTCATCAGCATCTCTCTCCTACCCATAATCCAGTCCCTTCCATGTCTGATGAGTTGTCTTCGGGAATAGTTCCTGTCCTGGGCCAACAGAAGGTTTGGGGACCATGACCGCTGGGATTCCTCTAGTCTCAGTCAGACCATTAAGTATGGTCTTTTTATGAGAATTTGGGGTCTGCATCCCACTGATCTCCTGCTCCCTCAGGGGTTCTCTGTTGTGCTCCCTGTCAGGGCAGTCGTCGGTTGTGGCCGGGCACCATCTAGTTCTTCTGGTCTCAGGATGATGTAAGTCTCTGGTTCCTGTGGCCCTTTCAGCAACAGGTTTTTTGTTTTTTGTTTTTTTTTATAATGGAGGTGGGCAGAGAAAAGGGGGTTGGATGTGAACTTGGGTAAGTCAAGCTATATTGTCATCCTCATTTAATAAAAAGGGATTTGAACTCAGGAGGAAGGAGAGGAATGCAAGAAACAGTTTTTAAAAATAGAAATATTATTATATCTGAAAAATAAAATAAAGCGAGAACTCTTTGGCTGTTTATAATACAGCAAAGCTCATTGTCTATCACTGTATATAATTTACCATCTGAAGAAAGAGATGATGAACGGAGGAGAGGGTGCAGAGAAGGGACAAGCCAGGGGAGAAGAACGCCATCTATGATGTCATGGCTTGTCTTGATACAGCTAGAAAAGGAGTTTCTTCTCAGCCCTCTGTTACCCCTACAACTTGAATCTCCTCCCAATAGGACCAAGGCCTTTAATTACCAATACGCAGAAGAATTCTTCCTCTCACTTCTGGATAAAACTATTTAGGTGCTGTCAGCAGCACCCTAGTCTGAAAACAACAAGATAAGAAGGAACTAGGAGACAGAAAAGCATTTGGCCCGGCGGTTGGAGCTGACACCATTTTCCTTGGGACTGCTCAGAGACTGTGGAATGTGGTCTGGTATCATTCCTAACTGAAGAGGCTAGGACCGTCATTTGGTTTTTATACTTAGTGACCTTTGGAAATGTATTTAAAAGTACATACAATCTCCCAGTCGCTTGTACACAGGGGGACCCAAGGACAGGACTGTGTTAATGTTATAATTTATCAATGCATTACGTAGATAATACTTTCTTAACATCACTTATTAGAAGTCTAATTTTAAAAAGAACAAAGCTTGAAAAGTCTCCTGACTCAAAGAAACTGATTGTTGTTTCAGGCACCTTCCCCATCCCCACCCCGACATGATCTCCCTGACTCCAGGGCTGTGACTTTGGGTCTCTGATTCTGGCCATCCTGGGAAAGATGCAAAGGGGAGTTCGGAAAACAGAAAAGAATGTCTGTATCCTACTGAAAATCAAACCAAACCCATTGCCTTCGACCTGATTCTGACTCATAGCGACCCTATAGTACAGGGTAGAATTGCCCCATAGAGTTTCCAAGGCTGTAATCTTTACAAAAGTAGACTGCCACATCTTTCTCTCGCAGAGAGGCTGGTGGATTTAAGCCACCGACCTTTAAGTTAGCAGCTGAGCGCTTACCCACTGTACCACCAGGGCTCTTGCATTCTACTTCCTAAAGGGCTTTTTGAAGGTAGGTCACATCAAGACTTAGACAAAAATGAACTAATGAGAGGAAGAACCTCACATCAAAGCCGGGCTGACAAGTTTGGGGACAGGAATCGGCTCTTGTTGCCTCGCTGGCATCAGCCGTCCAGGCTGAACCTCGACAGGCCCAGCAGCATGATGTTCTTTTCCAGGGACTGGTCCCTCTTGATAACGTGTCCAAAGTACATGAAAAGAAGTCTTGCTATCCTTGCTTCTAAGGGGCATTTTGGCTGTACTTCTTCCAAGACAGATTTGTTTATCCTTCTGGCAGCCCATGGTGTATTCAGTATTTTTCACCAACACCATAATTCGAAAGCATCAGTTCTTCTTCGGTCTTATTCATTGTCCGGCTTTCGCATATATATGAGGTGAATGAAAAAGCCATGGTGAGGCACACCTAGTCCTCAAAGTGATACGTTCTGTGAAATTTGAACGTTATGCAAACACCATATTACCATATGTACTTAGCATTTGTATACAAGATTATAAGCTTCGTATACAAGAGATATGCATGTTTGGTGCAGGGAGTTGTTGTGTTCACTACAGCCAGTTACATCCACTATGTCCCATTCTCCGATTGGGATTTCTGAACTCTACTATAACCTTATGGGACCATGGAGGTGTGTGTGGTCAAAGTTGCCCCAATGGACGTTGTGTGGTGCATGGCTGTAATAGTACTGCACCCCATAGAGATCTTATGAAGATTAAATATTAATTTTTTATTTGTAAAGTATTTCTAGGAGGACAGTTGTGGTTCCATAGTAGGATTCTCACCTTCCGTGCAGGAGACCCCAGTTCATTTCCCGGCAACGCAGCTCATGCACAGCCACCACCCCTCTGTCATTGGAGGCTTGCGTGTTGCTATGATTCTGAGCAAGTTTCAGTGAAGCTTATAGACTAAGACAGACCGCAAAGTAAGGCCTGGTGGTCTACTTCCAAAAATCAACCAATGAAAACACTATGGGTCACAACAGCCTGACCCACAACCCATCATTGGAATGGTGCAGGACTGGACGGCATTTTGTTTTGTTGTGCATAGGGTCGCCATGAGACAGGGTCTCCATGTTGTTGTCGTTATTGTTAGGTGCCATTGTGCCGGTGCTGACTCAGAGGGGCCCTATGTACAACAGAACAAAACATTGCCTGGTCCTGCCCCATTCTCATGATCGTTATTATGCTTGAGCCCATTGTTGCAGCCACTGTGTCAGTCCACCTCATTGAGGGTCTTCCCCTTTTTCACTGACCCTCCATGAGTTGGGACCAACTAGCTAACAACGACCAGGTACTTAAAAGCGTACCTTCCACACTATAGCACTATAAAAATGGTTTCCGATGTAAATTAACATAATCCCTCCAGGTCTCAAGAGTTTGGCTAGTGGAGTAATGAGATACAGTGCATAAGCCATTCCTGAAAATACCTGGCACAGAGGAAATAACCAATGATTCCTTGCTACAAAGTGAGTGACCCAGACTAGATAAAATGCCTGAAACTTCAATTATGACTACTCTGCAGATACTTTTGATATCTATAGTTCTTTCCTCCAGCTCACTTGCAAATGCCAGATCCATGTTCCCATCTGCTTAGTAGACATGACCACCTGTCTTCACACAGGCATCACAAGCTCAACAAATCCGAAGCTGAACACACATGGTTTCCCCTAAAACTTTCCACTTCTCCTTTTATTTTACAGAACAGCTCCCTTCTTCCTAAGTAGTCTCTGCATCCACCATCATAGAGGCCCTAGGTGCTCAGCTTTAAGGGCAATTATCAAAGCATTTCCCTCTACAAGGTGGATTTCGTGCTAAAAATCTTCCTGCCGAGAGAATGACATGCTCCTTCATAACAGCCAATATTTCCTGAGTGCGTACTCTGGGGGAGGCCTCTTCTGAGCGCTTTACATCTGTTCTTTCAGTTGATCCCATGAAGAAACCTATGAGATAGGTACCACCATTATTTCCATTTTACAGATGAAAACACTGAGGCATGGAAATTTTAAATACTTTGCCAAAAGTCTTATGGCAAGTAAATAGTAAAGCTGGCATTTGAAGTCAGGCAGTCCAACTCTAGGGAATAACTTTAAACCACTGTGTTATACTGCCTCAGCCTTGTTCAACATAAACTATTTTGACAGCCCTCTAATTAAAATCTTTAATGATGGTGTATGGCCTAAAGAAAAAAAAAAAACTAAAAGCCACCATTTTTTGGTCAGTTTATCAGACTGTTGGCTTGCATGTTGCTGCGATGCTGGAAGCTATGCCACTGGTCTTTCCAGTACCAACAGGGTCACAAAAAATGATGTTGGCGAAGAATATTGAATATCCCATGGACTGCCAGAAGAACAAACAAATCTGTCTTAGAAGAAGTACAGCCAGAATGCTCTTTAGAAGTGAGGATGATGAAACTTAGTCTCACATACTTTGGACATGTTATCAGGAGGGACCCTTCCCTGGAGAAAGACGTCACGCTTGGTAAAGTAGAAGGTCAGCAAAAAAGAGGAAGACCCTCAACGAGATGGATTGACACAGTGGCTTCAACAATGGGCTCAAGCAGAGCAATGATTGTGGGGAAGGTATAGGACCAGGTAGCATTTGGTTCTGTTGTACATGGGGCCTCTATGAGTCAGAACCAACTCTACAACACCTAACAACAACGACAACACAGAAAAAAAAAATTAATAGCAGAACTCCCTAAACAGATTTAGGACCCTTCCTGAGTGGATGCCACATGTTCTTTCCTGATTCATCTTCTTTTACTCTTCTTTTTGAACCTTACACTTAGAATACCCAGGAATACCCCCGTTCATTCAACGTACTTCCACCTTCCTGCCTACATGCTTTTCTGCATATAGGCCCGTCCACCTAGAATGCTTAGTCCTGCAATGCTGGTGGTTCTAATCCATGTAGACAGCACATCATAGTAGTAATCAACAGAAAGACCCAACAGAACAGTTAGTGTTCCCAGTTGGAGATATAGCCTTCCCAGACCCCCAATATCCTCATAGTACTGCGCATGCCGTGAGGTTCTGTCATTCTCACTGGGAGATGCTTGAGGGAGTAAAGATCCTCCGATTCCATCTGACTGTTATTACCAGTAGCTTTCAAGCTGATTCCAACTCATTATGACCCCCTGTGTGTCAGAGTAGAACTGTGCTCCATAGGTTTTCTGATGGCTGTGGTCTTTTGGAAGTTGATTACCAGGGCTTTCCTCTGAGGTTCCTCTGGGTAGATTCGAACTGCCTATATTTCCGTTAGTAGCCAAGAGCTTAATCATTTGTCCCTCCCAGGACTCCAACTGTCATTGCAGTGCTGAAAACATATCTACCTATTAAGAAATATAAATGAACAAGGCAAGCCCAGTGTATCCTATAGTGTTTTCTGTCAACTGGTTAATTAGGGATCAAGTCTTGCCTATCCTTAGGTATTTGAACAGTGGTAGGACCCAGGCATCCATGAACCCTGCTTCCTCAGCCAGCCCCTTCACTACTCTTTCGTTTGGATCATGCTTGCTCTGAACTTGTTCAGAGACCTAGGATTCCATACCCAGTTTCCCCACAACATAGTTTTATAATAGTCTTAAATGCGCTTGCTCTTCTACAGGCTTTCCTTCCCCGAAAACTCCAAGTCATAATCTGTCCTCTCTCTTATCTGACCCCTGTCATTCTGTCTGTTCAGATCTTTAAATTCACTTATGAGGAGCATAGCCATTTCCTGAGTGCTTAACAAGGTACCACACTAATAAATATTTCAAACACATTATTTCATGCAAACCCTGAGAAAGCCCCCCCAAAACCAAACCCATTGCCACTGAGTCGATTTTGACTCATAGCGACGTATAGGACAGAATAGAACTGCCCCATAAGGTTTCCAAGGAGTGGTTGGTGGATTCAGACTGCTGACGTTTTGGTTAGCAGCCAAGCTTCTAATCACTGCACCATGAGGGCTCCAAACCCCGAGAGAGTGGCATTATCTTTGTTTCACAAAGAAACAGAGGCTTGAGGAAGGTGATAACACTCAAATCCACACAGGTAATAAATAATAGAGCCAGGAGTTTTAGCCCCTACATTCAACAATATTGAAGTGGCTTTTAGGTACCAGGCTCCCCGGGTGGTACAAATGATTGCACTGTACTATTAACCTAAAGCTTGGTGGTTCACATTCACCTAATGGCACAGTAGAAGAAACAGCTGGCAATCTGCTTCTGTAAAGATTACAGCCAAGAAAATTCTGTGGAGCAGTTCTACTCTGTTACATGGGGTGGCCATGAGTCAAAATCAATGTGCTGGCAATGGTTTTGATTTTGTTTTATTTGATGCCACCCACAGTTCTAGAATACTCAGCACACAATGGGGGCAAAGCCTCGCACATTCTCTGCAACCATGAAGGCACAGAACACTGAGAAGACAGACGTTAATCAAATAATCACAACAGCAGGTGTATAGTTGCAAACTGTGATAAGTGAAGGGGAGGGGACAGGAGATGCGAAAGTACAACACTAGAAGGTCAAAAAAGCTCATTCCCTTGGCATGAGTTGCTTCAGCTGCAGTCTAAATGATTAGTTGAAGTTAACTAGGAAAAGAACAGGAGTGGTGGTAGTGGAAATAGAAGTGGACAGTTTTGAGACATATTTAGGCAGCAAAATCATAGGATTTGCTGATGAAATGGACATACGACCAAGGGAAAGGTTTCTGGCTGATCTAGCAGACTCAACTTCAGTGTCATTCATTGAGAGAAGGACAGTGGAAAGGGCTTAGGGTGGAAGGAAGAAGAGAAATCATGAGTTTGGCTGTGGGCATGGTAAGCGTAAAATGCCTTTGGATCACCCTAGCAGAAAAGGTGAGTGGGGAGTTCCAAGAGAGGTTTGACTGTATACAAATGGTAAATCATCAACACATAGATGAAGAAACTGAAGCGTTGAGGATAAAGCAGCTGTTTAAGGAAGGAGTGAGGAGCAAGAAAACAATCTATGATGGAGTTAAATGAGCTCCAATTTGCAATGGACCAAAACAACACAAAAACAAAACTGAAACCCACTGCCATCAAGTCAATTCTGACTGGTGATAATCCATGTGTTGTAGAGTTATAGAGTAGAGCTGTGCTCCAAGGGTTGCCCTGGCTGTCATCTTCACAGAAGCAGATCTCCAGGCTTCTCTTTTGCAGTGCCACTGGGTGTCTGAACCACCAACCTTTCAGCTGGTAGTCAGGCACAAACTATTTGCACCATCCAGGAATGTTTTTGGAAACCCTGGTGGTGTACTGGTTAAGAGCTACAGCTGCTAAACAAAAAGTTCGCAGTTCAAATCCACCAGGCGTTCCTTGGAAGCTCTATGGGGCAATTCTACTCTGTCTTTTAGGGTCAGTATCATTTGGAACTAACTCGATGGTAATGGGTTTAGTTTTGTTTGTTTATTTTGTTTTTTTTGTTAGGAAAGTTTTAAACAGACAGAAGAGGGGAATAAGCTTGCAAAGATCAAAAACAAGGAGCTAATTTTATCATTTTTTTTTAAAAAAAGGAAGACACTATTTCAAGAGTATAGAATTTTGACGTCTAGTGAGATTATATTTGAAAAAATATCCTTTAGATTTAGCAGAGTGCAGGTCCTGGTAAACCTAAACAAGAGCTCTTCTGGTAAATTGTGATGGCAGAAACCAGATTAAAGTGGGAACTGAAATGGTGATTAGAGGCACTTGTCTTAGAAGAGTGTCTGAGAACAGAAGTCAGCATCAGGGCTGTGGTTAAAGAGGATGTTCAATAGCAATGGCCATGATCCTGGTCATGTCGCCATTTCATCTCCCCTTTTTAAAGCAGTGACGGCATTCTACCGCATATTAGTTGACTTGTCTTTCTCTTGTAGCTACTTAATAACAGAACTGGGTCCTTTGTCATCTTTGAGCAACCAATCATTGGGTTTAGGCCATAGTCTGACACACAGTTGTTATTTGTTAAAGGCTAGATGGAAAGAAGGAGCCCTGGAGTGTCGAAAGTTACAGTGATCGACTGCTAACCAAAAGGTTGGCAGTTCAAGACCACCAGAAAGATGTGGCAGTCTGCTTCCATAGAGATTTACAGCCTCGGAAATACCATGGGGTCACTATGAGTTGGAAATGACTCAACAGCAGTGGGTTTTTTTTGTTTTTTTAGATGGAAAGAGGGAAAGAAGGAAGGAAAGAGGAAGGAAGGGAGGGAGGGAGAAAGGGAAGAAGGAAGGGAGGGAGGAAGGGAGGCAGGGAGGGAGAAAGGAAGGAAGGAAGGAAGGGAGGGAGGGAGGGAGGGAGGGAGGGAAAAGAAAAGAGGAAAGGTTTAAGGGCATGAACCTCTTTATTCTGCACGATGAGGAAATCATGAGGCAGTCAGCTTCAAAAAGAAACTTCTAGGCAGCTAACTGTGCATAAAATGTTTAAGTCACGCTCTCTTCACAACGGAAGGCACTCAATATACACAGTGGCTGCAACAATGGACTGGAGCATACCGACCATCATGAAGATGGAGGAGGACTGAGCAACATTTCATTCTGTTGTACTTGGAGTCACAATTTGGAGCCAACTTGATGACAGTTAGCTACAACAACTCTTATCTTGAAAAGTCTTTATAAGTATTTTAGAAAAATGAAGGCAAAGTACCTAGTATATAATAGGTGCTCAAAGAAAGCAGCTATCATTATTCTGAATTTTAGATCCTAATATGGATTCCTTTCAAAGCAGCTTGCTAATTGTTGTTAGGTGCCATCCAGTCAGTTCTGACTGATAGCAACCCTATGAACAACAAAACACTGCCCCGTCCCGCGCCATCCTCAAAATCATTGCTGCGTTTGAGCCCATTGTTGCAGCCACTGTGTCAGTCCAACTCCTTGAAGGCCTTCATCTTTTTCACTGACTTTACCAAGCCTGATGTCCTTCTCCAGAAACCAGTCCTTCCTGATAACATGTCCAAAGTATATGAGATGAAGTCTCACCATCCTCACTTCTAAGTTCTGGCTGTACTTCTTCCAAGACAGATTTGTTCCTTCTTTTGGCAATCCATAGTGTATTCAGTATTCTTCACCAACACCACAATTCAAAGGCATCAGCGCTTCTTCGGTCTTCCTTATTCATTGTCCAGCTTTTGCACACATATGAGACAATTGAAAATACTATGGCTTGGGTCAGGTGTACATTAGTCTTCAAGGTGACATCCTTGCTGTTTAACACTTTAAAGAGGTCTTTTGCAGCAGATTTGCCCAATGTAATACATCATTTGTTTTCTTGACTGCTGCTTCCATGGGTGTTGATTGTGGATCCAAGTAAGATGAAATCCTCGATAGTTTCAGTATTTTCTCTGTTTATCATTATGTTGCTTATTGGTCCAGTTGTGAGGATTCTTGTTTTCTTTGTGTTGAGGTGTAATCCATACTGAAGGGTGTGGTCTTTGATCTTCATCAGTAAGTGCTTCAAATCCTCTTCACCTTCAGCAAGCAAGGTTGTGTCATCTGCATATTGCAGGTTGTTAATGAATCCCATTCTTCTTCACATAGTCCAGCTTCTTGGATTATGTGCTCAGTATACAGATAGAATAAGTACGGTGAAAGGATACAACCTTGATGCACACCTTTCCTGGCTTTAAATCACTCCGTATCCCATTGTTCTGTGGAATGACTGCCTCTTGGTCTATGTACAGGCTTCGTATGAGCACAATTAAGTTTTTTTGAATTTCTACTCTTCGCAATGTTACCCATGATTCACACAGTGGAGTGCATTTACATAGCAAAACACAGATAAACCTCTTCTGGTATTCTCTGCTTTCAGCCAAGATCCATCTCATATCAGCAGTGATATCCCTCATCCCACGTCCTCTCCGGAATCCCACATGAATTTCCGGCAGGTCCCTGTTGATACACTGCTGCAGCCAGTTTTGAATTCTCTTTGGCAAACTTTTGCTTGTGTGTGATATTAATGATATTGTTCAATAATTTCCACATTCTGTCGAATCACCTTTCTTTGGAATGAGCGCTAATATGGATCTCTTCCAGTCGGTTGGCCAGGTAGCTGTCTTCCAGATTTTTTGGCATAGACGAGTGAGTGCTTCCAGCATTGCCTCCACTTGTTGACACATCTCAGTTGGTATTCTGTCAGTTCCTGGAGGCCTGTTTTTCGCCAGTGCCTTCAGTGCAGCTTAGGCTTCTTCCTTCAATGCCATTGGTTTTTAATCTTATGCTGCCTCCTGAAATGGTTGAACTCTGTGTATTCCTTCCATTTTCTTTTGATGCTTCCTGCATTGTTCAATATTTTGCCCATAGAATCCTTCAATATTGTAGCTCGAGGTTTGAATTTTTTCTTCAGTTCTTTCAGTTTGAGAAATGCTGAGCGTACTCTGTCCTTTTGGTTTTCTATCTCCAGGTCTTTGCACGTGTCTTTATAATACTTTTCTTTGTCTTCTTGAACTGCCCTTTGAAATCTTCTGTTTAGCTCTTCCCCTTCATCGATTCTTCCATTTGCATTTGCTAATTAGCACACAGCAGTTTCAAAATCTGGAGGCTTCTGCAGTCCATTTTCTCTGGTGCTTTGTTGAACATGGGACCTGTGAGCAGTCTTGGTGCTTTGCATGCTTACACATCCCTCCTAGCATTTTCTGTTTCCAGATTCATATTTATTGAATTCAAATGCTGGAATCCCTGGGTGGCACAAATGTTTATGTGTTCTACTACTAACTGGAAAGGTTGATGGTTCAAGTCCACCCAGGCCTGGCTGGCTACTTCTGAAGGGTCATAGGCTTGAAAACCCCATGGTGTGCAGTTTTACTCTGAAACACATGGGGTTGCCATGAGTTGGAATCGACTCAACGGCATTTTTTTTTTTTTTTGGCCAAATGCTAGAAAATTACCATAAGTTAGATAGAAAAGGCACAGACAAGCTCTCCCAGAGCTTTCAGTGAGCTAGGGCATATGCTTCTGCTGCTAAGGGCACCCTGAACATAGTCTGATTTGCCCTAATTCAGATATGGAAGGAAATCAAGAATGTACTTTAGCTCCGAATTAATTCTCCTCCTTCTCACTTGATAATAGTTCCTCAGGACATTTTTGGGGGGGGGCTGCCCCAATCCAATTACAAAAAGGAACATTGCATTTTCTTGTTAATAGCATGTAAAAACCCCATCAAAAGTGCCAGGGAGAAGTTTAATATCAACATTCAGAAATGAAGCTTGTTTTTCTTTGGACTTCAAGTTATCACCCCACTTTGGCAGCTCACTTTCATCTCCTTATGGCCTCTCAGTGTTTATAACATGCACCCACTTAGTTTTGTTTCCTGAGATGAAACTGAAAGGTGGTGAGGATAAATGATGCAGAAGGCGGCACTGGCAGGATGGAGAGAGCTCAGACTCGGGATCCAGGCAGTCTGGGTGTGAAGCCGCATTCCCTACTCACTAGTCATGGGAACTTGAGCACGTTCTCTCTCCTCCATGAGCCTCTGTGTCCAGGCCTGATAAATGGGAATGATCCTCTCTCACATCTGTGGCTGCTGTGAGGATTTAGAGCTCCAGCTTCCCCTCTGGGAAAGACATTTCCCTAGCCAGCTGCCTGGCACATAGTAGGTGCTTTTAGACAGGTCCGTTTTGATTACAAAAGTCCCTGGATGGTGTAAACAGTTAAGCACTGGGCTACTAACTGATATGTTGGTGGTTCAAATCCACCCAGAGGCATCTCAGAAGAAAGGTCTGGCAATCTGCTTCCAAAAGGTCATAGCCACGAAAACCCTATGGAATGCAGTTCTACTCTAAAACACATGGGGTCACTATGAGTCAGAATCAACTCAATAGCCATTGTTTTGTTTTTCTTTTGATTGCAAACAACGGAAATCTAATTCAAACTGTGGTAATAAAAGGCAGAGTTGATTGTGTATGGCTCTCTTAATCAAGTATCAGTCTAAGAATGGGTTCTCTGGAAGGCTCCAAGTCAGGCTTGGCTGAATTCAGTGCTCAAGTAATGTGGCCAATACTTTTCTTTCTTGCCATCCCTCGGCTCCTTGGCTTGCATGGTTGATAAAATGGCTACACAGAGCCTTGGATTGTAGCCTCCTAACTTACCAATTCCAATGAAAGGAGGACTTCTCTTTTCCAATGTCCATATACAAATTTCAGTGTAGACTCTAATTGTCCCTGCTTGGCTCATGTGCCCATCTCTGAACCAATCACCGTGGTCAGGAGAATGTAGTAATCCAGATGGCCAGCATGAAATAGATCTGCATCTCTGGGCAGAGGGCAGTACATGCACTCCTCACTTACGACATTGTCAGCTTCCAAAGACTAGGTCCTTATGAGAAATTGGTGTTATACAAAAAATAGAGGATGACCACATCAGATCACAAAATGGAGGATGCCGGTATCATTACATAACTACCAAATTACAACATTACATAACTGCCAAACCACTGAGAATCACAGCCCAGCCAAGTTGACACATAACCTTAACCGTCACAGTCAGCGTGACTCTTGCTTTGCGCCTTGGTGTCTGTTAGTGCCAGGTGTACATTGTTAATGCACATAATAGTTGGATGGTAGATTTTTTACTATTGTTGTAAATGTGAAATGTCAGATAACGAGATAGTCAGTAAGTGAGGAGAAGGTGTATATCTGAACCGTGGAGGGGGCAGGGCGATTTCCAGAGGGAAGGGAGGCTGTTGCCTAAAACAGGAGACAGATGTACAATAGGCAAAAGCTACAGGTGTTTCCTATAGGACATACTCCAGACACGTCAGCTCCTTCCCTAAATAGGTGAATGAAGCCACTAATTAATAATGTTTCCCTCTATTCTCCCTACTCCCTAAAACCAAAAAACCAAACCCATTGCCGTGGAGTCGATTCTGACTCATAGGGACCCTACTCCCTAGACACTTCAAATTCCATCTGCTGAGGGAGCTAAACAAAATGCATGGGGCAGGAGCCAGGTATTCCCAGCCCACACATTATAATACCTGGAACAAGATTGCTGGCAGATTGTTCTGCAATTTTCTATGAAGCTAAATACAATTTCTTTTGTGAACTGGATAAATAGAAGAGCAGGTTGCATTTAGCCAAATAAATGATGGGATTTTTTTTTTTTTTTAATATTTGAAAAGTCTTGAAATACAGCTGTAATAGTCTTGGCCCGCAATCTTATGGAAATTCACGTAACAGTTCCCTTCCTCTCATAAGCTATTTCCTTCCTGACAGGCTTAAGTGGATGAGCAATTGCCTCCCTGCTGTCCTTTTCAGGGGCTGAGAGAAGAGTGTCTTGGAACCAATACCACAGTCTTAGAGTGTTGTCTGCTTAGATCAATTCTGAAGACTTACATTCAGTCGTACATGCAAATCTTTGCAAAAAAACAAGTGAAGCTCCTTAATCTACTATTCAAACCATGGGAAAAGCATCATTGTAGCTGGATGAACAAAAGGATTGTCCAGTTGATGGCAACCAACTTTCAAGAAGTTATGTAACACCAATCAGGAGAACCATGTGACTCAGAGACCTGGGACTAGTGGCTGGGTCTTCACTGGCAGATAATGGCTTATGATGCTAACGGAAAAAAAAAAAAAAAAAAATCCATGGGAATGACTAATAGTGTTCCCAAGAACTTGGTTAGCACTCAACTTTTTATAGCAGAGCTGGAATGAAAATGAAGATGACACCACTCCCTCTTTGGGCAACCGAAGCATGTCACCCAGAAGCACTCACCCATGCATGCTATATGGGAGAGAGGGCTGTGCCAACAGGACAGACCATGCATTCAGTTACCGGGGACCCACGTGCAAATGGAGACATGGGAATAGCCCCCCAAAACGAAAGGTCTGGACAGCGAAGAAGGGGTGTGGGTGTGATGTTGCCTGTAGCATTGTCAGTGATGACAAGTCACAGAGTAATGTTCTCATGATGCTTTTGTGCCCCTACGGCTCTTTGGCATGAGCCTAACTTCACTGAAATGGAAAAAAACGAGGCTCAGGAAACTAGTCCAGCCTGTCAGTCAGATAATTTTGTATTATCCAGGTTACCGGCTTAATGAATAAAAGCAAGAGGCAGAGATGGCGTCATCTGGGGCCCTGAATTCCCCTCAGCAAGTGAGTTCCAAGCAACAGAATGAGCTTGATATTTGTTAAGCTCTCAAGATCATTTAGTGAATCAAATAACAGAATAGTAATGATTCGGTCATTAAAGCAAGGCCGTGTACCTAGTAGGCACTTCATCGGTAAATAAACGGAAGGGCATTGATCGTTTTTCTTTATAACATTTCCAGGTTTAAACTAATTGGTCTTTGACAACATCCTTGTGCGGTGCTAAAAGGGGCCTGTGAATGAAATCCTTTCCTCTTGATAGCTGAGGAATCTGAGATATGAAGAAGTTAAGTGATTTGAAATGGTAACATTCAATAAACTGTGGGCAAGTAGGAGAGAAAACATGTCTCAAGCTTCCTGTTTCCTTTCCAGAGATTATCCCATTCTCTCACTGTTTTCTTCCCCTTGCTGCTTGAATAGGCTTCACTGTATAACAACTGAAGAGCCTTGAATTTCAAAGAGTGACCTGGGACAGAGTCATCTCTTGGCCCATTTATTGGAAGAAGTTTCCTTTCTCTTTTCTCACAAATCTAAATCTCCCCCCATGCCCTCTTTGGAGAGAATTACACTCCTGGTAATAGTTCCTCACATGCTTTATGATACTAACCAAGTCACTCCCCTGCATTTGAGGGGAACTCAGCATCCAGATGAAAGGAAGGACGATAATCACAATGATTTAAAACGGAAGCAGTAGTCAATGTGTTTAGTTCTTGCAAGGAACACCAATAAATGGTGTAAAGATAAAAATCGAATGAAGTCAATAGTAGAAATTGAAGCTTATTTAATACATGATTTGTAAACCAGGGTAACAATTGGTTAGAGAGTGAAAAATGTTCTGAAGATGAGAACTTTCAAAATTCTTATGACATAGCTTATCGGCATTACTATGGAAATGGGGTTGGTGGGGAGGGCCAGAACAGTGTTTATATAATAACAATTATTCTAAAACACAACTTTCTGTCAGACCCTGAAGTTCCTGTTTCTCAAAATTGCTGTTCATAATCCAGCTCATAGCGTCCATGGGAACAACAGAACAAAATACCACTTGGTCCTCTGCTGCCCTCACAATAGTTGCTATGTTTGTATCCACTCTTGCAGCCATTGTGTCAACCCATTTCATTAAGGGTCTTTCTCTTTTTTGCTAACCATCTACTTTACCAAGCACAAAGTCTTTCTCCAGGAATTGGTCCCTCCCGATAAGGTGTCCAAAGTATGTGAGAGCTTCTAAAGAGCATTCTGGCTGCACTTCCAAGACAGATTTGTTCATTCTTCTGGCAGCCAGTCATGGATTGAATTATGTCCCCCTAAAAATGTGTGTATCAACTTGGTTAGGCCATGTGTGGTTGTTTTCCATTTTGTGATTGTAGTTTTATGTTGAGAGGATTGGGGGGGATTGTAATACCACCGTTACTCAGGTCACCTCCCTGATCCAAGGTAAAGGGAGTTTCCCTGGGGTGTGGCCTGTGACATTTTTTATCTCACAAGAGATAAAAGGAAAGGGAAGCAAGCAGAGAGTGGGGGACCTCATACCACCAAGAAAGCAGTACCAGGAGCAGAGTACCTCCTTTGGACATGGGGTCCCTGACCCTGAGACGCTCCTCGACCAGGGGAAGATTGAGGACAAGGACCTTCCTCCAGGACTGACAGAGAGAGAAAGGCTTCCCCTGGAGCCGACACCCTGAATTTGGACTTGTAGCCTACTAGACTGGGAGAAAATTAATTTCTCTTTCTTAAAGCCATCCACTTGTGGTATTTCTGTTATGGCAGCACTTGATGACCAAGGCGCAGTCCATGGTATACTCAATAATCTTTACCAACACCATAATTCAAATGCATCAATTCTTCTTCAGTCTCCCTTACTCACTGTCCAGCTTTCACATGCATATGAGGCAACTGAAAATACCATGGTTTGGGTTAGGCACATCTTAGCCCTCAAGGTGACATCTTTGCTTTCTAACATTTCAAAGAGGTCTTTTTCAGCTGGTTTGCCCGATGCAATCAAAATCATTTGATTTCTTGACTGTTGCTTCCACAGGCAGTTATTTGATTGTCAATCCAAGTAAAATGAAATCCTTGACAACTTCAATATTTTCTCTCTTTATCCTGATGTTGCTTATTGGCCTAGTTTCAGAGTCTCTTCTGACATCCTTTTTGGTCTTTTCTTTTTCTATCTTTTTAATGGCCTTTTGCTTTTTTCATATATAATGTCCTTGATGTCATCCCACAACTCATCTGGTCTTCATTCATTAGTGCTCAATGAGTCAAAACTATTCTTGAGATGGTCTGTAAGTTCAGTTGGGACATACTCACGATCGTACTTTGGCTCTCATGGTCTTGCTTTAATTTTCTTCAGCTTTTATTCAACTTGAATTTGCATATGAGCAATTGATGGTCGGTTCCACAGTCGGCCCCTGGTCTTGTTCTGAATGACGATATTGAGTTTTCCATCATCTTTTCCACAGATATAGTCAATTTGATTCCTGTGTATTGCATCCAGCAAAGCCCACATGTATAGTCACCACTTATGTTGTTGAGAAAGGTATTTGCAATGAATAAGTTGTTGGTCTTGCAAAATTCTGTTGTGTGATCTCCACGGCCGTATCTATCACCGAGGCCATATTTTACAACTACTGATCCTTATTCTTTGTTTCCAACTTTCACAATCCAATCACCAGTAATTATTAATGCAACTGGATTGTATTATTGGTTAATTTCAGACAGCAGAAGTTGGTAGAAGTCTTCAGTTTCTTCATCTCTGGCATTGGTGGTTGGTGGGTAAATTTAAATAATATTCATATTAAGCAGTCTTCCTTGTAGACGTATGGTTTTTATCCTATCACTGACTGTGTTATAGTTCAGGATAGATCTGGAAATGTTCTTTTTGATGATGAATGTGATGCCATTCTTCTTCAATTTTTCATTCCTGGCATAGGAGACCTTACGACTATCTGAATCAGAACGGCCAACACCAGTCCATTTCAGCTCACTAATGCCTGAGATATCAATGCTTATGTGTTCCATTTCATTTTTGACAACTTCCAATTTTCTTTAATTCATCCTTTGTACATTCCACATTCCAATTATTAATGAATGTTCGTAGATATTTCTTCTCATTTGGGGTCTTGCCGTATCAGCAAACGAAGGTCCCAAAAGGTTTCCTGGATCCACTACATTAAGGTTGACTCTACTTTGAGGAGGCAGTTCTTCCCCAGTCTTATTTTGAGTGTCTTCCAACCTGAAGGGCTCATTTTCTGGCAGTAAATCAGACAATGTTCCGCTGCTATTCATAAGGTTTTCACAGCATCACAGCAACATGCAAGCCACCATAGTACAACAAACTCTAAAAGAGCTCAACCCCTAAGGCAAAATGGTCTTTCCTAAGCTGTTTACTAGGCTATTGTTTGACCCTAAGGTGACTTCAGGAAACCAGTTTCTTAGGCTCAAAAGGACACCTAAGAGCAAATGGCCAGGATGGGTCATCCCAATTTCATGGACCCCAGAAATCTGGAGGCAATTTGCCAGGTCTTTCTTGCATGGAGCTACTCAGCGGGTTCAAACTGCCAAACTTTAGGTTAGTAGTGGAGTACAAATTGTTCGCACTCTGCTGGGTGTCTGGGATGCAAAGATGGACATGCCATGGACCTTGACTATATGAAGCCAAAAGTCTAATGGAGAGACACATCTGGAGTTGAATCATCTTGCTTTGAATCTAAAGTGCCAATTGTTACCTGTGTGAACTTGAGTAACTTAATCTTTGCAAACTTCCATCTCCACATTAAGAGAAGAATGGCATTCACCTTACAGGATTGTCGTAAGCTTTTGATGAGCCATGGCACATGACCTGTTGCTGCAAGGTAAGCATGCTGGCAGCTCTTGCTGGGTACTTAGAGATGTCATTGTTGTTAAATGCCGTTGAGTCTATTCTGACTAATGGTGATCCAATGTGTGTAAATTAGAACTGCTCCATAGGGTTTTCAAGGCCACACAGTAGATCTTTAGGTCAATCTTCCGAGGCACCTCTGGGTGGGTTTGAACTGCCAACCTTTTAGCTAATAGTCAAGTACTTAACTGATAATCACAGTACGGGGTAGATAATGTGAGAGTAGCAGAAGAACCAAGGTGCAACAGAACAGAAGAGGTACACAGAACTCAGAAAGAGATAGGGGAGGTGCTGGTGAAGCTTTTTGGAAGAGGGGATCCCTGAGATGATGCTTAAAGAATAACCAAGAGCTGGCTAGGTAAGGCACTGGAGAACATTCCAAGTAGAAAAAGCACAAGAACCAGACAATGTAGTATAGACAGAGAACTCTGCAGAGTCTTCTCACCACAGAGTACCTGTAGGATAAAACAGCTTTCCTGCCTGGTTCAGACCAGTGGAAGTCGAATCTTGAAGTTTAGAAACTGGATCTTGGGTAATGTCTTAGGCTGGGTTCTCTAGAGAAGTAAACCAGTAAAGCATATAAACATACATAGAGAGAGAGATTTATACCAAATAAATGGCTCACGTGACTGTAGAGGCTGGAACATCCCAAGTCCATTCACGTAGCTGCAGGGACTGGTGAACCCAAGATCAGCAGGTCAGAGAGCAGGACTCTTGCTCACAAAAGTAAGTAAGGGCTCATAGGCTGTAAAAATCCATGAATTCCAAGATCGGCAGGTAAGCTGCTAGCTCAAGCCCCAAAAACCAGACATCAGACGAACCGAGAGGCAGCTGCAGGATCCAGAACCAGCCAAAAGCCTTGGCAAGGCAAGCAGGAAGGAAGTAGGTGGCAGCAGAGAGTGGAGAGTTGAAGGCTGAGGGGGCGGTGCACTGCCACAGGCCCCGCCCCCACTGGTACCACTTAGCAGATTCCATCATGGGGGTGATCGTATATCAAACTTCAACACGAAGTGATAGCAACATTACACAACTGCCAAAACACTGAGAATCATGGTCCAGCCAAGTTGACACACAATCTTAACCATCACAGGTAAATTTCCCACAAGGGATCAATCCAGCTCCAAATTGCAGAGCCAAATCCCCCAAATTTACTTATGACACTGGAGCTTAGTGGTAAAGCTGGAAGGGCTGTCTCTGGAGGATCGTCATCCATTGCCACCTGCAACTGATGCAAAATTTGATCGGGGCTAACGACCAAGCTTGACAGAGCTAGTTTTGAGTTGTCCAAATGTAAGCTAGACCATATACCTCTGTGCTGCTCCTCAGAGGGATGCAATTGGCACAGTTAAGACACACAGCATGGGGAAGGTTACCACAACCTCCACCTAAGAGATTAGTGGAGTTAAAAATTCTGGCAGCCTCTCCTCAAGCCCAGGAGATTCATAAGCACAGACTACAATACTGAAAGCATGACATTTTGCATAAATCCACTGCGAGGGAGAAAGGCTGCTGTTAAACAATGCTTAGGACACCTTGGAAAACAGAAAGTAAAAATTCTCTACAATGAATGACTCTAAGAAACAAAGTCAACCCCCAGGTCCCTGGCCTCTGAAGCTTTAAACTAGATTACGTATGGCTGAAAACATTTATGTCCCCCTGAGATTGGGAGGGTCCTCAGGGATGCCAATGGAGATATACTGGACAAACTCAAAAACTCATTTAGATGAAGATAAAAAGAACAACAAACTGAAAATCCTCTTCTGCTGCCCTTTTTGACAGCATTAAGGGTGTCCCTGTTCAGATAAAAAAGATGTTTGGGATTTTGCTTCCAAACAAGAGTTTTGTTTTGGTTGTTTGAGGAGAAGAGTGTCTGCAGTAATCTGTACATTCTTTCATAGTTCCTTGGTAAATTCAGCTACAGGGTGTGAGGCAGACCAGGAAAAGCCAAAGGTGGTAGCTGGGTGAAAACTATCAGTCCCTATCACGTATGACCCGCACCCATCCGCTGTCAGTTTGTCATACTGTGGTGGCCCGCATGTTGCTATGTTGCTAGAAGCTATGCCACCGGTATTTTAAACACCAGCTGGGTCACCCACGGTGGACAGGTTTCAGCAGAGCTTCCAGACTAAGACTAAGTTGGTAGAAAGGTCTGGCAACATACTCCTGAAAATTAGCCATTGAAAACCCTATGGATCACCGGATATTGTCCAAGATTTCAATTCACTTCCTTTGGAACCATCATCATGACTGGATCACTGAAGAAGGACATCACGTTTGGTAAAGCAGAAGGCTAGCAAAGGTGAGGGAAGCCCGCAATGAGATGGATTGACATCATGGCCATAACAATGAACTCAAACACAGCAACGATCAGGAAAATAGCACAGGATCAGGCGATGTTTCATTCTGCTCTACATGGAGTTGCCATTAGTCCGAGTCAACTCAACGGCAACTAACAACAACATTACATACGAATTTATTTAGAAAACTGGGAAGTACATAGTTTTCACCTAAAGAAGTGTCTCTACCGTGGCGGATTTTCCCAGTTTCTCATCTACAACCTAATCTTTAAACGTTGAGTTTACCCCAGACCCAGTCCTGGGCTGTCTTTCCTACTTTCTTTACCTTCTTTTTCCTGGTAAAAGTATCCAGTTCCACGGCTTTAGTAGATCTATGCTTTTCACTTCTATATTAGTCAGTGAGGGCTGGGATATGCTGCAATAACAAACAAAATCTCAGGGGCTTAAAACAACAAAAGCTTATTTCTTTCTCACACAAAGTCTACTGAGGGTCTGGATACTCTTTGGGTCAGCTGCTCTCCGTGTGATGGTTCAACATTTTTGCTCTGTGTCAGGATGGACTTCCGTGATTGTTGTGGCAGGAGTGATAGGTAGTTGATTCTGCTCAGAAATGGCATACATCGTTTCTGCTCACATTTCACTGGCCAGATCAAGTGACACAGTCATATATCATGCTTTCCTTTCCATCCTTACCTCATGCCACTCCCACCCGCCTATCATACCAAGAGGGCCTGCATGCCACCCTGGGGACTTCCCAAAGTGTAATGGGCTATTGCTGTAGTTATCTCTGATGACACATGCCTCCCTGTGCTCACTCCCTTGGTCCTCCACCACATGGACTTGGAGCTTGGCCATGTGATTGCTTTGACCACAGGCCAATAGAAAATGTTGTTGTTAGGTGCTGTCTAATCGGTTCCAACTCATAGCAACCCTATGCATAACAGAACGCAACTCTGCCTGGTCCTGCTCTATCCTCACAATTGTTGTTATGCATGAGCCCATTGTTGCAGCCACTGTGTCATTCCATCTCATTAAAGATCTTCCTCTTTTTCACCTACTGTCTACTTTACCAAGCATGATGTCCTTCTCCAGCAACTGGTCCCTCCTGACAACATGTACAAAGTAGGTGAGACAAAGCCTTGCTATCTTTGCTTCTAAAGAGCATTCTAATGAGCAATGTAAGGCAGATTTTTTGCTCTTCTGGTGGTCTGTGGTATATTCAATATTCTTTGCCAATACCATAATTCAAAGGCATCAATTCTCCTCCAGTCTTCCTTATTCATTGTCCAGCTTCTACATGCACATGAGGCAATTGAGAATACCATAGTTTGGGTCAGTCAGTTTGTTGTACTGTGGTAGCTTGTGTGTTGCTGTGATATGGAAGCTTTGCCACCGGTATTCAGATACCAGAAGGGTCACCATTGGTGGACAGGTTTCAGTCAAGCTTCCAGATTAAGGCAGACTAGGAAGAAGGACCTGGCAGTCTACTTCTGAAAAAATTGGCCAGTGAAAAAGAAAACGAGGTATATGCATATACTTGCTTACTGGGGCTTGTGCCATCTTGCTGCTATCTGGAAGCCTGAGAAGAAACCCAAGCTGTTCTACTTGAGGGTGAGACGCCATTGAAGCAGGATGAAGCATCTCATTTGAGAACCTCTAGATGAAATGCCTGCCAACCACTACACATATAAGCGAGGTTACCCTAGACCTTCCAGCTCCTGCCAAGATGTCAGCTTACCACAGAGATAAACTGAGCCATCCCTCAGCAGAAAAAGCACCCAAAGATTTGTGAGAAATAATAAATGTCTGGTGTTTATGGATGGTTTGTTACACAGCCAAAGCTAACAAACACATAAAACTGTTAAGAAGTTTCTTTCTCTCAACTCTTCAATGGTTGTTAATTGCAGTTGAGTTGGCTCTGACTATGGTGACTTTAGGTATAATAGAATAAAATGTTGCTTGGTACTATGTCATCTTCATGATCTTTAATATATTTGAGCTCATTATGGCTATTATGTCAATCCATCTCATTGAGAGTTTCCCTCATTTTCACTGACCCTCTACCAAACTTGATGTCCTTTTCTAGTGATTGGCCTTTCCTAATGACATGTCTAAAGTAAGCAAGGCAAAGTCTCACCGTCCTTGTTTTTAAGGAACATTCTGGTTGTGTTTCCTCTAAGACGGATTTGTTCATTCCTCTGGCAGTCCACGGTATGTTCAATATCCTTCACCAACGCCACAAGTCAGATGCACCAATTCTTCTTTTGTCTTCCTTTTTGGTTGTCTGCCTTTCACATGCAGGCCTCAGGTAAAATAGCAACACATTTAGATCCAAATAATATTGACATCCTGATTTTAATACAATCACCAGCAATTGTACTTGACTTTTGGATGGGTTGGCTGGAGCCATCACATGGTTTCATTAAACTCTTCCTATTGGTCTCTACAACAGGATCCCTTGTACCCACATCACAGCTCATCACCATCCCCTTTATTTAGAAGACAATGTCATTTCCAGATTTTTACCTTACAGTTTCACTTTTTGGCCCCCTACCTGCCATGTCCGTACATCTTCCTAATATATTTACTTTGATGTAATAAATGTTCCTGATCATCTACTGGATGCTAGGCAGGCATTGAGTATCCACAGGTGCATAAGCACAGTTCCTACACTTGACAGTTTACAGTACTGGAGCAAATAACAAGTGAGTGAATGAAATTCACAATGCAGCATGCTTGTAACAGAAGAAGAGACGCACCTCAGAAGAAAGACTTGGAAATCTTCCTCCAAAAGATTATGTAGAACAGTTCTGCTCTGTAACACATGGTGTTGCCGTGATTAGGAACAGACTCAATGGCACCTGGTTTGGTTTTGGTTTTTAAAGCCAGGGAGCAAACAACAACAGGGTATGTGTGGCAAAGGTGGTGAATAGACTGTAGGCCATTGTGTGCTACTGAGAGACAAAATGGAATGGAAGCAGTGGGAAATGAGTCCGAAAGAGCAGGCAGGGGGATTCAATTCTGGCAGATACTGCATGCCATGTCAAGGAACTGGATGATTCTGGTATCTCCTTTCTCCTCCATTTAGCACATGGATTTTTGGCCTTGAAATGATGAGTCATCTGTATCTCACTCATCTCCACTCAACCTCCACCACCTTTCCACACAAAGATTTTCCAGCCTGGCTTTAGGATAACAATCTCCTGCTTCTCTGTATCTGTTCTTTCTCTTTTTCCACCACTCCAACCAGACCCCTACCACCCTATCTCTTCAACAACACTTTCTTCCTATCCCACCATACACATGGTTTTCCTGTTGTTGGTGGCTCCATCATAAACTCTCTTCTTCCTCTTTTCCCCTTACATTAGCCCATATCACAAATGGAACAACTTGTAGAAGAGATACAGACATTCCAGGTAAAGGCTAAGATGTGACTGAAGGTGAGAATCAGCTGTGTTAGATGCCTGATGGAGGTTGGGGTGAGGAGTGATCCAACAGGTAGTCATTTACTGGGCTGGAGGAAAAGGTTCATGTTTGGGGGTTGTTGTTGTTAGTTGTATCAAATTCTTTGTGGATTTTGGATATTAAACTCTTGTCTGATATGTGGCTCCCCCCATTTTTTCCCAGTCTGCAAGTTGTCTCTTCACTTTGTTGATGAATTTGTTTGATACACGAAAGTTTTTAATCTTGAGGAAGTCCAATTTGTCTCTTTTGTCTTTTGTTGCTTGTGCTTTTGGTATCATATCTAAGAATCCATTGTCAAAAACTAGATTCCAAGGCATTATCTTTATGCTATCTTCTAATAATTTTATGGTTTTAGTTCTTGCATTTAGGTCCATGATGCATTTTGAGTTCATTTTCATGTATGGTGTGAGGAAAAGAACTATTTTTAATAGAAATCTTTCTCAGAAGTCCAGAATATATAATACAGATGAAAGTAGAGTTCCTCAATTAGGGGAAGAGGGGGGTTCCAGGAGACATACTTCCCCCATCCCCCCACCGCCAGCCCCCAAGGTGCATCCTTAGGGTATCCACCCCACACAGCTGGAAGACCATAGATTTAATGAAATCCTTCATGATATGTATGAGAAAACTGAGGCTTGACGAGAAGAAGGGACTTGACCAAAGTCATACATAGCAATTACTAAGTTGCAGAATTGGGGCTAAAAGGCCTAGAAGCTTCTCTAGTTCTAATGACATGACAGATTTCTTAATAAGCATACTAGCTTTTATACAACCACTTCAATATTTTCTTTCAAAATAGTCTCCCTGGGAGGCTAAACACTGTTCCTGAGGAATGATCCCATCAACCTTCAAAACTTACTCAGAAGGAAGGCTTCTGTGATCAACTTCCTCCAAGTACTACCACTTTTACTGATTCTGCTCATTAACAGAAGATATTGGAATGTGGTAATTGGGAGACAGATTTTAATCTTTGGAAAGAGTTAAAATCACTCATAGCTAAAGCTGGTGCATTTATAAGCGATTATTGGGGATCAGGCACTCTACTCTTTCAGATGCCAAGTGTGGCCAAAATCTCCAGAGACTGATTGCTATGTGTGACAAGAGGTAGGTAGCCTTTATTAGCACCTACTGCCTGCCAGGATTAGCTAGGAGATATTTCCATACTTAATCTTGGATCTTGGCTGATAGCAGAGAACACCAGAAAGATGTTTACCTGTGTTTTATTGACTATACAAAGCCATTTGACTGTGTGGATCATAACAAATTATGGATAACATTGTAAAGAATGAGAATTCCAGAACGTTTTATTGTGCTCATTAGCAAACTGTACATAGATCAAGAGAGGGTCTTTAGAACAGAACAAGGGGATATTGCATGGATTTAAGTCAGGAAAGGTGTGTGTCAGGGTTGTGTCCTTTTACCATATTTATTCAATCTGTAAGCTGAGAAAATAAGAGGCTGGTCTATATGAAGAAGAATGGGCATCAAGATTGGAGTAAGACTCATCACAACTTTTGATATGCAGATGGTACAACCTTGCTTGCTAAAGGTCAAGAGAACTTAAAGCACTTACTGATGAAGATCAAAGACTATAGCCTTCAGTATTATACCTTAACATAAAGAAAACAAAAATCCTCACAACTGGACCAATAAGTAACATCATGATCAAGTAACAGAGAAAAGATTGAAGTTGTCAAGGCTTTCATTTTACTTGGCTCCACAATCAACGCCCACAGAAGCAGCAGTCAAGAAATCAAATGATGTATTGCATTGGTCAAATCTGCTGCAAGACAAAGATGTCACTTTAAGGACTAAGGTGCACCTCACCCAAGCCATGGTATTTTCAATTGCCTTATATGCATGCAAAAGCTGGACAATGAATAAGGAAGACTGAAGAAGAATTGATGCCTCTTTGAATTATGGTGTTGGTGAAGAATACTGAATATACCATGGACTGCCAGAAGAACCAACGAGTCTGTCTTGGAAGAAGTACACCCAGAGTGCTCCTTGGAAGCAAGAATGGCGAGACTTCACCTCACATACTTTGGACACGTTATCATGAGGGACTGTGCCTGAAGAAGGACATCATGTCTGATAGAGTAGAGGGTAGTGAAAAAGACAAAGACCCTCAGTGAGATGGATTGACACAACGGCTGCAACAATGAGTTCAAACATAGCAACGAATCTGAGGATGGTGCAGGATCGGGCAGTATTTCATTCTGTTGTACATAGGGTTGTTATGAATTGGAACCTAACAACAACAACATTTCATTTGATTTTCACAGCAACCCAATGAGAGAGTGTCTATGTCCGTTACTATTGTGATATAGTCCCCACTGAAGAGATGAAGAAACTGAGGCCAAAGCTCACATGGGCATTGAACAATGAGGGTAGATCTGCCTGGCTCCAAAGACTGAGTTCTTTCAATTAAATCTGACACCTCTGGTAGACTTGTTGGAAACAAATTAGTCTACTGTCTCATAGAAGTAGACAGTCTTGTTAGTTTCCATCAAGTTGGCTCCAACTCATGACGACCTTATGTATTACCTAACAAAATGTTGTCCGGTCCTGTGTCATCTTCATGATCATTGGTATATTTCAGCCCATTGTTTTAGCTGTGGTTGTCAATCAGTCTCATTGGGGATTTCCCTCATTTTGCTGACCCTCTGCTTTACCAAACATGATGTTCTTTCCAAATATGATGTCTTTTTGCTTAGGACACCAACAAAGTCTTATGTAGTCCTAAGGCCCTTTATAAAATGCAAACACCTTTCTTGTACTTATCATTCTACTTGTGAGGACTTTGTTTGCATGTCTGCCTCCCTGGCTGTGGGAAAATCTCTGCATCGCCAAGGCTTAGCACAGTAATCAGCAGTGCTCAATAAAGATTGATTGAAAAGAGGCTAAGCATCCTCTCCCATAAATGCTTAGTTATGTTTGTTTTTTAAACCTCAAATATAAGAACCTCATATAACAATGCAGTATGGTGGTGGAGAACATAACCTTTGATATCAAACAGACCTGGTTTCAAGTCCTGGCTCTGCTTCTTAGAGTGTAATCTGGGGCAAGTAAGAATCTCACTGGACCTCAGTGTCCACATGTGCAAAACAGGAAAAAAATAGTACCATCTATACTGAGTTTGGAGGCCCTGGGTGGCACGAATGGTTGAGTGCTCAACTACTGACCAAACAGTTGGCCACTCAAACCCACCTAGAAGCACCTTGGAAGAAAGGCCTGGTGATCTGCTCCCAAAAGATCATAGTCATGACAACCCTATGGAGTGCAGTTCTACTCTGCGATACATAGGGTCACCATGAGTTGAAATGGACTCCATGGCAACCAGTTTTTTTTTTTTTTTTTTTTTTTGTACAGAATTGCAATGAGAACTAAATCAGGTAATGAATGTAAAATTGTTATCTTGGTGCATGGCTCAAGGTGAACACTAATGAATTCAGATAACCACTGCACGATCTATATTGGGGTGGATGAGGCTAGACAATTACTGAGCACCTACTTTGAGACAAGTACTCTGCTAGATGATTTACAGATATCATATTTAAGAATGCATTTATTCGATGAGTATTTATTAAGGCTTCGACTCGACAGCAGTGGGTTACTATGTACCAGGGGCTTAGTATGCAGTAGCGAATAAAACAGACAAAAGTCCCTGCCCTCAGGGAGCTTCCATTCCAGCAACACTGTTCAATCCTCATAATGTGCCTCAGTTTCTTCATCTATGAGACAGTTTCAGAGCAGAATTTACCCACATGGTTGTAAAGGGGACTCAACTAGTTAAGTGGGAAATGCCTCAAAAAGCACCCAGCACAGAGTAAGAATTCTATGAGGTTTTGCTGTTAATATAGCAAGTATTATTTTTATTATTAGGAGTCCCTGGTTGATGCAGTTAAGCACTCAGCTACTAACCAAAAGTTTGACGGTTCAAACTCTCGGAAGACAGGCCTGGTGATCAGCTTCTGAAAGGCCATGGTCTCAAAAACCCTTTGGAGCTGTTCTACTCTGCACACGTGGGGTCGCCATGAGTTGGATCTGATTCAAGGGAAACTGACGACAGCAACATCATCATCATCATTATTATTATTATTATTATTATTATAGTAGGGATTATTATCTTCCTTTTACAAAGAGGTTGAGTAATTTTTTTTAAAGCCACACAATTAGTGAAGGCAGAGCCAGGATTCAAGCAAAATTTGTCTTCCAAATTGACACTCTGAAGGGCAACAAACATTCCCCAACTCCCTCTCCACTCAGCCTTGAGAAAAATTTATTTTATATACACTGACTAGTATAAACAATCATATTATATGCTTCCTTTCCCAGAGCTATTTAAGGTCTTAATAAACGGGTTTTCCCTATTTGCAATAATGAATGGGAAAGAACAAACAGTGCCTTTCGTTTTTTTTACCCCCAGGCTGACCTCATTAGCCTTGTTGAGAGACTAGGAAGGCCAGACAGTGTTCTGTTGTTTAAAACAATGAAGAAAGGTCTTACAGGCCAGGCAGCTTGCTTTGGTTACCGATTTTGGACCATGGAAGCCCAGGCAGTAGAGATTTTCATTACATGCTTTAATGCAAACCAGCAAGAGAACTTTGGAGTTCTAAAGTGCAGTCAAGAATGCTTTTTTCTTTGCAAAGTGATTTTTAGAGGTCTGCAGATTTGTTGTTCTTCCTTTGTCCCAGTAATGAATATTCTAGAACTTTCCTCTAAAAACAGTTTGAAATCCTCTTTAATCCACAGATTAACACCTGGTCAGAAATTACATTCTTTCTCTGATAAAAGGGACAAATAAGACAAAGATCAATATTGTACGTGGCCGTGTTTCTCAACTAGCTGAGCTCAAAGTAAAAGCTGAAAACTTTTGGGGGAAAATATGCAACGTATAAGAGAGGAAAGTTGAAAGATAAAGAAGGAAAATGTGGATTAACAAAATCTATCATTTTTTTTATCCTAGCCGGGAAATCAACCTAGACATATTTTATTTAAGCCTCTGACTTTATGTTGAATTTCAATGGCTTTGAACTTTTTTTTTTTTCCCAACATCTAAAGATATTTCTTCCAGAAGGTGGAAGCTTGGTGTGAATGCATGAATTCAGTGATATCCATTAATTATTTCAGCTCCTGAAGTCCTTGCTAAAGTGTCTAGGCTCTTCTGTAAATTAGATTTGTAAATTAAGCCTGCTGCTTACAATCTGATAAGCTTATTAAAACTACAGGTTTCCCAACTGTCTTAGTTACCTAGTGCTGCCATTAAAAAAAAAAAAAAAAAAAACCCACAAGTGGGTGGCTTTAAAGAATATAAATTTATTTTCTCTCAGTTCTCGGGGCAGAGTCCAAATCAGGATCTCCGCCATGTCAGTTCCTTGTGTGGGCTTCTCCTCATTTCTGGAGTTTGCTGGCAACTGTTGGTGTCCTTTGCTTGCATGCAGGTCTTCACATGTCATCAATGTGTGTCTGTCTATTTTCATAAGATATCATACAAAAGTGATTAGGTTTAGGGCCCGCCCTACTCTCGTATGACATTATTAACATAACAAAAGAAAACTGTTTTTGAACAGGGTTATATGTACAGGTATACACTAAAAAAGAAAACACACATACACACACACACACACACACTCTGCCATCGAGGCAATTCCAACTCACAGTGACCTTCTAGGACAGATTAAAATTGCCCCATAGGATTTCCAAGGCTATAAATCTTTACCAAAGCAGACTGCCACATCTTTCTCTTGCAGAGAGGCTGGTGGGTTCAAACTGCCGAATTTTTGGTTAGCAGCTGAGCACTTTAACAACCATGCCACTAGGCTCCTTATTTACAGGTACAGGCATTAGCGCTTCCACATTTCTATTTTGAGGGACACGATTTAATCCATAACACTGACCACACCTGAACATTACTGAACTAGAAGCCCAGGTGCAGGGGAGGGAGGTGGGAAAGGAACACATATTTTCAACAAAACCATGGGCAACCCTGAAGTGAAACAGATTTGGGAGTAATTCATCCTTTAATTTAACCATCTTGGGCCAAAGACCTGGCTTTTCACTTGGCAATCTTTTGCTCATCCTCTGAGTTGCAAAATTTAGCAAATAAAAACACAGAATGCCAGTTAAATTTGAATTTCAGATAAACAATGAATATATTTTTATTATAAGTATGCCCTATGCAATATTCGAATATATCATGGACTGCCAGAAAAATGAACAAATGGGTCTTAGGAGAAATACAACCAGAATGCTCCTTAGAAGGGAGGATGGGGAGACTTTGTCTTGCTTACTTTGGACATGTCATCAGAAAAGACCAATCATTACAAAAGAACATCATGCTTGGTCAAGTAGAGGGTTAGCAAAAGCGAGGGAAACCCTCAACGAGATGGGTTGGAACAATAGCCACAGCAATAGGCTAAAACACGTCAATGATCATGAGGATGGCACAGGCCTAGGCTGAGTTTCATTCTGTTGTACATGGATCTCCATGAGTCAAAGCCAATTTGACAGCAACTAACAACTATAACAACCTGCAATGTTTGAGACCTACTTATACTAAAAATTATTCATCATTTATCTGAAATTCAAATTTAACTTGATGTCTTGTGTTTTCTCTGGCAGCCCCGCAGTCCACATTTAGAAAAATCTCAAATAAGGAGATTCCAGTTTACTTGGGAACCTGACTGTCTTTGAACCTTACGTTAATCAAGATTAATGTAAAGCAAGCTAAAACATAGCAACAGCAAGCAGCATTTGCACAATTTTTTCTGATTCAAAAGCGTTTTCTAATACATTCCAGACCCTCCTCAATCCTGTAACTGCCATCTCCATCTTCTGGATGAGGACATGGAGGTTCACAATTACCATGAGTGTCTCTCCATCTTACATAAGTAAGCTTTACCTGGTTGTTGAAAAAAAAGCTTTATAGGTGGTAAAAGGCAGAGGTTGGGCTCAAACCCAAGATTTCCAGACTTAAAATCTGTTTTTTTTTTTTCTTTCATCTTAAAGTAGAGAAAATTACAATTATCAAAGTAATTCAAATACAATAAAGCAGTTTTTATTAAGAAAATAATTGCACCTCAATTGTTAGATATAAAACAGTTCCCCCAAATACTCAATACAGCTACTTGAATCAAGAAAAGCTATTCTGATGATTGGACCACTTGGTGCTTGAGTTAATTAAACAATTGGCTTTGATTTTCTGCTTCATTCTGACTGCTGAGACAAGCCAAAATGGACAAAATGTCGGGACCGCTGGAATACACCCTTTGGGCACTGGAACCCCTGCTTTGTACCATCTTGTTCATTATTCAGAGCACTTAGTACCACCTGGCATATTTATTTATCCTATTTTATCAAATCTAAGATTCCTTTGCTTATAATACGCATCTTTATTTTCCACAAAATAAATAATGCTGCCAATTAGACTGTGATTCACCATCAATATTAAGATGCATCCCAATTTCAGAGATATTAAAAATGTGGGAAAAAATCACAACTTATAAAAAGAGATCTAAAAATGACCTAAAGCACATGAAAAGGTAGCCAGCTTTACTCCTAATGGGAGAAGTGCAAATTAAGGCCATAATGTAATACCACTTCTCACCCATCACATTGAAAAAATTCCAAAGCTTGACAATACATTCTGTTATCAAATCTATGAGGAAACAGCCCTGGCTGCCCAATGGTTAAGCGCTTGATCACTAATCAAAACGTCTGCAGTTCAAACCCACCAGCGGTTCCTCAGGAGAAAGGTGATCTGCTCCTATAAAGATCACAGCCTAGGAAACTAATGGGGCCATTGTACTTCATTACATGGGGCCACAATGAGTCGCAATCAACTTGATAGCACCTAACGACAATAACGTACACTGCTGGTGGGAACACAAAATGGTACAACCCCTCTAGAGGGGAATTTGACAATACCTAACAAAAGAAGGACGCATTTACTCAGCCGTCAATCCAGCAATCTCACGTCTAGGAATTTGTCCCAAAAATATACCTCCAAGAATATGAAAATACATATGCATGTGATTATTAATTGTTTCATTTATAATTGGAAATATGAGAAACTACCTTAATGCCCAAACATAAGATATTGGTTGAATAAACTATGGTACATACACCCAAAGGAGTATAATGTAGCTGAAAAAAGGAGAGAATGAGGAAAACTCTATGAATCAGTACTGAGTGTTTTTAATACACTACCTTTTGTATAAAAAGGCAGAGGAAGTAAGAACACAAATATCTGTTTGTCTTTACAAAAAGAAGCACAGGAAAAATAAAGCACAAAACACTGAAGTTGGGGAAGGGAAAAGAGATTGGAATACAGACTTGACACTTCTCTGAGTACACCTTTTGTATAAGTCAGTTGCTGTTGAGTAGATTCCAACTACAGCGACCCTAGAGGACAGAGTAGAACTGCCCCACAGAGTTGCCAAGGAGTACCTGGTAGATATAAGATTGAGTAAATGGGTAATGTGTTGACGCTGTTGGGGGCCAGGGTTCTCACTAAGGAAGACAGGACATTTAAATACGGGATGGGGGGAAGGCAAGAAACAACTTCCTGAATTGGAATTGGGGGTTTCAGCCAGTGTAAACTCATGGTTTATAAAATGTACCTACATGTGTATACACATGTGTGTGTGCACATGTACATGTATGTGTGTACGTATGTATATGTTTGTGTCAGCGGTTGTGCTGGAGAGAGCTATACTGGCTCATGAGAGTCAATTTTTAAATTTCTAGGCAAATGATTAAGTGACTAGCTGCCAAACTAAATCCTGGCAGTTTGAGTCCACCCAGAGGCACCTTGGAAGAAAGCCCTGACCATCTACTTCTAAATAATCAGCCATTGAAAACCCCATGGAGCAAGGTTCTGCTTTGACACACATGGGGCTGTCATGAGTCAGAATCATCTTAACAACACCTAGTTTGGGTGTGGCTTTTATACATACACATCGTGCGTCCTGGTGTGTTTAACAACCAGGTACTTAAAACAAAACAAAATGAAAAAACCCTTTCTTTGTAAAACTTGATGATTTCCACGGTGTAAATACTCCCATCATAACCAATGTCAAGCTACTAACATGATGTCGCTGAATGTGGAGTTGAGAAGAGATAGATTCCCACCGCACAGATGCAGTAAATGTAAATAACCTCCAGAGCACAGATAATAGTAAAATCACCAGAGAGTGGTGAGTTTTGAGCATTTATTACCTTTATTTTTAATTTAATTTTTTTAATTTACAACGGATCTGAGTTAGGACGAACTGCACTTACGAGTGACCTATATATATATATATATATATATCTTATCATTAGTAATATGTACTACATACAATGTTGTAGCATGTAATTTATTGTAATATAATTTGCTGTTGTCATCAGATCTGTAACTATATATGTAATGTTTCCAACCCCCAAAGACAAGTAAAGATGGGATTTATAAAGATAACTGATGATAAGAGGCAATAATAATGAAAACAAAAAAAAAATAAATAGGTATTTGACTCACATCAGAACCAACTTATGACGCAGTCATCAGAACAGAACCCCACTGTAAGTCAGGGACTACCTGTAATTTAATTTTAAGAATGATTGGGTTTAATCATTTGTACCACCCAGGGACTGCTGTGCACATACATAGATGATGATGATTAAGATAGAGAGAGAGAGAGAGATAGGTAGGTAGGTAGGTAGGTAGATGATAGATAGATAGACAGACAGACAGACAGATAGATAGATAGATAGATAGATAGATGGATGGATGATAGGTAGGTAGTTAGGTAGGCAGGCAGACAGACAGACAGATAGATGATAGATAGATAGATGGGTCAGTAGGTCAGCCAGTAGGTAGGCCGGTAGGTCGGCCAGTAGGTCGGTCAGTGGATGGGTAGGTGGATGGGTAGGTGGATGGGTAGGTGGACGGGTAGGTGGGTAGAAGGTAGGTAGGTAGGTAGGTAGATTGATAGGTAGATAGATTGATAGACAGACAGATAGGTAGGTAGTTGATGGATGGATAGGCAGACAGACAGATATGGATGTGTATGTGCTATACACACACACACTTTTTTAGTTCTATTGAAATAGCCTAGAAGCAAAGCCATTCCCAGTGGCAAAGAGTACACCTAGTGCCCAGATCTTGGTCTCTAATACCATTCATCACTGAAAGGAAGCAGTACTCCCCTGAGAAGTGACTGCTCCCAGGACTGGTGCTGGGTAGGTATGAGTCTGGAAGGTTCAATACACCACAAATTAAGGACATTTTCAACAAAATGTTAGAGGTATGTCAGAAGGATACAGGAGCCATCGTAAAGCGGTTCCTGATGACCAAATCTGGGACGACTCGAGCTCTAAAATAAGTTGTAAGAATAATGAGTTATAAACCATTGAAAAATAAGAACCCATGGGCCCATATCAAAAAGAAAAACATATACAGATAGATGTCTTAGTTAACTAGCACCACCATAATACAAATACACAAACGGGTGGCTTTAAACCACAGAAATGTATTTTCTCACAGTTCTGGAGGCTAAAAGTACAAAATAGTGTCTCGGCCATATCAAGTCCTTCTGTGAGCCTCTTTCTTAGTTTCTGGTGTCTGCTCACAATCCTTGGTGTTCCTTGATGCCCGTCTTCACCCTGTGTGTGAGTGTCTCTGTGTCTAATCTCATTCCATAACTCAGAAGTGATTCATTTGAGAACCCATCCTGCTCAGGTATGATTCAATTACCCTAACAAAGAAAACCTTATTTTTAAAAAGGATCACAACTACAAGTATAGAGGTTAAGATTCCAACACATTTGGGGGCGGGGGGGACACAATTCAATCCATAACAATAAATAATTATGGGTGAAGGGAAAGCTCTTGCTTATAGGAGGATGTTGAATGTCAACTAATAAATGTAGAGAAAGTGCTGAAGTTGGAAAATAATAACTCAGTAGCCATCATAGATTGGTTCCAGCAAGACTCATCAAGATGTTAAATCTAGAGGGACATTTTGATGAGAAGAATATTTGCATGGTCTTGAAGTACCTCCCTACAGATTTATTATAAGAATTTATTATAAGAGAATGAAATAGTAAGTAGCCCACTGCGGTCAAGTCGATTCTGACTCATAGCGACCCTATAGGACAGAGTAGAACTGCCCCATAGAGCTTCCAAGGAGCACCTGGTGGATTTGAACTGCCGACCTGTTGGTTAGCAGCTGTAGCACTTAACCACTACGCCACCAGGGTTTTCTACATAGTAGAAAAATAAGACAACACTTTGCCTAGGTGGTCAAAATTAGCATCACCAGTAAGAGTCAGATGGGCTTCATGTATGTGCTGCCAGTTATAAAGGACACAGCATCAGTTATGTAGTACTCTGGTCACCCTCCCACAAAAAAAAAAAAAAAAAATCACTGTTGTGGAATCAATAGCGACCCTATAGGACAGAGTAGAACTGCCCCATAGGGTTTCCAAGGCTTAAATCTTGATGGAAGCAGACCGCTGCATCTTTCTCCCACGGAGCAGCTGGTGGGTTTGAACTGCCTACCTTCTGGTTAGCAGTCAAATGCTTAACCGCTGTGCCACCTGGGCTCCTTTACTGGCCACCAGGAATTTATAACCTAACCTGAATCTAATTATGGGAAAACATCAGGAAAAAAAAGAAAGCATTGTTGAACTCTTTTTTTTTTTAAAGACTATATTCTTCAAAATATCTAAATCAAAAAAGACAAAGACTGTGACTATGTTCCATATTAAAGGTAACTGAAGAGATATGACAACGAAATGTGGTACTTCATGCTTACCTCAATACTGTACTACAGGGAAAAATGTTTTCAAGGACATTACTTGGTCAACTGACAAAGCTGAAATATGGGTGATGCATCGGATAAAATATTGTATCAATGTTAAATGTACTAGAGCTGATAGATGTACAATGGTTATGTAAGAGAATATTTCTAGTCTTAGTGATTTACAGTGACGTATTTTGGAGTAAAACCAAAACCAAACCAGTTGCCATCGACTCTGACTCATGGCAACCAAAGGACCATGATATATGAAACTTACTCTCAAATAGTTCAGAAAAATAACAATAATAACTGTGTGTGTGCGTGTGTTCTTTGTACTTTTCTTATTATTGCAACTTTTCCATAAGTTTGAAATTATTTCCAAACAAAAAGTTTTTAAAATGTGCACCTAAGAAGTGGTGAAATGGGGTCTTTGTTTTCTCATCATCGATGGTCTGCTTCTGCCCCTGGAATGCCCCCTCTGGGAGAACAGCAACTAGTTCATGTTGTGTGCCTCTGTATCTAGTGCTTGGAAGGGAGCCTGGCCCAAGGTGGGGTGGTCGATAACTGCGTACTGAGTAAGCGAATGGACACACACACACACACAGGAATAATCATTCTCAATTCAAAGATCAAAGGGGTCCTTAGTTTATCATAGCTTATGTCAGGGTGAGCCAACCAAAGAAGCCCAAACTTCTGACCCCACGCGTTCATGGACTTCCACATCTTCCAGCAAGCAGCACAAAGGTACTAGGGGCCGTTTTGATCACTGCCAAATCTCCAGCTCCTAGGACAGTGCCTGATACGCAATAGTCCCTCAATTAATACAATGGGATTTCTTCGGGCCAGTCTTCTACACTGAATGAACTTGAGCCTTTTCTCCTCTGTAAGCCCAATCCCCCCATCAGCACTAAGTATGCAGCCTCCTCTTAATCAACAGCCGCATGTTTTTGGATAAATCAGAGGGAAGTTAAAAATAATAACAATTGAGAACTCAGGTGTTCAAACCCCGTCAATAATACTTCTTATGTAAAAGACATTATTCACTGGGGAAAAAAAAAAAATGACCAAAGGGCAAGTCTCCTTGGAGATCCAGCCAGATCAGTCACATGAGTGTGCCCAACCCATGATGCTGTGGTCTGTGGTCTATTTAGGAGTTCAAGTTTAGTCTTCTCTGGACACAGGCCCCATTGCATACCTCTAGAAAACTGATGGTACAAAGATTAAGTGCTTGGTTGCTAATTGAAAGGTTGGCAGTTCAAACCCACCCAGCAGCTCTGTGGGAGAAAGACCTGACAATCTGCTTCCGTAAAGATTACAGCTAAGCAAACCCTGAGGAGCAATTTTGTACTCTGTAACACCCGGGGTCTTCATGAGTGGGAATCGACTCAAGGGCACTCAGTAACAGCAAGCTCCCTCTCTGTTTGAGGATAGCTCTAGCGTCTGATTTGCTACTGTTGCTTCTTTTGAAAATTCTTCAAAAATCCTATATCTTCCCTCAAAAACCAAAGGACCTTGTCCACTGCCTGAACCCTGACCTGCTTCCTGTTTGAGAGGGTCCCCAGAAAACACAATCTAACTCTCCCCTTACACTGGGAAAGGATTTTCAATCCATTGCCATTCAGTCAACTCTGACTCGTGGTGACCCCGTGATAGAACTGTTCTCCGTAGGGTTTTCAATGGCTGATTTTTCAGCAGATCTCCAGACCTTTCTTCTGGGGTGCCTCTGGCTGGCTTTGAACCTCCACACTTTCAGTTAGCAGCACAGCACGTTAATTGTTTGACCACCCAGGGTAGGAAAGGACTTCAAAGCTTAGAAGTGGGGGGGAACATGGTGAAGCTCTCTTGCACAAGTCAGTACCAGAACCCTGTACCGGGACCACAGATATGGGAGAATCATTGTTGGTGTTGACTCTTTGGCTATCCCTTAGCACAACCAACATGGCTCTGTCTTTTCTACCCTACAGGGGTGTCTCCAACTGCCCCCTGGAAAGGAAAGAGCTTATTTAATAAATAATATTCAATACTTAGGAAACCCTGATGGTGGACTGGTTAAGAGCTACGGCTGCTAACCAAAAGGTTGGCAGTTCAAATACACCAGGCACTCCTTGGAAATCCTATGGGACAGGTCTACTCCATCCTTATAGGGTTGCTATGAGTCGGAATCAACTTGATGCAGTGGGTTTGGGTTTTTTTTTTTTTTTTTTTCATTTATTGAGCACTTACTCTGTCAGGCACTATATTAAAGTGTTATAGGTATTAATTCATTTAATATTCACAATGGCTCTATGTATTGGCCATTAATATTGGTCATCAAAATTTCCACCACTTTGCCTTGGTGGTTCAGAGGTAGATATCTCACCCTCCATGCGGAAGACCCGGATACAGCCAGTTAACCTCATGCACAGCCACCACCCGTCTGTCAGTGGAGGCTTGCATGTTGCTACGATGCTGAACAGGTTTAGCAGAGCTCCCAGACTGAGACAGACTAGGAAGAAAACCTGGCAATCTACTGATGAAAATCAGCCAATGAAAACTCCAGCAATCTGACCTGCAAGTGGTCACGGGAATGGTGCAGGACAGGGTTGCGTTTCACCCTGCTGTGCATAGGGTCCTCGTGAGCCAGAAGCTGACTGGTCGGCAGCTAACAAAAACAGGCACTTCCTGGACCTCCCATGCTTGGGCAGAACCATGTGACTAGTTCTGACCGTGAGTTATAAGCACAAGCGGGACGAGTGCCACCCAGGCGGAGCATTTGACTGCCAGTGTGAGACCCTCCAGAGCTCTCTCTTCCCTGTGCCTTGGGATGCTGACTGCTCCATTAAGAAACAGTTTCTCACACATTTTATTCTTGTCTCAATCCTGCAACACAATCTTCATTGCCATGATGAGAAAACTGAGGTTCAGAGAGATCAGCTGTGTTCCCCATGGTTACATGGATGATAAGAGAGGTTAGACTCAAATCCAGTTATTTGTTTTATTTATTTATTTACCTTTACTGTGTAGAATCAAGGTAGACAATTGTAATAGTATGCTGGTTGTTGTTCTTAAGTGCTGTCAAGTCGGTTTGACTTATAGCAAACTTATGTACAACAGAACGAAACACTGCCTGATCCTGTGCCATCTTCGTGATCGCCGTTGTGTACGAGCCTGTTGTTACAACCACTATGTCAATCCATCTCATCTTCCTCTTTTTTCTTGACCCTCTACTTTACCAAGCATGATGTCCTTCTCCAGGGACTGATCCTCCTGACAACATGTCCAAAGTATGTGCGATGAAGTCCCACCATCCTTACTTCTAAGGAGCATTCTGGTTGTACTTCTTCCAGTACAGATTTGTTCATTCTTTTGGCAGTCCATGGTATATTCAATATTCTTTGCCAAAACACCACAATTCAAAGGTGTCAATTCTTCTTCGGTCTTCCATATTCATTGTCTAGCTTTTACATGTGTATGAGACAATCAAAAACACCATGCCTTGGGTCAGGTGCACCTTAGTCTTCAAGGTGACATCTTTGATTTTTAACACTTTAAAGAGGTCTTTTCCAGCAGATTTGCCCAGTGTGATACGTCTTTTGATTTCTTGACTGCTGCTTCCATGGGTGTTGATTGTGGATCCAAGTAAAACAGTATACAGTATGCTTTCTGACAACGCAGATCAGAGCCTCAGCCAGCCCACAATGATAACTAAGTATAAGGGAGACTAGCCTCTACTGTTGTCAACCACTCAGATTTGGAGGTTGTGGATTATAGATGCATAACCTGCCTCTCCTGACTCATTCTTTCAGGCAGATAATACTATAGTCCTCCTTTTGTAGATGAGAAAACTGAGGCATAGTGATATTAAGTAACTTGCCCAAGATCACACAGCTTGTAAACCATGAAGCCAGAACTTAGATGGTGTCTTAGTTATCTAGTGCTGCTATAGCCGAAATACCACAAGCGGATGGCTTTAACAAACCGAAATTTATTCTCTCAGTCTAGGAGGCTAAAAGTCCAAATTCAGGGTTCCAGCTTCAAGGGAAGTCTTCCTCTCTCTGTCAGTCCTGGGGAAAGGTCCTTGTCATCAATCTTCCCCTGGACTAGGAGTTTCTCAGTGCAGGGACTCCGGGTCCAAAGGACATGATCTGCTTCTGGCACTTCTTTCTTGGTGGTATGAGGTCCCCTGCCTCTCTGATTGATTTTCTCTTCTATATCTCAAAAGAGGTTGACTAATCCTGTAGATTGAGTCCTGCCTCATTAACATACTTGCCTCTGATCCTGCCTCATTAACATCATAGAGGTTAGACTTTACAACACATAGTATAGTCACATTAGATCTCAAAATGGTGGACAACCACAAAATACAGGGAATCTTACCCTATCCAAGTTGATACAAATTTGTGGGGGACAAAATTCTATCCCTCCACTGCCTTTTCTGGAACTAGTAGACACTTGTCCCTGTTAACTAGTGCTGCTGTAACAGAAATACCACAAGTGGGTGGCCTTAAAGAAAGAAATATATTTTCTCACAGTTCAGGAAGCTAGAAGTCCGAATCCAAAGTGTAGCTCCAGGGGAAGTTCCCTCTTTGTCTATTTTAGCTTCTAGTAACTGCCAGCAACTCTCGGAGTTCCTGGGCTTGTAGATGCATATGGCATCTTCCCCTGTGTGTGTTTCTCTGCCTATTCTGCTGTTTTCATAGCTCAGGAGTGATTTGGTTTAGAACCCACCCTACACTGGTATGAGCTGATTAACAGAACAAAAGAAAAGCCCTGTTTCCAAGCAAGGTCATAGTTACAGGTACAGGAGTTAGAATTTCAACATATATTTTGTTGTTGTTAGGTGCCCTTGAGTTGGTTCCAACTCATAGCAGCCCTACAGACAACATAACTACCCAGTCCTTTGACATCCTCAAAATCATTGTTATGTTTGAGCCTATTGTTACAGCCACTGTGCCAATCCATCTCATTGAGGGTCTTCTTTTTTGCTGACCATTTGCTCTACCAAGCTTCATGTCCTTCTCCAGGGACTGGTCCCTCCTGATAACATGTCCAAAGTATGTGAGATGAGGTCTCACCATCCTTACTTCTAAGGAGTATTCTGGCTGTACTTATTCCAACACAGATTTGTTCATTTTTCTCACAGGCCATGGTATATTCAATATTCTTTATCAACACTCTAATTCAAAGACATCAATTATTCTTCAGTCTTCCTTATTAATTGTCCAGCTTTTACAGGCATGAGGTGATTGGGTCAGGCACACCTTAGTCCTCAAAGTGACATCTTTACTGAACACTTTACACTTAACCCTTTAAAGAAGTCATTTGCCCAATGCAAAATATCCTTTGATTTCTTGACTGCTGCTTCCATGGGCGTTGATTGTGGAGCCAAGTAAAATGAAATCCTTGACAATTTCAATATTTTCCCCATTTATCATGATGTTGCTTATTGGTCCAGTTGTGAGGATTTTTGTTTTCTCTATGTAAAGGTGTAATCCATACTGAAGACCGTGGCCTTTGATCTTCATCTGTAAGTGCTTCAAGTTTTCTTTGCTTTCAGCAAGCAAAGTTGTGTCATCTGCATATCACAGGTTGTTAATGACTCTTCCTCCTGTCCTGATACTGCCTTCTTTTTCATATAGTCCAGCTTCTCAGATTATTTTCTCAGCATACAAATTGAATAAATATGGTGAAAAGATACAACCCTGACACACACACTTTCTGACTTTAAACTACACAGTATCTTCTTGTTTTGTTTGAACAGTTGCCTCTTGATCTACTTACAGATTCCTCATGGTGCAATTAAGTGGTCTGGAATCCACATTCTTACAAAGTCATAATTTGTTATGATCCACACAGTTCAATGTCTTTGCATAATCAATAAAGCCCAGGTAAACATCTTTCTGGTATTTTCTGCTTTCAGTCAAGATCCATCTGACGTCATCAATGACACCCCTCATTGCACATCCTCTCCTGAATCCGGCTTGAATTTCTAGAAGTTCCCTGTTGATGTACTTCTGCAATATTTTTTGAATGATCTTCAGCATAATTTTACTTGCATGTGATATTTATGATATTGTTCAATAATTTCTGCATTCTGTTGGATCACCTTTCTTTGGAATAGGCATAAACATGCATCTCTTCCAGTCGACTGGCCAGGTAGCTGCCTTCAGAATTTCTAGGCATAGATGAGTGAGTGCTTCCAGCATTGTATTCGCTTGTTGAGACACATCCGTTTTTTGAAACACATATTTTGGGTAACATAATTCAATGCATTACAATACTGAAGTCAATCAAGGTTTAAACTTGAAAATAGCTTAGAAAATTGTTTCAAAACTGGACAAAGTTGTAAATCAAGAGTCAGGGGATGCTGAATAGAGGAGGAGGAGAAAAAAACAGGTGTTGAATCCTTGGCTTGGCCAAGCCACTTCTCTCTCTGGTACCATCCCAGTGATGCGCTCTCACTGTTCCCTTCTGTCTGTTCTTCTGTTGGGCAAGATTTTGCAACAATGGACATCCATTCAATGACATGGGCTTGTCTCCCTTTCCCACTTAGAGGGGAGAGCAGGGCTCCAGCTTAGGATCTTCCAGTTTATAGCTAGGGAAGAAACAGTGTGGCTGTCGTTGTAGGATGTAATACCCTTAGAGACAGGGGTAAGAAACTAGAGACCCCAAGAACATGGCCTGCAAGTATCTTGTTTGTCCAGACTCACCACTTCTCCAGTGTGATTTTGCCCCTCCATTATCCTCTATACAAGCAGTTCACTCAATTATCTCACTATTCTGACTCCCAAAAGCCTCTTCCAGGATATATAAAACCAAGAGAATTAATTTCTTTCTTAAAATTCTTGTCTGGACTACATTAAAAACTCATATTTCTTCTCTCAGCATAACTGAGCTCCTTTCTTGATCAGTAATGACCTTAGTCGTATTAAGCATTTACCAGCCCCCCTTCTCTTTGCTAAGGTTCCTGAATGGAGTAAATGGTTTGTGCTTGACTACGAACAGAAACGCTGGAGGTTTGAACCCACCCAATGGTACTGCGGAATATAGGCCTGGTGACCTGCTTCTGAGGAGCCCTGATGGCACAGTGGTTAGAGCATTGGGCTGCTAACCAAAAGATCAGCCATTGAAACCCACAGGCCACTCCATGGGAGAAAGACGTGAAGTCTGCTTCTGTAGAGATTTACAGCATTGAAAAACCCATGGGGAAGTTCTACTGTATCCTATAGGGTCTCTATGAGTTTGGATCAACTGGATGGCAGTTGGTTTTGTTTTGTTTTTTTGGCTGGATTTGCTTCTGTAAAGATTACAACCAGGAAAACCCTGTGGAGCAGTTTTAGTCTGTAACACATGCTGTTGCCATGAGTTGGAATTGACTCCACAATGGGTTTTTTTGAGTCTATCCTCCTTGCCAACTTCCGCCCCACATCCTGCCCTGAGTCACATTACAATGCCTCCATTACTGAAGTGCTCCATGCCCCAAGAGTTTCTCCCTAATCACTAGGTTTCTCCACTCATTCCAGGAGAGAAGACTGAAAAATAGCTTCTGTCACTCCTGTGCACCAGTGATTTGGGCAGCCTGCTGGAAAGCCATGGTAGCACAGCAAGATGGCTGTTGCAAAGGAAAGGGGACTGTTCCTAAAACCAGTCAGACCTGAGCTCAATCTGGACTTCCATTTGTCTTGCTGAGTAAGCTTGCACACAAAAAAAACACCATAGCTTTGGCACCTCGATGCCTTCCTAAATAAAAATGACAATATCAATACATATATAAGAGTTAGGTGAGATAATGGAAGTGAAGTCACTTCTTATGGTGCAAAATCTACACAGATACATGAGATTGTTGCTGTTTCCTAATCCATGAGCTTCCAGTTTCCTCCTACATGAAGTGATTCTTCTCTCCACTTTCAGAAATGCTGAACCAACCCTTGGTTTCCTGGTTCATGAAATCTTTTGACAAGCCATTGGAAAGCAGATGTGGACAAGCAGAGACAAGGACTTCAAAGGGAAACACCAGCACCATCATGATGATGATGACTGGTATTATTTCTGGAACATTCCTTCCTCCCTGCCCATCCTCTCCAACAATTGTTTTCAGATGCCTTCACCAAATGGTTATAACTTGATCCCCCAAACCAACTGCTGTTGAGTTGATTCCAACTCCTAGCAACCCTGTGGGACAGAGTAGGACTGTCCCGTAGGGTTTCCAGGGCTGTAAATCTTTATGGAAGCAGACTTCCACATCTTTCTCTTGCATGACAGAAGTGACCAAATATTAGGGTTAAAGCACTGGAATCTACAACAAACTCTTCCTGTCACGCATTCCTTTATCTATTTTACTGTGATGTAGAGAGACACTAATTAAAAATAATAATGAGCATTTATTAAATACTTCCAATGTGCCATTATTTCTTTTAACTCCTGCCAGAAAGGCTTTAGTAGACCAAATAGTGTAGGGAAATTGAGTCTCCAAGAAATTAGATAATTTATCCAAGGTCGTACCAGTAGTGAAAAGCAACAACAACGCTGCCATCAACTTGACTTTGACTCATGGCAATGTCATGTGCATCAGAGTAGAACTGTGCTCCATGGGATATTCAATGGCTGAGTTTTCAGAGGTAGATTGCCAGGTCTTTCTTCCAAGATGCTTCTTCGTAAACTTAAACCTCCAGGCTTTTGGTTAGCTGCTTTGTTCAGTAAACATTTGTACCACCCAGGGACTCCACTAGAGAAAAGGGAAGACAGAATTTGCCTCAGAAAGAAGGAAAGTCAAAGCCCTTGCTATTTTCACTCCACCTTACTGTGCCCAAGAGAAGCAACTGAATTTGCAAAATAGGGTCAATTGTTGTTTGTTGTGTTTGCCATCAAGTCAATTTTCAACTCATAACGACTCCATGTGACAGAGTAGAACTGTCCCATAGGGTTTCCCAGGCCGTAGAGCAAAAATGTAACTTTTGGGACTAAGGTGCGCCTGACCCAAGCCATGGTGTTTTTAATCTCCTCATATACATGTGAAAGCTGGACAATAAATAAGGAAGACTGAAGAAGAATTGATGCCTTTGAATTGTGGTATTGGTGAAGAATATTGAATATACCGTGGACTGCCAAAAGAATGAACAAATCTGTCTTGGAAGAAGTACAGCCAGAATGCTCCTTAGAAGCAAGGATGGTGAGACTTTTTTCACATACTTTGAACGTGTTATCAGGAGTGACAGCCCCTGAAGAAGGACATCATGCTTGGTAAGTAGAAGGTCAGTGAAAAAGAGGAAGACTCTCAACAAGATGGATTGACACAGTGGTTTGAACAATGGGCTCAAGCATAACAACAGTTGTGAGGATGACACAGGACCAGGCAGTGTTTTGTTCTGTTGTACATAAGGTTGCTATGAGTAGGAACTGACTTGATGGCACCTGACAAACAACAGTCTTAATGGGAGCAGATAGCTAAGTCTTTCTTCTATGGAGATAGTAGGTAGGTTCAAACCAGCATCCTTCAAGCTTTGGTTAGCAACCAAGCACACCAAGCCTCCTTGTAAAAATAGAGAAACTATGAAAATGTTCCCAAAGAAAAGGTTGTCAGGAAAAAAGTGTGGGCTAAAAATATGAATTCACTTATTTCCTAAAAAGACTATTATTGGCGGAAAAAAGAGTTTGACTGACTTCATTGTCATGCTTAATCCTCTTTCAACCCTTGCTACCCAAAGTAGGGTCCCTGTCCTGGGCCGGCAGCACCAGCATCATCTGGGAGATTGTTATAAATGCAGAGTTTCAGGCTCTGGCCCTGATCTGCTGAATCAGAATTGACAATTTAACCAATTCCTCAGCTGTATGAGTTTCTATTGCTGCATGACAAATTACTCCAAACATGGTGACTGAAAGCAACACCCATTTATTCGCTCACATTTCTGTAGGTCAGATGTGGGGAGCTCGGGGTGGGGCTCAGCTGGATTCTATGCTCAGAGACCCGCAGGCTGGAAATCAAGGTGTTGGCTGGGCTAGGCTTGAATCTGCAAGACTTGATAAAGATTCGGCTTCAAGGCCATTCAGGTTGTGAGCAGAATTCTTTCGCTTGTGATTGTAGGACTGAGGTCCTTGTTTCTTTGCTGGCTGGGTCCACTCTCTTCTCCAGAGGCCACTCGCATTCCTTCTCATGTGGCCTCCTCCATGTTCAAAGCAGTAGCAGCTCATTGAGTCATCATATTTCAAATCTCTCTGACCTCCTGTTTTGCCACCACCCCAAGGAAGCACTCTGCTTTGAAGGGTACCTGTGATCATATAAGGAGCCCTGGTAGTGCAGTGGTTAAGTGCTCAGTTGCTAACTGAGAAGTTGACAGTTCAAATCCACCAACTGCTCTGAGGAGAAAGATGTGTTAGTCTGCTTCCATAAAGATTTACAGCCTTCGAAATCCTATGGGGCAGTTCTGTGCTGTGTTACAGGATTCCATGAATCAGAATCGACTTGCTGGCAATAGGTTTTTGGGGTGTTCATACCAGGCCTACCCAGATAATATCCCTATTTTAAGATCAACTGTGCCATATAACAAAACATAGCCCTTGGAGTGCTATCTTGTCACATTTACAGTCCCAGGGATTGGGTTGGGGACATTTTGGGAGACCATCTTCAAATTCAGCCAATGACACCAGTGATTCCCATGCACATTAAAACTGGAGAAGCATTATTTTAGAACGTCTAGAGTAGTAATTCACACTATAGTAGTTCTTAAAATGTTTGCTCGAGAAACTGTCACAATTTGGTTTAAAAATATAGTTCATTTTACATCGCACATATACACATATTATCTCATTTATTTCTCTAAACAGCTTAGGTGTGGTAGGGAATACTTCCCTTCTGAAGATGAAGCTGAGACACAAATTGTTTCAGTGTCCTGTCCAAGATCACATAGTAAGTGCACAGAACAGCTGGTATTTGAACCTGAACTCCGGCTTGGAAATTAAACATGATTCTTCTTTTTCTCCTTCCTCCAAATAATGCTCCCAGATACCTAGGGAGGCTGGTTTTGGTAGATTATTAGAAAAGGAGCTCTGGTATGAAGTTCATTTTTACTGAAATGTGAAAGATGATACAAAAAAAAAAAAAAAAACTCATTGCTGTGGACCAATTCTGACTCATAGCAACCCTATAGGACAGAGTGGAACTGCCCCATAGGGTTTCCAAGGTTGTAAGTCTTTACAGAAGCAAACCACCAAGACTTTCTCCCACGGAGTGGCTGGTGGATTTGAACAGCCAACCTTTCAGTCAGCAGCCACGTGCTTTAACCAGTGAGCCACCAGGGCTCCTTTTGAAAGACTGATAGAACAATTCATTCATTCAAGTAAATATTTAGCGGGTGAGTTGCTAGTGTGTGTCAGGCTCATTCAGTGGTGAACAAGACTGACTATAATCCCTGGCCTCATCAGTGTGGGGTACCAACACCGAAACAAGTGACCAAATGGGCACTCCAGGAGCTAGTGGCCAAGGTGAGGGTGAGGGGCCCTAGCCAGACCCAGGCGGCTCAGGAAATCCTTTCAGGGTTATTTCCAATTTATGGAGGTAAGCCCAAGGGAAGGCAACCAAATAGCATTTCTGAGGAAATATTTTTGATCAGGGTCTTTCTTATAATTTCCCCCAAATCATATCCTGGAGGCCACAGAAGCACAATGCTCCACCTGTGTGTAAGGTAAAGAACATTGACCTCGGGGGCAGGAAACACAGGCTCTAGATCTGGGACTAGCAATTGATCTTGGGCACATTACATTCTTGCTCTAAGCCTTAGTTTTTGAAAAACCTCAGTTGAAGTAAAAGAACTTCATGAGCCTTCTGTTCAAGGGTGCTGCCCTAAAAACAACGGTAACATGTAAGGGACTGCTCATGAAATGAGAAGCCAGAATCCTGGAAACCATCTTGTTATGAATTGAATTCTGCCCCCCAAAAACTGTTATGTTGAAGTCCTTACCCCTGTATCTGAGAATGTACCCTGTTTGGAAACATGGTCTTGGAAGATATTATTGATTAGGTTAACAAGAGGTCAAACTGGAATAGAGTCAATTCTAATATTATATGACTGGTGTCCTTATGGAGCCCTGCTGGTACAGTGGTTAAGGGCTCAGCTGTTAGTCAAAAGATGGGCAGTTCGAATCCACCAGCCACTCTTTGGAAGCCCTGTTGGGCAATTCTACTCTGTGGTACATACAGGGTCACTATGAGTTGGAATCGACTTGATGGCAACAGGTGTGTTTTGGTTTGGTGTCCTTCTAAAATAGAAGATGATACACAGAGACAGGAAGACAGAGGAAGGATGATACCGTATGACATGCCAGCTGCAAACCAAGGAACAACTGGAGCTACCAAAAGTTGGGAGAGAGGCATGGAGCAGTTTCCCTCTCAGAGACCTCAAGGAATTGACAAAGCCAATGCCCTGACTTGGACTTTAAGCCTATGGTACTGTGAAACATTTCTGTTCTATAAGCCACCCACTTGGTGGCATTTTGTTACAGTAGCCTCAGGAAACTAAGACACATGTCCAGCTCTGTTGGGTCCAGCTCATTGTCAGTCCCCAGAGCTGGGTGAAGAGCTGGACCCAATCCATTGAACAAAAGTAAGGAAGGTAGGTGTCATCAGATTGGGGCACCAAGGCTTGGCTTGGAGAAAGTCTGTTATTGACAACTTTTTACACAGTGCCACCTCGGTCATGCTCCATGCCTGGGTTCAGTATCATCATGTATCCCACCCAGCTATGGGACTCAACAAAGCCCTCACTGTCCACCACCAGCCACTTCCTTTTTGATATTTGAACACCTCCAAAGGAAAGCTCTTGGGGACCCCAGTTTCAGAAGCGTGGTGACTCATGCCATCAAGTTAAATGAAGCCACCTGCATACTTTGTTCCATCTGGAAGGCTTTTAAAGTCTGTATAATTTTTTACAGCTGGCCACCAGATACTACTCTCTGCCCCTGGGTTGTGTTGGCAGCTTAGAGTTTGAATAATTTAATGACCACTCTTCACTTTGGTGGGTTCTTAGTTACTTGCAGGATGGCCTGTTACTGTGGCAATTAAGACCAGGACTGCAAAACCCAAAAACCCACTGCCGTTGAGTCAATTCCGACTCATAGCGACCCTATAGGATACAGTAGAACTGCCCGATAGAGTTTCCAAGGAGCTCCTGGCAGATTCGAACTACCAACCTCTTGGTTAGCAGCCATAGCACTTAACCACTGTGCCACCAGGGTTTCCACTGCAAAAGGCTTAATGAAATGTGGGCAAGGAAAATACTGCCCAAGGAAGGGGTGGCTCAAGCCAACAAAAGCTTTAGAATTTTTAGTTTAGAACTCTGTGAATAAATTAAGATAAATATAATACATGATATGTAAAAAAGATCCAAACCTATGGCTGTCGAGTTGACTTCGACTCACTGCAACCCTATAGGTTGGAGTAGAACTGCCCCAGAGGGTTTTCTAGGCTGTAATCTTCATGGCCGCAAACTGCCACGTCTTTTTCCTGCAGAGCAGCTGGTGGGTTCAAACTGACAACCTTTCAGTTAGCAGCTGAGTGCTTTAAAAAAAATCTGTTGCCATCGAGTCAATCCCGACTCAGAGTGACCGTATAGGACAGAGTAGAACTGCCCCAGAGAGTTTCCAAGGAGTGCCTAGTGGATTCGAACTGCTGACCTTTTGGTTAGCAGCCATAGCTCTTAACCACTGCACCACCAGCGTTCCCACTGTCTCACCAGGGATCCTTAAATATAAAGATGGATATCTAAAAATAAGGCCATCTTACAGCTAAGAAGTTTTTTTAAAAAATGGCCAAATCACAGTTTACTTCAAGACTTTCTGACGTCTATCAGAAATATATTTGTGGCACTATGAATTGAGGACGACACCAGACACATTTTAAGATCAATAAATAGTCTTGATTTCTGCCTAATACCATAGCATTAAATTTTCTGAAGGTGGTATAGAAGCTGAAAGAAAGAATAAGAATTCTCAGGATGACTGTACAAATTACTTTCAAGAATTTTTTTTAACAATTTTGTTTAGGTATAATTCACATATATACATATATACCAAACACGTGGTGTATATACATATATATATACCAATCCCAAGAGTTGGCAAGTATGCGAAACAGTTGAGACACTCATACAAGGCTCGTGGGAGTGAAAAATGGTAGCACCATTTTAAAGAATGGTTTGGCACTTTCACATAAAACTAAATATCCCTTATACGAAACCCAGCAATTCAACTTCTGGGTTACTTATCCAAGAAGAATGAAAACAATTATAGCAGCCTAATTTATACTAACTCCGAAAAGGTTCCCTGGAGCCCCCGGATTTCAATCCCCACCTCCAGCCCCAGACAATCACTGATCTGCTGTCTGTCACCGTAGATTGGTTTTAGCTGGTTGTTTTTCGGGGTTAGAATTTCATATAAATGGAACCATACAATACGTTCTCTTTTGCATCTGATTTCTTTAGCTCAGCGTAATGTTTTGAGATTACTCTATTTTGTTATATATAGATTAAACCATATATATACATATTTATATATATATAAAAAAATAGCATATATATATATATATATATCAAACCATTGCCTTCAAATTGATTCCAACTGAAAGCGACCCTATAGGACAGAGTAGAACTCCCCCATAGGGTTTCCAGGCAGTAACCTTTATGGCAGCAAACTGTCACATCTTACTTCTGAGGAGCGGCTGGTGGGTTTGAACCACAGACCTTTCGATTAGCAGTCAGGTGCTTAACCATTGCACTACCAGGGCTCCATATGTGTGTATATTCTGATGAGTTGCACCAAATGTCTACCGTTGTAATCACCACCACAACCGAGAAATAAAGTATTTTCATAACTTCCAAAGTGTTCCCTGGAGCCCCCAGATTTCAATCCCCACCTCCATCCCCAGACCACCACTGATCTGCTTTCTGTTATCATAGATTGGTTTTAGCTGGTCTAGAATTTTTCATATAAATGGAATCATGTAATTACTTCTCCTTTGCATCTGGTTTCTTAAGCTCAGCGTAATGTCTTTGAGATTAATCCATCTTGTTACATATGTTAGTAACCCATTCCTTTTGTTTTCTGAGCAGTACCCCATTGCATGAATTTACCACCGTTTGTTTATTCACTCACCTATTGATGGACATTTGGAATGTTCCCTATTTTATCGCTGAGTAGTCTCTTATTGTCTGGATTATTCACTCACTTATAGATGGGTATCTTTGTTGTTTTCAATTTGAGGCTAATATAAATTTGGCTGCTATAATTGTTTTCATTCTTCTTGGACAGGTAACCCAGAAGTTGAATTGCTTGGTTTCATGGTAAGAGATATTTAGTTTTATATGAAAGTGCCAAACCATTCTTTAGAATGGTGGTGCCATTTCTCACTCACTCCCACTAGCATTGTATGAGTGTCTCAGTTGTTCCACATGCTTGTCGACTCTTGGAATTGTCAGTCTTTTAAATTTCAGCCATGATAGCCAGTGTGTCACGGTAGCTCATTGTGCTTTTGATTTGCATTTCCTTGATGACATGAGCATTTAAGAGATTTTTTTAAGGTAGGGAGAAAGGAGACCTGGAATCAGGAGCAAAGAGTGAAAGTTAATGAGTCCCACCCCCACCAACCCCAGTGTCCTCACGTCGAACCATATATTCCAGTGTGCTTAGAACAGTCCTGGTTTACACCTAGTATCCTGGTGTAAAAGAGGCCTGGTGGTTCAGTGGTTAAGGCTTTCAGCTGCTAACTGCAAAGTCAGTGGTTCGAACCCACCAGCAGTTCTGATGGAAAAAGATGTGGCAGTTTGCTTCCATGAAGATTTAGAGCCTTGAAAACTCTACAGGCAGTTCTACTCTGTCCTACAGGGTTCCTATGAGTCAAAATCAACTCAATGGCAATGAGTTTGGTTTTGGTCTTGGTGTAGCTATTAATAGTGCCCCTTAGTGGCAAATTTGGCTTAAGTTTTGTGTTTAGTGTGTGATGCAACCTCACAAAACCTTCAGTAAGTTTATTTCTCACCAACATGTTTGGGGTCGGATTTGTGTTTGTAAGTTAGGTCCCAAGAGCGGAAGTTACCCAATGAGTCCCTATCATATAGATTCGTTCTACAATTATTATGAACTTTGATAACATTGCAAAGCACATAGTATATGTGCCTCATATTATTGAACTATGAGCTTTCTTCCAAATCCAGCTTAGCATTTTGGTTTGAAGAATGAAGCTCAAACCATAAAGTATGGTGCAGATTTAAAGAACCACTATCATACATGTTGTTGTTGTTTCCTGTGGAGTCAGTTCGGACTCCTAGCTACTCCAACAACAGAATGAAACATTTAAAGGTCCTGTAGCTTCCTCACGGCACTGGGTTTCTGGGGTTCTGGGTAGCTTCCTCATGAATGTCAGTATGTTTGAGTCCGTTGATGTGACTATTGTAGCGTCTTCCAATCTAGGGGGCTAATTTCCCAACACTATATCAGACAAAATTCTGTTGTGATCCTTAGGGTTTTCATTGGCTATTTTTTGAAAGTAGATCACCGGGCCTTTTTCCCCTAGTCTATATTAGCCTGGAAGCCCCACTGAAACCTGTCCATTATGGGTGACCTTGCTGGTATTTGAAATACCAGTGGCATAGCTTCCAGCATCACAGCAACATGCAAGCCACCACAGTACAACAAACTGACAGAGAGGTAGTGGCTACTATTAATAAACATATTATTTCAAGTTTTGGCCAATTCTAAATTTAAACATTTATGCTTTAGCATGTCTATATGATATTTTATTTTGATCTTTTGTGAACTGAAAGAATCACACTCCACAGTCAGGTATAAGTTTATCTATGCAGGCAAAATAAAAGCAGACCCAAAAGTTCATCCCTGAAACCCAATCCAAGCAAAGAATGCTTTCCTGATTTCCTTCCCATTTTCCTCTTTGATTCTGGCAATACACTCACCATCAGAGTGAAATCATCTCAATTTTATATGGCTGATCTCTTTTCCTGTTTGGATTCATAACATGATGACAGCCTGTCCCCAGCATTCTATCTGGTAGCACTTAATGAATGTTTGAAAAATGGATGAAAGCATGTATGCATGCTTCAAATTTGCCTCATAACTCTGAACATGTTTTCACAACATAACCCTTCAAATGTTGGTTTCATATGGCAATTTCTTTTAGAATGTACATAAGCTCACGATATTATGTGAACCACCATGGATAACAGAAAGTTACGAAGATGTTTAAGACATGGTCCCAGCCCTTGAGAAATTTATATTCTAGTAAATATTTAAAAAAAAAAAAAAAAAGGCACACACATCAAGAACTATGACATCAGCAGAAAGAGAGGACACTGTGAGTAAGATAAATGACTGCATCTTGAAAGCATTGATTATCCTTATAGGCAGGGCTTTAATCTGCCAGGAGAAGAATACACACAAGAATTAGTTGCCAGGTGATGCTTTTATTAATAGCTGGGGAAGTGCATTGGTTGGGGGAAACAAACGTGATCTTCTTGGCTACTTAGTGTTGAAGCACAAGGCTTATGCTTCAAAGTCACCCTGAACACTTAAGAGGATTGTGCTATTAATGACTGCATTGGGGAACTCAGAAAGAAGAGTGGGTCTGAGGGAAAACAGTTTTACTTTTAGAGATATTAAACTTGAGGGGAAAGCACTGTCTGCAGTGAGTGAGATCTAGCAGGCATTAGAAAAGCAAGAATGATGCCGAGGGAAGAGGTTGAGGCTGGTCATGTGGATTCTGAATGGTCGCTGATCAAGTCATGAATGAGATCCTGAAGAAAGAGGAGAGTCAAGGGTCAATTGAGGCACCTCAAAACTCTGTGATGTATGTGGGCCAAGGATACAGAGGCCAAGAGTGGGAAAAGGACTTCTCAAGGTCAGTAACAGAGCCCCAACTGTAACTCAAGCTATTGATTTCTTGGTCACCTCACCATGCTGCTCATGAGTCATTTACCATTAATGGGGATATTGACCCACCAGAGGGCAACCCAGATGGCAACTGTGATGGTTAACGTTGTGTGTCAACTTGGCTGGGCCGTGATTCTCAGTGGTTTGATAGTCATGTGATAGTTGATCACTTCCATGATAAGATTTAATATTATGTGATCACTTCCATGATGGGATCTTCATTGAATATAAGTGGATATTCTCACAAGGCTTGCAGGCTTTTGTCCATGGATCCTGCAGCTGGCTCCTGTTCATCTGATCTCTAGTTCTTGGGACTTGAGCTAACAATTTACCTGCAGTCTTGCCTGCTGATCTTTGGGATTCATTGATCTTCACAGCCTGTGAACAAGAGCTCTGCTCTCCAACCTGCTGATCTTGGGTTTGCTGGCCCCGGTGGCTACATGCTTCAGGTGAAGCCTCTATTCTGACTTGGGATATTCCAGACTCTAAACCACATGAGCCATTTCCTTGATATAAATCTCTCTATATACATATAGTTACATGTTTTACTGGTTTTGCTTCACTAGAGAACCCAGCCTAAGATAGCAGCCTAATTGAAATATTGCATAAAGAACAATTGAAAGAGCCAGAACCATTGAACGTGGAAAAAGGAAGACGAAGTTGGGGATTAGAGACTCTGAGAATTGCCTAAAAATACTTGAAAGGCTTTTATGTGTAGAAAATGGAGCAGGATGGTGTTGTTCAGAGGATATTTCTATGCCTTGTGAAGCTGTGGCCCCCATTTGTCTGGGAGCAGTCAAGTGGAAGTGCTGTAGCCATCTGCAAGACTATGCAGGGAAATCACGAATAGTGTGAGAGAATTAGAACACTCTTTAGTCTTCTTCCAAGTCTATGATCATACAGCCTACAGATAGAACCTCTCTTTCTCTGGTTTCGACTATCTGCAATCGGCTGATCTATCACCTGAAATGACCTCTGGGTTTGCACACTGTATGTGTTATGGATTGAATTGTGGTCCTCAAAAATATGTGTTGTAGATGTCTACCCTTATACCTGTGGATGTGATCTCATTTACAAATAGAGTTTTCTTTGTTATGTTAATGTGACCGTACCAGTGTAGGGTGTGTTTTAAGCCAATCACTTTTGAGATACAAAAACAGCAGATTAGACATCGGGTTAAGGGGGTGGGGAGGATGGAAACAAACCAGTCTACAAGCCTAGGAACTCCAAGAATGACTGGCTAGAGAAGCTGAGACAAGGACCTTCCCCAGAGTGGACAGAGAGAGCCTTCCCCTAGAGCCAGTGCCCTGAATTTAGACTTCTAGCCTCCTCATCTGTTAGACGGTAAATTTCTGTTCATAAAAAAGCCACCATTTGTGGTACTTCTGTTGTAACAATAAACACCAAGAAACTCAAACTCATAGTTTCTGCCTCTTCTGTGTCTCTGATACCCAACAGTCATGGACTTCCATCACCTAATGATGACGAGTGGCTTCACCTTGAAGTCTGAGTTGGATCATTTCCCACCGCTCTCAATAAAGAACATTGCATTTGGCCCCAATCTCCAAACTTCAACGTCTTCTAAAAGGAAGATATGGTTTCCCAACAAGGTTCACTCCTTCTTTGGCCTCTTCTTCAGTGTTTTCACATGTTCGGTAGAATTCAGCTAAGATTTTATTATAAAACCCAGATGAAGACACCTGGGTTTCAGGGTATAATTTAAAGTATGACTGCTGCATGCAAGCCAAGGAGAAGAAATAAAATTAACTGTAAGAGCACAAAGCTTAACAAAGAAAAATGTTCAAATGTTTATAACTACATTCAGATAGGGAAGCACATGCTTTCCAAGAATAACAGTCTGCATCCTCCAAGAGTTTAGGGCAGCTTTCAGAAGTAATCTATACTAATCTCAAATGCAAAGGACGCTGGGGGAAATACAGAGTTGAAGCATTCTCTCCCTTTGGCACAGAGAATGCGTTTTAACCAGCACTTAAGAGCTCAGCTTAAGTGTGTTTGGCAGCTGGTGTGTTCAAACCAACTAGGTCAAATCCCAACTTTGTGATTTCAAAGCTTACTGGCTGTGTGGCCTTGAGCTAGTCACTTAATCTCTCTGTGCTTCAGGTTCTCGTGTCTGTAAACCGGGGATAATGTTTGTATCTACCACATACGATTGTTGAGAGGATAAAAGGAGTTAATGTGTTGATAGAGCACACAGAGTAGTAACCAATAAATACATTAAGAAACAAACAAACCGAACCCTGCTAACTCAGAACTGAAGCCACTCCCAAAGTCTACCTTTCAGCCAAAGGTTAGACAGGCCTATAAAACAAACAATAACACACGTGGAGGAACGCTTCTTAGTTCCGTCAAGTATACAAGATTAAATGGGCAAAACCTGCCCAAAAGCAAAGACGAGAAAGCAGGAAGGGACAGAAAAACTGGATGAATGGACACAGGGAACCCAGGGTGGAAAGGGGGTGAGTGCCAACACATTGTGAGGATTGCAACCAATGTCACAAAACAATTTGTCTATAAATTTTTGAAAGAAGAAATTAATTTGTGCTGAAAACTTTCACCTAAAGCACAATAAACATTTAAAAATAAATAAATAAACCCACTGCCGTCAAGTTGATTCCAACGCATGGCCATCCTGTAGGACAGAGTGGAAATGCCCCATAGAGTTTCCAAGGCTACAAATCCTTACTGAAGCAGACTGCCACTTCTTTCTCAGAGTGGCTGGTGTGTTCGAACCACCGACCTTTCAGTTAGCAGCCAAGCACTTTAACCGCTATACTACCAGGGGTCCTAATAAATACATAGATGTTAATTACCTCGGAGTCAGCTCCAATTCATGGCAGCCCATGTGCAACAGAACAAAATGTTATCTAGTCTTGTGTCATCTTCACAATTATTGGGATGCTCACGTCCATTCTTGTGACCACTGTATTTTGAGTGCCTTTCAAACTAGGGAGCTCATTTTCTAGCACTATATCAGAAAATATTCTTTTATTTGTTTTTTTATGAGAGTTTTTTTTTTTTTTAATATAGTGCTTTAGATGAAGGTTTACAGGCAGAGCAAATTAGTTGCTTATTAAGCAATTAATACACATTCTGTTTTGTGGCATTGGTTGCCAACCCACGAAGTGTCAACACTCTCCCCTTCTCAACTTTGGGTCCCCCATTACCAGTTCTCCTGCCTCTTCTGCCTTCTCATCCTTGGGCCTGGGTTGGTGTGCCCATTTAGTCTCACTTTGTTTTATCAGTCTGTCTAATCTTTCGCTGAAGGGTGAACCTCAGGAGTGACTTCAGTACTGAGTTAAAAGGGTGTCCAGGAGCCATACTCTCAGGGTCAAACAATATTTTGTTTTTATGCATAGGGCTTTTATTGCCTAATTTTTGAAAGTATACCACAAGGCCTTTCTGTCTTGTCTGGCAGCTTCCCTAAAACCTGTCCACTATGAGTAATGCTGTTGGTATTTGTAATACCAGTAGCATAACTTCTAGCATCATGACAACATGCCACCACAGTACAACAAACTGACAGATGGGTGGTGAGATGTATAGTTGTTGCTAGGCACCATTGAGTCATTTCCTCTACTTAACAACCCTGTGCACAACAGAATAAAACACTGCCCGGTCCTGCATCATCCTCACAATTGTTATTATGCTTGAGTCTGTTATTGCAGCAACTCTGTCAATCCATCTCTTCAAGGCCCTCCTCTTTTTCGTTGACCCTCTACTTTACCAAGCATGATGTTCTTCTCTAGGGATTAGTTTCTCCTGATAACATGTCCAAAGTACGTGAGACGAAGTCTTGATCCTTGCCTCTAAGGAGCATTTGGGCTGTACTACTTCCAAGACAGACTTGCTTTTTCTTCTGGCAGTTGGTGGTGTATTCAATATTCTTTGCCAATACCATAATTTCAAAGGCATCAATTCTTCTTTAGTCTTCCTTATTCATTGTCCAGCTTTCCCATGCATATCAGGCAGCTAAAAACACCATGGCTTGCATCAGGCACATCTTAGTCCTTAAAGTGACATCTTTGGTTTTTAACACTTTAAAGAGGTCTTTTGCAGCAGATTTGCCCAATGCAATGCGTCGTCTGATTTCTCAGCTACTGCTTCCGTGGGTGTTGATTATGGAGCCAAGTAAAATGAAATCCTCGACAACTTCAATCTTTTCTCTGTTTGTTATGATGTTACTTATTGGTCCAGTTGTGAGAATTTTTGTTTCCTTTACGTTGAGGTGTAATCCATACTGAAAGGGAATATATAGTTAGTGCTCAATAAATGTTTATAATTATTGTTACTATTGCTTTCTCTATGGGGCAGTTTTACTCTGTCCTATAGGGTCGCTATGAGTTGCAATTGGCTCGACGGCAGTGCGTTAGTGGGTATTGCTTTAAAAATGTTAGACAAGAAAGGGGCCTGTCAGAAGCTGGTTGAATGGAGATGGGAAATACAGGGTAGAGGGGAGGAGTATTCTGTCACATTATTGGTAGAGCAACTAGGGTCACATAACAAAGCATGTATAAGTTTTTGTATGAGAAACTGACTTGAATTGTAAACTTTCACTTTGAGCACAATAAAAAAAGGAGCAAAAAAAAAAAAAAAAAGATGTTGTGACCTATCATTATTTGTCAGATAACATGGTATATCGATGGCACTGGTTTGTGGTATATCAAGAAGAACAAAGTATAATGCTTTCTGTACAGTTTAAATACCTACCTATTGTTAGATATGGAAACCCTGGTGGTGTGGTGGTTAAGAGCTACAGCAGCTTACCAAAAGGTTGGCCGTTCAAATCCACCAGGAGCTCCTTGGAAACCATATGGGGCAGTTCTAGTCTGCCCTATAGGGTCACTATGAGTCGGAATCGACTCGACAGCAATGAGTTTGGTTTTTGGTTTTTTCTTGTTAGATAAGTAAATTCGTGAACGCATACATGATTCTTAGGGAAAAAGTTACTTACCCTGGCATACCACAGATGTGAGATCGTTAGAGACATTTAGAAAGTATGAAGAACTGAAAGGCTAAACTCGAGGTATTTTACGTTTATTTTTGTAACCATTGCATCAGCAGAGCATACATTGTCAGGTTTGGTTGTAGAAAAAAAAAGTACAATTTTTCCTGGTCAAATGTACTTGGAAGAAATTATGGAATCTGTGTCATGTACATAGTATTTTTCTTTAAACCAGGGTAAATACCTACCACCTCATAATTTTTAGATTAAAATAGTTTCTCTACAGATAAAATAACAAAATAAAAACAAAAAAAAGGAAGGGGCCTGACCCCTTTAAAAGGATTTGTGAAACGAAGGAAGCCACATTTCTAGTGGGAAATGCTCCAGATAAAGGAGCAGAAGCACAGTGTAGGAGCTGGGAACTGTTTAGAGCGGTTCAAAGCCAGTAGGAAATGCACATGGCCTAAGTGGAGGGTGATTTTCAGAAGGGCAAGCCCTTAGCTGGCATCATGGGATACTGACCCATTTTCCTCTGAGGAACAGCCTGAAGCAGTCAATGTCAGGATGCTGGCCTTGTTCTGCACACACAGAAGGGTAAATGTTTGGGTGAGTGGAGTTTACATAAGTGGAGTTAAATGCTGAGGAGAGCGCTTAGCTTGTAACTTGGTGTTTATAACTTCCTTTATCCCCTGCTTTGAAGGTGGCTTGTGAAATCTGACAGTAACCCACTGGACTCTTAATGAATGCATGCATTTTTAAAATGCTGGGGGTAAATTTTGTTTGTTAGCTCTTTCTCTTGCCAGTTGTTCCAGAGGAAAAAGACCCACAAAGCCTATGCTAATGAGCGTGTCCTTCAGCTCAAGGGAGCTCCCCAAAATTCAGTCTCAGCATCTGTTGTTGTCAGTTGGTGTTGAATCGGCTCCGATTTATGGCAACTCCATGTACAACAGAACAAACTGTTGCTGTGTCCTGTGCCATTCTCACAATCATTGGTATGTTCGAGTCCACTGTTGCAGCCACTGTGTATTTTGAGTGTCTTCCAACCCAGGGGGTATCTCTTCCAGCACTATATCGGACAATATTCTGTTGAGAACCATAAGGTTTTCACTGGCTCATTTTCAATAGCCCTAAAAAACTAATGTAGTTGTTTGTTTGGTTTTTTTTGTCATTTATTTTTAAATAGCGCTTATGAAAGTTCCTTGGAAAACACAAAGAGAATTTTAAAAGTTGCTTCTCATTTGGGCTTGGGACACTGGGTCCTTGCTGCTATTCGTTCACCTAAACATTCATTCAACAAATAGTTCTTGGTGCCTCCTGTATAGAAGATATGGCGTGATCACCATGAGCAATACTATGGAATCATCTAGAATAATTTTGTTCCCAGGCTGAGCTGGTGGGTGATGATATCTTCTCAGGCAACTCAGCTAACCATGAACTCTTGTTCTTCAGCAGCTCTTGGGAATATTAAACCTAAACCCTTCAGAGCTTTCTGGTTCATTTCAATTCATTGTCATGGCTATGACAATGAAGACATGTAGTGGAGAACTTCAGAAATTAGAGGAATTAATGAATATGTTAACATGGTCTCCAAATTACATAGCCTGTTAAAACACAATTTATAAGCTTAAGTTTATACAAGTACTCGCAATTGGCTTTTAGCTATTTTTATATTAACCAGATTTGCTTTGAAAGAGCAAGAAAGTCAAGTTTTATGGTTAATATAAAAATAGCTATGATTTATTGAGCACTTATTGTTGAATGAGATTCCATTGTACATTCTTTATAAATAAACACTAGGTAACTCTGAAAAGGAAACCCTGATGGCATAATGGTTAAGAGCTACGGTACTAACCATAATGTCAGCAATTTGAATCCAAAAGGTGCTCCTTGGAAGCCCTATGGGGCAGTTCTACTCTGTCCTATCAGGTCGCTATAAGTTTTTTGTTTTTTTAAAAAACAAACCCTAAATCTTGGTGGAGGAACACAATATAAGTTTGCTTATTATTCAGTATTGTCTGATGTAGGTCAGGTGGCTCTTCTGGGCAGCAGTCTTCTCTGAGATACTTCATGATTTGGAGTTCCTCCTAGTATGTGGCTCTACCACCTAAGAGACTTCTACTTCCTGCCACATGCACAGTGAGAGAGAAAGAGCATGGAAGAGACACACTATCTCTTAACTACCCCAGCCCGGAAATGCCCCCACATTACTCCTGTTCACATCCCATCAGCCAGAAATAAATCACATGGTTAACCAAAAGGCGAGGGAGGCTGGGAAATGCAGAGCAAAATACGCACATCAGTAAGTACTAATGGTGTCTTCCATAGTTTACCCTACTGGTCACCAAATATCTATTTGCTGTTTTCTTCCCAAACACAGAACACACTCATGGCTCCCCAAAGGAAACAACATCAGATTCCATCCAACTCAAAGTCCAGGACCTCTGGGTTATGTGAAGTTCTCTTCAGAAGTCTGGATGTGGCATCTCTTGATCCAAGGACCTACAAACCAAAAAGGAAGTGATCCGTGAGCCAAAAAGACAACTCATCTATCACACACACACGCACACATGCATGCATACAATATACAAATGGTATAATAACAATAGAATAACCACAATATAAATTCCCATCCAGAAAAGGGAAGGATGAGACCTAAACAGCAGCCAACGATACCAAATACAGCCTAGCATAGCGAAGGCCCACCATCTTGTGGGTGGAGGTGGTTCTTGATACAGTCCTGCTCTTTGGGGGAAACTCCTTTGTCTGTTATTCTCTGTAATGCTGGCTCTTCCCTCTGAGAGGCTCCCCCTGCCCACTCTTCTCCTTTGCCAGCTCTCAAGTGGGTGTCGGAAAGCCTACAGCCTGCCTCCTGATGGTGCAAGAATAAGACCCAAGAGTTGTGTTCAGTCTTGGAAGATATTTTTAATACTGTCTTATAGTTGGTTTTTGTTTGTTTGTTTGTTTTGCTTTGTTTTGAGCAATGTAAGTTCCTCAAAAAGTGAGTGTGTTTCTGCAGGCCAGCAAATATCTGCACTCTGTCACTATCCCCTTCGATTTCTTTTTGCAGTTTGGCCATACCTTTCCTGAACTCATCTCATTCTTGAAACACCTGGACAAATGCAATCAATGGTAGCCAACAAACACAACTAATGCTATTTTTTTGTCTGTTTGGTTTTGTTTTCCCATCCTCCTCCCCTAGAGCTACAAGGTTACTTGGCACATAAATAGCCTTCTAAGTTGTCATAATTGTTGGTTTCACCAAATATTTGGCTGCTGAAAAGCATGAAAATTGATCTTCCCAGCCTCTGGTATCCCAGCCATCCACCACCTGACTATCAGTCCAATGCCACTGCACTTAGGTTTTCTTACAGCAACCTCCCATGTCCATGTGTTAGTCAGGAAAAGTAATGCTAGCTGCTGTAATAAACTTCCCTAAAGCTCAGTGACTCCTGAATACGCTTTGCTCGGTACCTGAGGTGCCCGTTTCATTTTTATTGTATATATGCAAATCAGTTGTTTTGACGTATTTAATCATTCACAGTTAAAGAAATCAAAGCTCAGAGAAATTAAGTAACACATCCACAATCACACCACTGGAATATGGTGGGTCCAGGACCTGAGTTCAGTCCATGACACTTGCACGTATCCGGGCCTGCAGACTCTTCTCCATATAAACCAGAGCAAAAATCTACTTCACCTTTTTCTCTGCATTCGGGGCCCCCAAATCTGACCATTTCCCTATATTTTTAGGCTTTTATTTTTTTTTTACACTATTTCAGGAGCGTCATCCTCTGTCCACTGCATAATAGTTACTTTTGTTATTGCCAACCGCCATCTAGTCAGCACCCCACTCACACACAGTGGAGCAAAATGCTGCCGGGTCCTGCGCCATCCTCGTGATCGGTTGCAACAACGTTGTGATTCACAGGGCTTTCACAGGCTGATTTTCAGAAGTAGGTCTCCAGGCTTTTCTTCCTAGTCTGTCTTAGTCTGGATGCTCCGCTGAAATCTGTTCAGCATCAGAGCAACACACAGGCCTCCACTCACAGACAGGTGGAGGCAGTGCATGACGTGCTATGGCTGAGAATTGAACCCCAGTCTCTCACATGGAAGGCGAGAATTCTACCACTGAACCACCATTGACCCCAATAGTTACTTTAGGTGACGCAAAAAAATGCAATAGAAACCCATCTACAGTTTTTGAGATAACCAATGAGGTGTTCATCATGAAACGTGTTTGCCTAAATTTGCCCAGTGAGTGTACTTAATAGATTGTGCCTGTGTCAACATTTCAATTCTCCACTGAGCGGTTTATCTATTTCACTGATAGTTTCTATATTCATGTAGGGGGTTTCCTAATATCATAACTACCCATTATGTCTAGGAAAGGCATACATTTTCCTGTGTTCATTGTTCTGGGAAAGTTTGATATGATAATCTTCCCTAACAGGAATATACATACACAAACCTTGATTGGTCTGAACATACACAGTATTTCTTCATTTATTTGACTACACTTTAAATTGGCTGTGATTTGAATTCCCAAGTGTGTGTGTGTGTGTTTAATGGCAATTGGGTAAGTGTATTGGAAATAGTAAAATTTGTGAGTTTGATTACAAACTAGATAGCAAAGGATTTATTCAACTGCATAGATTCTTCAGAACAAGTATCTTTCTAAAAGTTAATAATTCACATACAGAATGAAGGTTAAAACAAGACCAGTGCAATTGAGATCATTTTAGTTATTTTCCTCCTCTATGAAAATATAACAGGCAGAATTTAACATTTTTAAACAGGTGAATTAAGGAAGAAAAATGCGTGGAACTAACACTGTAAGCCAAGTGATATTTAAACACAATTTCCTTGATACCATTGTTATCTAAGTTGGGGAATAAATGTTTTTTTTGCCATTAGTGGAGTGATACACTTTGGTTTTAAGGCATAAAAGCAAAGTGAAACAGCCCAGTGAGAGGAGCAATGGATCAAAGAGAAAAATAGAACTGTTTAGATACCTGAGACCCTGGCTTTTGATCTGCCTCAGCCTGGGGGTTGCAAAGAACGTGACCCACCCTTACTCATTCCTAACTAGCGTGTGTATTAAGCCCTTTGAAATGTGAGTATTACGGAAAGGATCGCAGTTGCTTTAAATTATAGAAGTTGGCAAGTGCTTGGGAGAAGGCGTGGGCGGTTGTTTAAACTGAGAAAGACAGTCGCAATACGTGGTCCAACAGCATGAGCTCCAAGCTTCAAACGCATTCTCATGCTCAGACGAGCACTTTATTTTTCATCAAGTTATTTTTTGCATTGTTTTGAAGCAGCTCTGAATAATAAACACCTATTTCTGCTTTACATTTTTTAAATGGTTTCTAAATTCATGGGACAACCAGAACAAGGACGCCTCATATTTTGGGGGAAAGTTTGATAACAGCAATGCCTAGAAAAGGTAAGCTACCATTTTCCACTATGGCTTTCTCTTTGTTTCCCTCCTGTTTGGCTTTTGTCAAAAATACGCACTGAAAGAACGTAAGACAGCTACTTGTAAAGAAATAAGAAACTTGCAGAAAGTGTGTCAACAAACGATAAATCAGCAGTTGAAAAGCTTCAACAAGGGTACTTGCTACTACTTTCTATTCTGCTTGACGCATGAACCTCTGTGAAATAGCTTTGTCTACGTGAAAAATGCCACTTCTTTTAAAAAATTGATGGGGGTCCTCGAAATCTTCCACCTGATGAGTCTAACATTCGCCAGTGTGCTGATGGGCTAATTTATTGCCAGGGTCAGAGTATCTGTGTTTTCTGATCCCATTATACGCAACTCAACTTCCGGAGCTATGATCGTTTCTATCAACTCAAAAATTTTTCCCTTGGAAGATTTTAATAACCTTCTCAAAATTCTCTGAAGTGATATCCTTCTCAAAATTCTCTGAAACACGGTTACTGTGAGTTCTTATAAACTTGTTTTGCAGACTACGTTTTTAAAAGTTAAATGAGTACCCTGGAGGGTGTTACAGATATTACGTATCTGGGGGGAAAAGAACACAGTGCAACTCAACATTGGTTAATTCAAGTCACAGCCGGCAGACAGAGTTGTTGTTTGAACTTAGTGACTTTGCATTCTCGATTGGTCTTCACAAACAGGTAGAGAGTAGAGGTTAGCTGTCTCCCTGGGCTTCGGTGCACTGGTGGTATGAGACATAGCTTGTGGTTTTAGCTGGAGATGTGAGTGTGTGATGTGTTTTTCTTAGTTCCCTGAGAAAGTCTCTGTTATCAATGTTCCCATCTTTCTGAGGCAGAATTCCAGGTGCAAAAAAAAAAAAAAAACTAGATATCCGCAGAGATCTGTGAATTCTTCCGGCATACTACGATTTTAACAGCGCCCGCATTAATTCCCGCCTGCGCACATACACACTCACAGGCAGAGGTGAAAACACCCTGCGCATTCGATTGAGCTCAGGAGGCTTTGGACATCCTAGGTGACCGCAATCTATAAAACCCAGTTGCATGGAAACACTGGCAAACAAGCCGGCTAGGCCTGGGAGAGAATTGCGAGGGGCTGCCCGGGAGGGAGGCGGCTCTCCGCGGAGAAAGGCCCGACCTCCCGGCCCGACCAGCCGTTGTTCTGTTTCTGGAATTTTTTTTTTTTTTTTCCTTCTGGGTCACATTCTAGTTATATAAGGTGGATTATAGCTCTTTCCTGTGCCTTTTGTAGTCTCTGCAAAAGGGAAGGGACTAAGGTAAGAGGAAGGACTTTACAGAAAAGCGAGAAGGTGGCTCGGTCGGCTCTTGCAGGGTGGTAGAAGGAAACCATGGTTGCCTTTCTCCATTCCTCGTTGTTAGTGGAGCAAGAGAGGGACCCGTAACTGCCCATCCACTGTCCTCCAGTATGATGCAGTATCTTCTCCTTTCTGCCTTTCTCTCTCCACGTCTATCTGTACCAGCCCATAGAACACTGAGAGAAGGCGCAGCGAGTTGGTCTGACAGGATTATTCCCATCTCCTCCTTCCCTGCCCTCTCCGTCGGTCCCCAGGCCAGTTGGGAAAGCCCCCACCCTATTTGGAGGGGGGTCCTCAGGGCCCCACCCCATGACCTCATTGCAGGCAGCCGTCGGGCTGGGATGGCCAGCGGTTGCCTCGTGCCAGAGTGCACCCTGGAGACGGGTGTGGCCGAGAAACACGCAGCGTGGCATGAGATGACTGCTGGGGAGTGAGCGCCACTTCCCATCATGGGTTTCCATGGAGGCTGGCGGCTTTTCTAGAAGCCAGACCCACCAGGCCCCTCCTCTGGGCCCAAAAAGGCTCCGGAGAGGACAAAAACAAAAAGGCAATTAGGGTTGCTCATGGAGCCCCAGGCCAGCTGACTCATCTGAGGCCCCCTGGGGGGCTTCATCAGGAAAGCTGGACAGAGCCCTGGAAAGGACAGGTCAGGGTTGTCCTAGGAAGGGCGCTAATGAGCGGCCCAATGTGACCTAACGTGCCTTCTCACCTCAGAGAGGCAGGCAGAGGGAGAGACAACATCTGCAGGGCAGACGGGGGAGAGTGTTAACTAACGAACTGCTGGGGGGCCGGGAGTCATGTTGTCTGAGGGCTTCAGGTGTGACCCAGGCCTAGCCTGGTTGTGGGCTAAAGACGTAGAGTCTGAGTCTGTGAACCAGAATCTAAAAAGCCCAGGACGCAGCAATCAATACTGTGAGGGTATAGGAAAGAGACACCATTGTAATTCAATACCCAGGTGCCATCAGTCAGTTCCGACTTAATGACGACTCCGTGTGTGTCAGAGCAGAACTGCGCTCCAAAGGGTTTCCAGTCATGGAATTTTCAGAAGTAAATCACCAGGGCTTTCTTCCAAGGTGCCTCTCGGTGGATTTGAACCTCAACCTTTCAGTTAGCAGCCAAGCGTGTTAAGTGTTTGCACCACCCAGGGATACCTAAACCCTAATTGAGTACCTGCTTAGTGCCAGGTACTCTATGAAGACCCTTTGAACATGGCCCTTAACAAAGAGAGGCCAAACATAAATATCGACTACAGACCAAACATAAACTGTTGTAGTTGTTGTTAGTTGTCAGGGAGGGGATTCTGACTCATGGCAATCTCATGTGTGCAGAGTAGAACTGCTCTGTGGGATTTTCAAGGCTATGACCTTTTGGAAACAGACGCCAGGCCTATCTTCTAAGGCACCTCTGGGTGGGTTCGAGCTGCCAACCTTTTGGCTAATAGTACAGCGCTTAACCTTTTCACCACCCAGCCACCAAAACATAGGCTACAGTGTAGAAAATATGGAGAAAACACAAATAGGGGCTTTGCAAATCTGCCTGCTGAATTAAAGAACACTTCCCAGTAGAGATGGATAATGTGAATTATGCAAACAGTTAACATGCTCAGCTGCTAACCAAACAGTTGGAGGTTCAAGTCCATGGAAAGGCACCTTGGAAGAAAAGCCTGGAGATCTATTTCTGAAAAATTAGCCAACAGAAACACCATGGAGCACAGTTCTACTCTGACGTACATTGGGTCGCCATGAGTTGAAATCCACTCAATGGCAACTAGAACCAATACAGCAACTGGAATTGTAAGATTTAAACTAGAACCTGGAGGAGGGGTTAAATATCATGAGAGAGGCAAAAGGGGCCAGGGTATCTAGGCAGAGGTTGATGTGCAAAGCTGCAGGTGTGTGAAGATCATGCCTCTTGTGTAAACCAAGTAGCTTGGTGGTGGGTGGGCTCTACTTTCCAAAGAGAATTCCAAGGAACACCAGTTGCATGAAATATTAAAAAGAGAGTTAAAAAAAAAAAGTCCCTGGACAGACAAATTTGGGAATGTGAAAAGCTGTGCACTGTTGTGGACCAGAGCTCAGGCTCTGGGATCATGAATATCTGACTTCAAACCAGTTCCACTCTTTAGCTGCTATGTGAACTTAGACTCGTTCAAGCATCTATACCTTCATCTGTCAAATAAGGACAATAATTATACCTATCTTACAAAATTGTTCTAAGGACTAAATTAGAGAACTCATACAAAGGGCCTACTATCAAATTGCCTGACATATCATGAGATCTCAATAAATGTTAGCTATTCTTATTGGTGTCATTGTTGTTAGCTACCTTCAATTGGCTTCGACCCACGGTGACCTTCTTTTATAACAGAATGAAATGTTGCCCCATCCTGCACTATCTCCAAGATCTTTGATATGTCTGAGCCCTCTGTTGAGGCTATTCTTTGTTGTTGTTGTTGTTGTTGTTAGGTGCAGTCAAGTCGGCTCTGCCTCATAGCCACCCTATGTACAACAGAACAAAACACTGCCCAGTCCTGTGCCATCCTCACGATTGTTGTTATGCTTGAGCCCATTGTTGCAGCGGCTATGCCAATCCATCTCACTGAAGGTCTTCCGCCTTTTCACTGACCTCCTGCTTTACCAAACATGATGTCCTTCTCCAGGGACTGATCCTTCCAGATAACACGTCCAAGGTATGTGAGACACAGTCTCGCCATCCTTGCGTCTAAGGAGCATTCTGACTGCACTTCTTCCAAGACAGATTTGTTCATTCTTTTGGCAGTCCATAGTGTATTCAATATTCTTTACCAACACCACAATTCAAAGGCTATTCTTACTAGCTATTAAGTACTGATTTCCGTACTATAGGACTTCTCTCAGCTTGCAATTTGTTAAGGACCACGAGTGAGTCATTAAAGTCTAAATATTTTCCAAATTCATTTGACCGTGACACCATTATTTTCCAAGACATTTCATACAAATCACAAAACACATGCTGAAAAATGGTAAAATTGAGTTGGTCAAGTGAATTGAGGCAAATGGCCCTGAAACACAAGAGCTTTCCCAAGATTTAAATGAAATTTACCAATCTCCACTGGCCACTTCACAAATTGACTTCCATATCTCAAGACAACAGGGATATCTAAAGGAAACGGACTTTTTCCCCAACTATTATCAACTCTTAGAAGCAAGAGGAAAAAAGACAACAAAGCAAATTCTTCAGTGATTTCAGTCTTAAAAGGTCAGCCTTTGACTAAGGTGTGAAGGCCTACTGCATCTAGGACAACGTAAAGACACAAGCTAGAGTAATGCATGATCCTACTGGCAGGGAGTTTACAATCTAATGGGGAAAAGGAAATGTGCACACCAATGTCTAAAATGGAAAATGAGATATTCCGAGGCAGAATGGAAAAGAGGTCCAAAGTGACTGGGAATTCAGAGAAGAGGAAATACCAAGGAACTGTAACAATCAGAGTAATAGCTAACATTCTTTGACTTTTACCATGTGCAAGGAACTGTGCTAAGTACGTTATGATATTATCAAGCCGTTTATAACTTAAACCCAGCCAAACCCGTTGCCACACTCATAGCAACCCTATAGAATAAAGTAGAACTGCCCCATAGAGTTTCCAAAGTGCAGCTGGTGGGTTTGAACAACCAATCTTTTAACCACTGTGAACTCTCAACCACTGCACCACCAGGGCTCCATTTATAATTTACCAGGTCATAAGGTGGATGTCGATTTACCCATTTCACAGATGAGAAAATCAAGCCGTAAAGAAATTCAGTAACCTGCCTGCTGTCTTACAGGAAGTAAGTGATAGAGTAGGAATTCGAACTCAGGTCCATCTGACACTCTCAGTCTCTCACTCAGGGAAGACACCAAGGAGATAATACATAATCTGGCCTAGGAGGATGGATAAGGATTGGTGAGATGGGCAATCCAGGTAGTAAGAATAATATTACCAAAAGCATAGAAGAGAACAGTGTGGGGATAAGCGGAACAAAGTGTCTGTGTAGAAAGCAGAAGGAGATGAGCTCAAAATACTCAGCTGGAATCAGATCATAGAAAGCCTTGAATGCCAAACCACAAAGTTTGGATTTTTAAGTGGAGTAACCACTAAAAGTTTGTAAACAAGGAAGTAACATAATGAGAACAATGACTTAGGACGATTAGTCAGTGTACAGAGGAGCAGAGACCTAGCCTCCCACTAGGAAGCTGCATTTGTCCAGGCAAAAGACGACAGAAACAGTTGTTCACACCACTGCTTCACACAGCAGTTAAGGGGTGAATGTGCACATCTGGAAATGCTGGTGGCGTAGTGGTTAAGTGCTACGGCTGCTAACCAAAAGGCCAGCAGTCCGAATCCACCAGGCGCTCCTTGGAAACTCTATGGGGCAGTTCTACTCTGTCTTATAGGGTCGTTATGAGTCGGAGTAGATTCAGTGGCAACAGGTTTTGGTTTTTTGGTGCACATCTGGCCCAGTCTCCTAAACCCACTATTCTGAGGCCTTTTCCATCAGAATGCTCTTTCAAAATCTCAGCCCTGAGGCTTCACCAAATCCCTTTTCAACCCTGTAAAATGGAAGAGGGGAGAGGGAGAATGGGAGCGGCCAAAGGGGCTGGTTGAATTTGAAGCCCCTTCCAGCTTTCAAACTTCATGAAGACAAAACTATAAGTACTTTTATGGAAATCATTAACTATCTAGTTCCTATTCCTTTACTAGGATCCAGACTTCTCCTTCATATCAGACAGGCATTTTCCAAAAGAACTTCAAGGTCTACCAAAGTTTTATGGGCTTACAGATAGAGCAGTTACATAACAGTAACATTGGCAGGCACTGAGTGGGAGAGGGGGGTTATTTTAGCATATCCCTTCAGGGGAAACGTTATCTATCATCCTGGCTGTCTGCCTTTTGCAAAATTCAACTGTCTCTTGTGATTTGAACTCTTACTTGAGTTCATACCACATCAAGATCTTCTACTGCTTTGAATGAGTATTTAAAGCAGTTATTACTTTATGTGCCTATGATCTCCTTCATCCCCCATAAAGTAAATAAACTTTTATAGGGTAGGGGCTAATTTATCTTTAGATTCTCCAACTATATAGATTCTTACAAGTATAGCAGGTCTGAATCCTTAACCTCCAAACACAGCTTTGCAAGAAATGTCACATTTCTTTATTTTCTTTAACTCAACTTAAATCTGAAGCCAAGAGTCCATGCCTGCAGTCTTACAGGAAATAAGAGGCAGAGAAAGGATTCGAACTCAGGTCCATCTGATGTTCAGAAGCATCAATTTCAATTCAGGAACTTCGATTTTAGAAATTCTTGGGGTTCCTACTCTATCACCTCCAACATCGTGATTGGGTGAAGATCCTGAGAGCTCCCCCCTTCACGATAATTATGTTCACTCTTATAAATTGTCAGTTCCTTTCATGTATGTGGATTCTGCTTTCAAACCTTCTCGGGGATGAGGAGTCATTGTCAAGGCCAGGAACCTGGTGTCCACCCCAGGAAACCCTCCCCTCTGAGGCCTGGCCATGCAGGGCAAGTATTTCCACTTCTTGAAGATGCACCCACCTCAAGTCCTATCCAAGGCTTCACTCACCTGTGAGGGGCCAGGGAGGGAGATGTTATCTTACTAGAGAGATGAGGACAAAGTAGTGACTTGCCCAAGAGCACATAGCTGGAAGAGAGCTCAAACTCCAACATACGTTGTCTGTCTTCTACCTTGATAGGAGGGAGTTAGCCCTAATCAGTGAAAGCCTAATTATAGAAAAGTATTAAATATTAGCAGATTTAAGGCCTTCAGGTACCCCCAATAACATAAAGCCATGGTTAACGCAGCTTCCCTAAAACACATCCTGACAGACATACACTGATGATATTTGAGAGCTGCTGTCAACACATCAATCGGTGGGCTTGCCCAAAACAGCTAGTTCTCTTAACTTCAAAAACTTAAAGAGAAATTGCTACACAGAATGTCTTCTAGGAAGACATTCTGTGTAGCAATTTTTTATCCCATTTCTCTCTCAAGTCTAATTCACCATCAGTGGAATCTTGACTGAGGTATTCTGTAAATGTTATCGAAGTTACCAACCCATTTTATCACAGATGTCCGTGTCAATTTCTGAGATTATTAGCATATTTTCTTTGCCTTCACGATAAAGACCATGTTCCTTAGCATGGTCTTAGGGCGTCTTTGAAAATCTCTTGACTATCCTCCTCATCCACTTTTATTTCCTACTGTATAATTTATACCTAGACAGTGAAATTTTTATAGTTTCTCTAGGTGACATAGGTCTAAAGAACCTGAGTCCAATCTCTTGCTCGTGTATGAATTATGTTGAAACTCTGTAAAAGTACTGACATTCAACCATCTTTTCATCTGCCCACCCCCCCAAAAAATGCAGCTTTATATAGTCCAGCCCGATATAATCTTGAGATTTAAAGAATGTTCCCGAAGACAACTCATGTTCCAGGCTCCTAAATGCCAATAAAATGTGTTGATTATCCTCCTGTTCGCCCCTGATACTGAGAGGGGATGGTATCTGGACAGACTTTTAGAATTTATCCACATTATGGATCTCACCATCAGCTTCAACGTTGGCTGTAACAAAAAACTCAGAGCTAATAAAGCAGCCCCTCCCATTAAAACACCACTGTTCACTAGAAAGTTCTTTTTAATTATGCCAAAATATATTCCTTTTAAACCAAGAAGCCCACTGCCATCGAGTCGATTCCAACTCACAGTGACATAATAGGACAAAGCAGAACTACCCCATAGAGTTGCCAAGGAGGGCCTGAGCAGATTCAAACTGCCGACCTCTTGGTTAACAGCCATAGTACTTAACCACTACACCACCAGGGTTTCCATGTTCCTTTTAGCATCTTTCAATTGGTCCTTGTTTTTCTTTTAGAAGTAACACCTTTCTTCTGACATTTTAAATGCCTGAAGACTCTCATTGTGTGCCTTCCACACCCTCTCCTGGGTATCCCTGCACTGGCAGGGGGGACTTTCCTGTGGACACCCTGCAATTCATCTATGGCATCCATGACCCTCTTAAAACAGACATCCAGGCCTGAGCACCACATCCCAGAGGAGCTGCACATTTAGTGTCAACTCTACGGGAATGGATAGAGGCTATCTAGAGTCCTGTTTTGAGAAAGAATCTGAACCCAATCTGGCATTAACAGGGAAGAATGTAGCGCTCAAGTAGTGGTATTTAAGGGAGAATCAGATAGCACTGCTGCTCTAACTAAGTAGCTCAGCCACTAACCAAAAGGCCGGCAGTTCAAATCCACCATATGCTCTTTGGAAACCCTGTGGGGCAGTTTTACTCTGTCCTATAGGGTCTGTATGAGTCGGAATCAAGTTAACGGCAACAGTTTTGTTTTGTTTTGTTGGCTCTAAGGAAGCCCTGGTGGCACAGTGATTAATTGCTTAGCCGCTAGCCAAAAAAAGGTCAGCAGTTTGAAACCACCATTGCTATGCTGTGGCAGTCTGCTTCTGTAAAGATTTCAGCCTCATAAGCCCTTTGGGGCAGTTCTACTCTGTCCTATAGGTTCACTATGAGTTGGAATCGACTTGATGGCAATAGGTTTTCACCCTAACTAAAAAAAAAAAAAATTGCCTTCAAGTCAACTACGACTCATAGTGACCCCATGAGAGTGAGTGCGGAGCTGTTTTTCAGTGGCTGATTTTTTGGAAGATCACCAGGCCTTTCTTCCTGGGCGAATCTGGATAGACTTGAACATCCAACCTTTCAGTTAGCAGACGAGCACACTAACCATTTCTGCCACCAGAGAATTCTGATGCATAACAGAAACCCCATGAATGTCAGCCTGCCCCTTCTACACAGGGTTCAAGGCAAATTAAAAGACATGTGCAAAACAAAGCCATTTAAATGGAAATAGAAATCAACACCATGAGAAGGAGGAAGAAGAAAATATGTGAACCACAAAGGTCAATCTGGTTACTGTGATTGAGCGTGAAATTTCACTTCCTGGCAGCCAAATCCAGTCTTTGCAGACTTAAAGGGCCCCGTGTATTCTCTGGTGTGCTCAAGGTGAAGGCCAGAGGAAAGAAAACGAATTCCCTTTCTTTTCCCTGACCTGGGTCCTGTCTTAGAACAAACCTTTCTCTGCATATCCCAGTTTTTAGCAACCTGTTGATCTCTCACTGAACATTCAGTGATGTACTGTGTTAACACCTCCCTCCAATCCTACTTAGAATGTTGTTTTGTGTACTAAAGGATGCAAGTCTTGTAATGAAGGCAATGTAGAGCTGAGGTTGTTGCTAGGGTGTTGTTTAGGGAAACTGAAGTTCCTGGTTAATCAGAGAGCTTACTGAATGCAGGTTCGAGATACAGCTCGAATACTCATGGGAAGAGAATATTGAAGGCAAGAAGGAAGAAAGGAACAGAGGGGAGAAAGGAGGAGAGGGAGAGGGAGAGGGGGGGAATGAAGGAAGGAGGAATTCTGAATTTCTTTCTGCTTCTCCCTTCCAACTCCAGTTCCAGTTGCAGTTGATTTGATTCTGACTTATGGTGGCCTCATATGTGTCGGAGTAAAACTATCCTTCATAGGGTTTGCAATGGCTGATTTTTCAGAAGCAATCACCAGGCCTTTCTTCTGAGGCACCTTTTGGTGAAATTGAACCTCCAACCTCTCAGCTAGCAGCTGAGTAAATTAGCTGTTCTCAGCACCTACTATCCCTAAAGATACGCACTTCCCTCACCTTTCCCTACCCTGGACCCTTTCCTGTGGTCCCATTGGCTTCCCCCATGCCCTGCAGATGAACTCATATCTCCATCTCTGTCTATTCCTTTTCAGTGGAAATCTAGTCCCTTATTTCCAGCACTTTCTTCTGAACACAGAAATTTAGCTATTACCACAAATTCTTCATTTTGTTATCGGCCTGGCCATCCTCCCAAACCACGGGTGAAAACTGGACACTGCATGTTAGCAGGGCTGTGAAGCTGGACTGGAGATGGCTTGGGTGACCACGAAGGTGAGAAGTAGAAAAACCAAAGCATACGGAGAACAGATGCAGGACCTCAGTGTAGCTACCCTGGAGAAGGGAAAGCTAACGGGCGATTTTAGGTATTCTAATTTCTCCCTCCAGTTGGATTTCTGAAGTAATTCCCCAAGATTTGGTGTCGACTAGTTAAGATTCTAGGGCATTAGTGGTTCTGCAGTAGAACTCTCACCCTCCATGCAGGAGACCTGGGTTTGATTCCCAGTCAAGGCACCTCATAGAACTCTCACCCTCCATGCAGGAGACCTGGGTTTGATTCCCAGTCAAGGCACCTCATAGAACTCTCACCCTCCATGCAGGAGACCTGGGTTTGATTCCACCCAGCAGTCAGTGGAAGTTTGCATGCTGCTGTGATGCTGAACAGGTTTCTGTGGCGCTCCCAGACTAAGACTGACTAGGAAGAAAGGCCTGGAAACCTACTTCTGAAAAATCAGCCAAAAAAACCCCTATGGATCACGACGGTCCGATCCACAGCTGATCGTGGGGACGGCATAGGATTAAGCAGGGCTTTGTTCTGTTGTGCACGGGGTTGTCATGAATCAGGGCGGATTCACTGCAGCTAACAACAATTTAAGATTCTAATCCACAGAGGCAGAAAAATGCAGGCTGGCTCCTTAATCAGAACAGATTCAGTTCAAATCCCAGCTCTGTCATTGTCTAGGCTTGTGCCCTTAGGCCATTAACCTCTCCCCACCTCCATTTCCTCACTGTAAAAAAAAAAAGAAGAAGAAATGACTATAATAGCGTCCATCTCATTAGCATTGTTGTGAGGACTAAGTGAGCTAATATGGCATGCAATAAATTGTAGCTAATTTTACTATTCCTGTTTCTTCTACGGGAATGCAACCGAAGAGAAAGTACACCTACTCCTCGCTTATAGACTGTCTCCGACAATATTTCCCATTTACGACAACAGTAAAAAAAAATCTACTATCCGACTACTTTGCTCATTAGTGATGTACATCTGGCTATAAGGAATACGGAGGTGCAAGGTGAGAATAACACTAGCTGTGATGGTTAAGGTTATGTGTCACCTTGGCCGGGCCATGATTCCCAGTGGTTTAGCAGCTATGTAATGACAAAATTTGGCTGTTTGTAATGATATGATTTGGCAGTTATATAACATCATTTGGCAATTATCCAATGATGTAGTCATCCTCCATTTTGTGATCAGATGTGGTTGTCCTCCATTTTCACATAACACTGATTTTCACATAATGACCTAGTCTTTGGAACCTAACCATGTCATTAAGTGTGGAGTGGGTGAATTAGATATAGGATTATTGCATCATTTGGATCATAAAGCATATGGTTTTCTTTTCTTTTGTCCCCCGTCTTTTTCTCCCTTCCTTCCTCCCTCCCTCTTTCCTTTCCTCCCTCTCTCCCTTCCTTTCTTCCATTTCTTCCCCCATTGCCATCCAGCTATAGTTTGAACCTGCATTTAAAAGCTTTCTGTTTAACAAAAGATTGTAGATTTCTTTAGCAACATCCTAGCAATAACTTCAACTGTAAATTGTTTAATTTTACTACACAAAACAACATTCTAAACATGATTTGAGTGAGATTCTGAAAGAGATAAGTGTTTGGCAAGTAGGAAAAACAGAACTTTACAATATTATATAAATAAGCAAGAGCGGGGGATTTAGCAGTGGTTCTCAACCTTGGCCGAGCCTTACAATCAACAAGGGAGCTTTTAAAACCCCAAAGCCCAGGCTGGACAGGAGACCAACTGCATCAGAATCGCTGAGAGTGGGTCCCAGATGTAAAAAGTACTGAGCACTGTCCAGGTGATTGCAGCCAAGGTTGAGAACCACTGTTTTAGAGGAATGGCTGACCGGTGGTGTGGAAAGCTGCAGAGAGGACAAGGCTGTATTCTCTACACACGGAGCGAGGACATAAATAACTTTCTAGACTCTGGAGTGAAGTTTCAGGAGAGCCGTGGAAAGGACTGAGAAAGGAAGAGCTTAAGTGAGTGTAGTTTACTCCTTCAGCAAGTATAGTGGAACCCAGGAGGAAAGAAAGGAAGGGGAAGCTTGAGGGGTTAGCAGCAGTAATATAGATTATTTTTCAAATAAAATTTGTTTTTGGAATATGAGAGACTTAAGCATATTTGAAATAGCACCTGGGTGGTACAAATGAAGAGTTTGAGTGCTAGCTGAAAGGTTGGGAGTTGGAACCTACCCAGTGGTCCATTAGAAGAAAGAGCTGATGACCTGCTTCTGAAAGGTCCCAGGTTTGAAAACCCAACGGAGCACAGTTCTACTCTGACACACTTGGGGTCGCCATGAGTGCGAATGGACTAGACGGCAACTGACAACAATAAAAAGCATACCTGAACCAAAGACAAGTCTACATTATCCAGTGAGCGTGTAATTTAAATTTTTGAAAATCATGATTTTTTTTTTACATTGATGTAGTAGATTTCCTCTTAATACTTTCAAATTTATCAGAGTCTTTTAGGCAAATATCCCCTCTGCTCGATATCTTACTACTTGCCTCATTCTGACTGCCATTTATTAAATGTCCTACTTGGGTATTAAATAGGCCTTGTTGTTGTGCACAAACAAGTTGATCCCGACTCAGAGTTGGACTTCCCCATAGGGTTTCTTAGGCCATAATCTTTATGGGAGCAAAGCACCAGGTCTTTCCTCCCGCACAGAAGCTGCTGGGTTCCAACCACTAACCTTTTAGTTAGCAGCCAAGCACTTAACCATTGTGCCACCAGGGCTCCTTCAAATATGCCTTACCAAACCAAAATAAACCTACTGCCATGGAGTCAATTCTGACTCATAGCAACCCTATAAAACAGAGTGGAACTGCCCCATAGGGTTTCCAAGGCTATAAATCTTTATGGAAGCAGACTGCCACATTTTTCTCCCTCGTAACAGACGGTGGGTTCAAACCACTGACCTTTCAGTTAGCCCCTGTTATGGATTGAATTGTGTACCCCCAAATGTGGGTTAACTTGGCCCAGGCATTATTGCCAGTATTGTGTGATCGTCCACCACTTTGTGATCTGGTGTGGTTATCCTATGTGTTGTAAATCCTAACCTCTGGTAGCACAGTGGTTAAGAGCTCATCTGCTAACCAAAAGGTTCATGGTTTGAATCTACCAGCCGCTCCTTGGAAACCCTATGGGGCAGTTCTACTCTGTCTTATAGGGTCTCTAGGAGTTGAAATAGACTCAATGGCAACAGGTTTGGTTTTTGGCTTTTATGATGTTCATGAGGCAGGATTAGAGGCAATTATGTTAATGCGCAGGACTCAATCTATAGGAGTAGGTTGTATTTTGAGTCAGTCTCTTCTGAGATATAAAAGAGAGAAGCAAGCAGAGAGGAAGAGGACCTCCCACCACCAAGAATGAAGAACCAAGAAGGGAGTGCACCTTTTTTTGAACCCCGGGTCCCTGAGCTAAGAAGCTCCTAGACCAGGGGAAGATTGATGACAAGGACCTTTCCCCAGAGCAGATAGAGGGAGAAAGCCTTCCCCTGGAGCTGGCACCCTTAATTTGGACTTTTATCCGCCTAGACTGTGAGAGAATAAATTTCTGTTTGTTAAAGCCATTCACTTGTGGTATTTCTGTTATATTAGCCCTAGATAACTAAGACAGCAGCTGAGTGCTTTAACCACTGTGCAACCAGGGCTCCTTCAAATATGCCTTAATCCTCTCAAACCCCTGTAAATTGGCTGCCTTCTGCAGATGGGGAAATTTTACAGATTAAGAAATGAGCATCAGAGAGGTATGATAGCTTTTCCAGAATCGGTAAGTGGCAAATAACAAGACACCCATGCTCTTCTCACCTTGCCACTCTTCCTCCAGGTAAAGAAAAGTGTAAATCCAATCCCTGGAGAGCTGTATGCTTCCTTTAAAACCTGCAAAATAGCAAAAATGATGCCCTTGTAAGGTAATGTCCCAACACTGTGGCTTCTGGTGGTGGTCAAAATAAATGACAAGTGAAAATAAATGATAGAGGCTACAGCTACAACTTCAGATTGCAGAAGGGCTTGAGCCAGGTGCAGAGTAGTTCAACGAGGGGCGGGCACGTGGTCTTTGCCACGGTTGACACGAATGCCCAGGAAGGTGGGGGAGGAAAAGCCGGAATCCGGATTGCCTGTGACTGACTGTTACGGTTGTTGTTAGCTGCTGTTGAGTCGATTCTGACTCGTAGCAACCCTGTGTGTGCAGACTGGAACTGCGCCCCAAGGAGTTTTCAAGGCTATGATGTTTTGGAAGCAGATTGCCAGGCCTGTCTTCCGAGGTCCCTCTGGGTGGGTTCAAACAGCCAATCTTTTGGCTGGTAGCCAAGCACTTAACCGTTTATGACATGCAGGGACTTCTCCATAACTAAAACTAATCTGAAGATTTCCTATCTTGATTTGAATGGGGTTGGGGTTTGGATAGGACCGACCACCCTCAGCACTTGTTCTTGTCCTCCATATGTTGGTCCCTTTCTCCTTCCTTGGACACGTGGCCCTTGCTGACATCTGCCTGCCAAATCATCCGACATGGGCCAGCTCATTTGGCCGTCCTCTCTTGCTGAAACTGAATCTCCAAATCCCTTGATTACTCCTGAAAACTGATTACTATCCATTTGCAAGCAAAATTTTTTGCCTAGTATATCCAGGTGTACGTGGTCCAGTTGTTCTTAGTTGCCACAGGGTCAGTTCTGACTCCTGGCAACCCCACATGACCCCATGTGTGCAGAGTAGAACTGCTCCATACGGCTCTCAAGCCTGTCACCTATCTTCCAAGGTGCCTCTGGGGGGGTTCGAGCTGCCAACCTTTTCGGCTAGCAGTTGAGCTCTTAACCATTTGTACCACCCAGGGACTCCACACAGTCCAGAGAGCTGCTTTAATTTCCTGAATATCAGCTTAGAGAAGAATGAAATCTAATAAAAATATTAGTTCCAAATAGCTGCATAATCTGTGTCATGGAGATGGTTTCCATTTGGTCTGGAGTCTGAGGATATTAGCTTCAGTTATTGCTCACACTGAGACAGGGCAGTGAGCAAAATGGCACTTTCCCTTCAAAGGAGAAGATCTCACATCCTGGGAGTTGCTAATTCAATGTCCACTTAAAAGAGCCAGTGACATTTTCTGCTGCCTTTTTAAAAATATTTCAAAGAAACTGGCCAGGAAGTTCATTCCAGGGCAAATTTTAGATTCTTGGAGAAGAAAGTTGGGTAAGTCTATTATAGAACTGTTTAGTTTGGACAGACAAATTACCAAAATGCCCGTAAAAGGGTGGATCAGCTGAGTATTTTTCTTTCAATTCAGATTTTCTTCAAAAGATAGTCTAGCAAAACTTTGAGAGAAGTCCTGTGATGCTCCTGTAAAATACAAACTCCTGAAATAGAGCTTATGTCTCAGTCCCAGTCAGTCCAGGGAGTTTGTGGCGATTTGCTTAAGTTTGCTGTCTATGATTTTCCTAAGTGATTACAAGAGTCCTCAGGAGACAGAAGGGCAGGGTATTTGCTGAGTGACCATCGTGTATCCAGCATTATGCCCTGGGTTCTAACTAGATGCTAGACATTCTCTCACGCAGTCCACCAATTACCTGATGAGGTTGGTATTATTCTCATCTTACTAAGAAAGAAATGGAGGGCAGCTATGTTTCAGTGGTAGAATTTTTACCTTCCACGTGGGAGACCCAGGCTTGATTTCCAGTCAATACACCTCACGTGCAGCCACCATCCATCTGTCAGTGGAAGCTTTTGTGCTGCTGCGATGCTGAACAGGTTTCGTCAGAGCTTCTAGACTAAGATGGACTAGGAAGAAAGGCCTGGTGACCTACTTCCGAAAGAAGTATGGAAAGAAGACTGTATGGGTCACAACTCTCTGACCCACAACAGATCGTGGGGCAGCATTTTGTTCAGCTGTGTGTGGGGTCACCATGAGTTAGGGGCTGACTCAATGGCAGCTAACAACAGCAACAGCCAAGAAAGAAACAGAGACTGAGGAAGATGGAGAATTGGACAACATGTCAAGTGTATTGGGAAGAAACAAGTTAGGGAAGGAGACTGAAACCAATATTTGTCCAAAAGGTATTTGAATCAATGAATAAATGAATCTAAGGAGGTAACCAAAAAATGAATATATTATATAATGAATCTATAGGTACTGTATCCAGTCTAACCCCCAGAAATGAGAAGACTATATTTCGTGTGAGCGTAAAGCTTCAGTCAAGACACATCACCATATTTACGGATCTCCTTGAAGGTCCGCCATAACCGCCCCCCTCCCAAATCCCCCCCAGGCGTTTCCTGAAAGCCTCCTCAGGGCAAGCTCTAAATATCACGTGAACACAGGAGAAGCCAGACACCACAAGAACCAGGGAAGGCTAACAGTAACGGTGAGGGTGGTTGGGGGCAGCTGCTTTTGTGGAAACCTTGCTGTGTGCAGTTAATCCTCATCAGAACCCACTTTCCAGGTGGGGAAAAGGAGGCTCAGAGGTCTCAAATCTCAGTGGAGAGAAGGCTGGACAGGGTCTTGAAGGAATGAGAGGACCCACATATTCAGTCAAGAACAGGGGAGGAAAAAGTTGAACATGGAGTACCGGAAGAAGGCCAAGGAGATCCCGTTTGGACAGAAAAGCACGTTCTGGAAGGAAAGTAGTAAGGTAAGGTTAGTTAAGGGTTGAATAAGGTTTAAACTGTGAAGAACTTGGAATTCTAGGAGAGGTAATTTATCTTAATTCTGAAGAAAGTGGGGACTCTTCAAAGGTTTTGAGTGAGGCTGAGACGTATGGGAAGTAGAATTTTATTAAGATAAAGCTGACTGTGGTGCGCAGGGAGGAACTGGAAATGGGGAGGCCAGATGGATGACTTTCCTCCGAAGAATTCCATGACACTCTAAAGGCCTCAGCTGTTCCGTGCTCTGTGCGTCATCTGAGCTCTCCTGTGCTAGGCCTCGGGTGCTGGAAACTTGTTGAGATGAAGCAGTCATCTCCAGCTGCTTACATTCTATCTAACGTGCTTCACATTGAATAGCCTAAATCCCGATGGCCTCTGATATGGAAATGTCATCCTGACAGTGAGTAAATTCCAGGAACCCTTCCAGAGAGAGTACGCGTTACACACCACGCACATGTTGATGTTAAGAAGTGGAGAGATGATGATGAGGGACAAACCACAGTGGGGGAGAAATGTGCTTGCCTCTTAGAGAATTTTTCCAGTGCTGTAGGATATAAATTTCAATAACGAGGCCCAAAGCAGAAATGTCAGAATATGTATGGCTCTCTTGAGTTTTGTTAATACTTAAAGATTTTCCATGGGGATGTTGCCTCCCTCCCACCCCTAATCACTGCACCGCTGGATCCTTGCTTTTATCAGAGCAATCTCCAGAGGTCAATATGTTGGAAATATCCTAGCTGGACCATTGCCTTTAGGGGAGAATGGGTTGGAGAAACTCAAGACAGGGGAACTACGTTTGAATCTCATTTCCACGACCTTGTACAAGTTCACTCAGCTGCAGAATAATAATGAAAACATGAAATCAGATGATATAATACATATGACAGCATCTCACACAAAATAAGGAGCTGTCACAGCAGTGTCATAAATCCATGCCTACAGGAGATGCAAATGAATGCAGGCGGCTGGGTGAAGCCCTGAGAAACTGGAGCCGCATGCTTCATCCACAGAGGGCACCACCATGTGGCCCCACTCATGGGCTGCCATAAGGGAAGCTAGAAACAGACATGTTCATGTGAAATCTCCCAACTTTTAAAAAATAGCACGTATTGTAGATTATTTGTTAAACCCCAAACACTGCAAGGGATCGGAATTGGTTGCCGGTTTGCAAGCGAGGACTGACAGTTTTCAAATCGTCATAGATATTGAGATCATGCACAATAAACCACCAGAGACCTGTGTTCAAACCCCCAGGCTGCCACCTACTAGTTGGGTGTCTTGAAGGGCGTTCCATACCTTCCCTAAGGCTACTTTTCTCATCAAAGAAATACAGATGTAACAACAACCCATTGAGTTGCCGTGGGTTTTAACTGAGATCAAGTGTGTGTGCGATGGGGATGGTAATCAGAACAACTCTATCAGGTGATAGTAGCCCCCACCTATGCCAGATAGTAACCCTTTAGTTACTGGGCTGCAGGGAAGTCTGGTGGGATCAGAGGAAAGAACTGGAGTGGTAGTTGGGAGGTTGGCTCGACAGCATTTACCGAAGCTCTTTAACCAGTTCCTAGCACTCAGTAATGATCAATAAGTGGCAACAGTGATCTTTAAGAAGCAATTAGGTTAGCTTTCTGTACCCTTTTCTCGCCGTCCATCCAGAAAGTTCTTTTTGGAATTGTGCTCTGTGTTAGATAGATAGGTAGGTAGACAGACAGCTGCCATTGAGCCAGCTCCAAATTGTGGTGACCTTATGTACAACAAAATGAAACATTGCCTGGTTCTGCGTCATCCTCAAGATCACGAGCACGTTCGAGTCCATCTCACCGAGGGTCTCCTTCGCCTTCGCTGGTCCTCTGCTTCACCAAACACAATATCTTTCTCCCGCAATTAATTGCTTCTGATGATGTGCCCAAAGCAGGAGAGTCCGACAATGCTCTGTTGTGATCTATAAGGTTTCGTTGGCTAAGTTTCAGAAGTGGATCACCAGGCCTCTGTCCTTACTCTGTCTTAGTCTGGATATTCCACTGAAACCTGTCCACTGTGGCTGACCCTTCTGGTATTTGAAATGCCAAGGGCATGGCTTCTAGGATCATAGCAACAGGCAAGCCACCACAGTACGACAAACTGACAGAGGGGTGTATTAAGGGAGATAAAATATGAGAAAGACCCAGTTCCTATTAAAAGATTTAAAAAAAAAAAAAAAAACCATAGTGACCCTATAGGACAGAGTAGAGTTTTCAAGGTGCTCTTGGTGGATTCAAACTGCCGACCTTTCGGTTAGCAGCCATAGCTCTTACCTACTGTCCCACCAGGGTTTCCACTATTAATGGATATACAACATTTAAATGACCCAGCCCAGGACCAGGCAGTGTGTAAGTGTCTTCAGAGAGGTACAGAGGAGATTGATAGGGCCAAGAAGTGTGGAGGGAAAGGAACGCAATAGGGTCAGTGCATTTAGGCCAGGCTCAGGAGAGGAGTGGGCAAGGTGGGCTTCACGGGCATGTGACCAGTGCAGCCACACAGACCCTGGGCTCACAAGGAGCCTCATATTCGATGATTAATGCTTTCTGGTCATTGTCCTGAGGTTCTTAATAGTTTCATCTTGAACTTATGTTGGGACAATGGAGCATGCACTGGGGGCTTGGAGCTTTGACTCAGGCTGACCCCTCTTGCTGTTGCATCCTGCCTCCTCGGGACAGCTTCTCAGCTTCCTCGTTCCTGCGAGTGACCACTACTGCTGTCCATCTCTGTGGGAGGTCTGGGCACAGGCACAAAAATGTTCAGGGTCCACATGGCAAATTGCAGTGCAGAGTCCCAGGTGCCTGTGTTTGCCTCCCCAGCAAGAATCCCCATGCCTGAGGCAGCAACATCAGACAGCCAATAAAAAACCACCCTGGCTGAGAGAGAGAGGCCACAGAAGAAAAGTTTTTTCCTGCTTTTCGAACAAAGAGTCTCACATTTCTATTTTGTACTGGGTCCCATAAGTGATGTTACCTTGGGAGTGAGACTGGAGGGGGAAGACTCTCTGGGAATCTGAAGGATGTAGATGGAAAAAAAATTGATACAGCAGGGTCACCCATGGTGCACAGGTTTCAGTGGAGCTTCCAGACTCAGACTAGGAAAAACGACTTGGCAATCTACTTCCAAAAATTAGCCAACAAAAACCTTACGGCTAGCAACAGAATATTGCCCAATATAGTACTGGAAGACAAGCCCCTCAGGTTAGAAGGCACTCAAAACAGCACTGGGCAAGAGCTGTTTCCTCAGAGTAGAAGCAACCTTAATGACACGGATGGAGTAAAGCTTTCAGGACCTTCATTTGCTGTTGTGGCTTGATTTAAAGTGAGAAATAACAGCTACAAATATCCATTAGTCTTTGTAGAGGGGTGGCGAAAAAGAGGAAGACCCTCAACGAGATGGGTTGATACAGTGACTGCAACAATGGGCTCAAGCATAAGGACGAGGATGGTGCGGGATCCGGCAGCGTTTTCTTCAGTTGTACATAGGGTCCCTATGAGTAAGAGCCAACTCAATGGCACCTAACACCACCTAACTACCGGTATTTTGGATGACACGATTCTACATTTGTGTGGGACTATCTAAAGCTTTGTAGGACATTTGGTATCCCATTTCCCCCTCCCCTCCCATACTAACAGCGTCAACCCAAAATGCCCCCTCATGTCCCCAAATGCCTCCAAGGGGTACGATACCACCCTCCCACACCTGCGTCAAAAACCAGTGAGGGGAAGAAAATCAAATGGCCAAAGGAAAATGTTCGTGTGAGAAACAGAAATCTTGGAGTTGAAGGGGCCCAAGAGGCTGTTGATCAAACTTCCCGAAACCATGAAGTCCTCTCTGTGAACTCCCTGACAGAATCTGTAGCATCTTTTTGGAAACTCCTGGTGACCAGCCCACCCCTGTCTTGTCAGAGGAGAATCTGATTTCCAGTTCCAGGGAGAGAGCTAGAGCAGATTCCCCTCTCTTCTGAAGAATGGCTCTTTGTCCATGGACACTGCCTCACAGCACAAGCAAGCAGCTGCTCCCAGCCTCCCAACCTCAGCAAGGAGGAAAAGGGGCCTCTAGCCAGAGAGGGGAGACAAGGCTCCAGCCGCCATGTGTCCAGGCAAGGTTAGACACAGGCTGGTGGTGAATGAAGGAACTTGGTTGTGTCGATCTCACAACCTCTGGGCCCTTGACACGCTCTGGTTTGGCCTCCCCCAACAAAGGCTCAGGCAGGTATAGAAGCAATGGTTTGCCAACAAAGGAAGGCCTTCAAGGGCCCCCACTTGGACAGCCATCAGTCCTCTGAGTAGCCAGGGCTTTGGGACTGTAATGGGTGACTCAGCATTTAATAACACTCAACTGCCAACCAAAAGTTGGTGGTTTGAACCCACCAGCAGCTTCACAGGAAAAAGACCTGGCAATTTACTCCTATAAAGATTACAACCTAGAAAACCATATGGAGGCAATTCTACTCTGTCACGTGGGATCACTATGTGTCAAAAATCCACTTGACAGCACCTAAAGACAACAATAACTCTATGGGCTAAAGTAATCCATCAATCTTTTCTAAACACATGTCTAAAATTCCGTCAGCGCTTACATACCAGACAGAACATTTGCACTTAAACTCAGCCTGGCTTTGTTCCAGTCAAGTCCCATCAGCTAACTCTGTATCTAAAACCCACAAGTATTAGCTAACTGAGAAGACACTTAAGGAGTCCCTGGGTAGAGCAAATGATTAATGCATTTGGCTGCTAACCAAAAGGCTAAAAGTACGAGTCCACCCAGAGGCACCTCAGAAAAAAGGACTGGTGATCTACTTCTGAAAAATCAGCCATTAAAATTCTATGAAGAACAGTTCCACACTGACACAAATGAAGTCACCACGAGTCAGAGCTGACTCGATGCCAACTGGTTTAGAGGACATTCTAGGGTCAAAAAAAAAAAAGATTCCTTGAAAGGATACCTACTGCCATTGAGTCGATTCCTACCCATAGGACCCTGTAAGACAGAATAGAACTTCCCCACAGGGTTTCCAAGGCTGTTATCTTTAAGGAAGCAGATTGCCACATCTTTCTTCTGCAGAGCAGCTGGTGGGTTCAAACTACCAACCTTTCAGTTAGCAGCCAAATGCTTAGCCATTGCACCACCAGGGCTCCTTTCTTGAAAGGACCAAAAAGCCAAACCAAACCCATTGCAGTCGAGCTGATTCCTACTCCTAGAAATCCTATGAGTAGAACTTCCCCATAAGGTCTTTTGAAAGGAAAAAAAAAAAAAATTTTTTTTTTTTTAAGTAGACCCTAAATGGGATTTTCCCTGAGATATTACACAAACCATTTGCGTATTTTGACATTAAATTGATAGGAAACCTTCCCTTTAGTTAGGCCAACTTTCTTTTTCTATAACTTCTACGAATTGATTCTAGCTGTATCTTTGGAAACTACACAGAATGAAGTCAACTCTCCTTCCACGTATCTTTCAAATATTTAAGACTCTACCAGTTTTCTTTTCCAAGATGTCAGTTCCTCACATTCAATATCCCCAGTCCTTCTGATTGTTCCTCGTAAGTCCCACAATCTCACCATCTTTGCCACCTTCTTGGGACATGATCTAGTCTGTCAGAAATTAACTGCCATCCCCTACTTAGGCTCTAGAATGAAATGAGCACCCTCAAACCCTGCTGGTGGCACAGTTAATTTACACAGCCTTTCTGGAAGACAATTTGGGAATATTTGTGAAAACCAAACCGAAAAAAAAAACTCCATTGCTGCCGAGCAGGTTCCAATTCATAGCGACGCTGTAGGACAGAGTAGAACTGCCCCACAGAGTTTCCAAGGAGCACCTGTTAGATTCGAACTGCCGACCTTTTGGTTAGTAGACGTAGCTCTTAACCACTACGCCACCAGGGTTTCCATATATGTGAAAGCCCTTTAAAATAAGCATATTCTTCCATGTCTTAGAATTTACCTAAGGAAATAGTCATGGGCAGGAGCTAAAATTTAGACGCAAGAATGTTCACTACAAGGTTCTTTATTGTTCTAAAATATGGAAACAATTTAAGTATCTACTAATAGAACAACATTGAATAAATTCTGGTACATCTACACATCCATTAAATTCTATGTCGCCGTTAAAACAACAGCGTAAGTAAATCCACACTGACTTACAGAGGTATCGTATAGTCACAATGAAAACGCAGATTCTAAAACAGTAGGTACAATCTGATGACATTTTTATTAAAATATCCATCTACTATCTACCTATGATCTGTCTATCTATCGATCGATCAACTGATCCATCTGTCTGTCTGTCCTATCTACATTCCCAAGAGGTTAACAGTAGCTGCCTAAGGTGGGTGTGATTTACAGCTCTTCTCTTCCTTTTTATCTTTTGTTTTCTGCACGGGCAATTACATTTGTAATAAGGAAAAACAATTCTGTTTAATTTTTATAAAGGTGACAGTTAAGACCACTCTTTCTTTGGTAATTCCCTACGTTCTCAGGATAAAGTCCAACACTCTGGCTCGGGACACAAGAACGTTGATGATTTTACCTCTTCGGCTTCGCATTCTAGCGGTCCCCACAAACGTCTCCCATGTCAGCCGTTAGGAGCCACCTGTTGTTAGCTGCCATGGAGTTGGCCCCAGACTCCTGGCGAGCCCGTGGATAACGCAACAAAACGCTGCCCGCTTCTGCACCCTCCCCACCGTCGGTTGCAGATCAAATTGTTGCAAGTAGCTCGCCATGCCTTTCTTTTCCAGTTTGTCTTAGTCTGGAAGCTCCGTTGAAACCTGCTCAGCATCGCGGCAGCGCGCCAGCCCCCACTGACGGATGAGTGGCGGCTGCGCATGAGGTACACTGGCCGGGGAGCAAACCCAGGTCCCCTGCACGCAAGGCGAGAATTCTACCGCTGAACCACCAATGCCCCTTCTGAACCACCTAAAATCCCCCAAATTTCTATCACTGTTTTTCACCTTACACCTTCTGCCTGAAACATCCTCTAGGTTTGGAAACTGGCTGAGCTTGGTTGCCCAAAATTACACAGCTGATAAAAAGGCAGTCTTCCCAGGTTGTCTGTCTCCAAAGTCCATGCTGTCCCCCAACATCAGGATGAAAAACTGGGAGGATCAAAGTGATATTTTTCTAATTATCTTTATGCAGAATTTAACCTCGGCATGGGCAAGGTAATCACGTATGGTATTGAGAACATTATCTGGGGGTAGGTGGCCCTGAACTATGGTCACTTTCATTGCCATATGTACAAAAGATCAAAATGATTCAGAAAATATGTGATGGCCTTTTGGAGGAATGGCCCAGGGCATTTGGAGCAATATTTTAAGGAAATCTTAAAGCCCAGTTTGCAAACATATGCCCTGGGTACTCAGATTTCACTAATATGATCTGCTCTGACTCCTTTGTTTCTTTCCTTATAAGCATTTAAAATTGAATTTCAAAACTCAGATGGCATAAATGAATTCCAGATGTCTTTTCAAATCCCTAAATCTCACATTAGAATAAGGAAAGACATTGCTATATAGAAGTAGATGGTTACATTTTAACTTACTGAAAAGCCAGAGATCTTTAGACAATGCTGCAGCCTTCTTCCACCAAGAAAATACATTAACCCTTTTGAGTTTCTCAAGACTCTAAGTCTTAAGGATTTGCAGTCCAGCTGACATATGTCCTTCTGCTTTATTTCTCTCCATATGGGACAAAATAACATCATGGTGAAGTGCTGGGCCCTGAAGCCAGACTGCCTGGGTTCCAATTCAACTGGGCAACTTCAGCCAAGTCATTTAACCTCTTTAATCCTCAGTTTTCTCATCTGTAAAATGGGGATAATCATAGTATCTACCTCATAGAGCTGTTGTGGAGATTAATGAGTTAATTTATAGTGTTTAGCACAGTGCCAGCCATGAAGCAAAATGGTTACCTAAGAGGTGTGTGTATAAGGGGAGTTCCTTGATGGTGCAAATGGTTAACAGGTTTGGCTGCTAAACAAAGGTTGGAGGTTCGAGTCCACCCAGTGGTGTCTCTGGAAAAAAGTCTGGTGATCTACTTCTGAAAAATCAGCCATTGAAAACCTTATTGATCACAGTTATACTCTGACACACATGGGATTATCATGAGTTGGGGGTAACTCTGTGGCAACTGGTGTGTATGAGGACCTGGGCGTAGGTCTTCACTGACTGGAAAATTCCAGTCCCTTCTTTCCCTCCAATAAACAAGGCCCCTTAACCATTCTTTTTTTTTTTTTTTTTTTTTTATTGAGCTTCAAGTGAACGTTTACAAATCAAGTCAAACTGTCACATATAAGTTTATATACACCTTACTCCGTACTCCCACTTGCTCTCCCCCTAATGAGTCAGCCCTTCCAGTCTCTCCTTTCCTGACAATTTTGCCGGCTTCTAACTCTCTCTATCCTCCCATCCCCCCTCCAGACAGGAAATGCCAACACAGTCTCAAGTGTCCACCTGAGACAAATAGCTCACTCTTCATCAGCATCTCTCTCCTACCCACTGTCCAGTCCCTTTCATGTCTGATGAGTTGTCTTTGGGAATGGTTCCTGTCCTGGGCCAACAGAAGGTTTGGGGACCATGACCGCCGGGATTCCTCTAGTCTCAGTCAGACCATTAAGTATGGTCTTTTTGTGAGAATTTGGGGTCTGCATCCCACTGATCTCCTGCTCCCTCAGGGGTTCTCTGTTGTGCTCCCTGTCAGGGCAGTCATCGGTTGTGGCCGGGCACCAACTAGTTCTTCTGGTCTCAGGATGATGTAAGTCTCTGGTTCATTTGGCCCTTTCTGTCTCTTGGGCTCTTAGTTATCGTGTAACCTTGGTGTTCTTCATTCTCCTTTGATCCAGGTGGGTTGAGACCAATTGATGCATCTTAGATGGCCGCTTGTTAGCATTTAAGACCCCAGATGCCACATTTCAAAGTGGGATGCAGAATGTTTTCGTAATAGAATTATTTTGCCAATTGACTTAGAAGTACCCTTAAACCATGGTCCCCAAATCCCTGCCCTTGCTCCGCTGACCTTTGAAGCATTCAGTTTATCCCGGAAACTTCTTTGATTTTGGTCCAGTCCAGTTGAGCTGACCTTCCATGTACTGAGTATTGTCCTTCCCTTCACCTAAAGCAGTTCTTATCTACTAACTAATCAGTAAATAACCCTCTCCCACCCTCCCTCCCTCCCCGCCTCGTAACCACAAAAGTATGTGTTCTTCTCAGTTTATACTATTTCTCAAGATCTTATAATAGTGGTCTTATACAATATTTGTCCCCTTAACCATTCTTTAAGGAGACTGTCACCCTCGTGAATAGACAGCTAAATTGAGATCACAGGCCCCTGCCAGGATCACGGCCCAGGCCCCGACTTCCCCAATCTAACTGGGCAACCCTGATCCTTGTGCCTAAGCCATGCCACACCAACAACTTTGCATTTGGGATGTGTTCACTTAGGAAAACGTAAAATTTGTTCCTCAGAGAATTTGTGGATAGAGGTTCGCTTCTCTGATTAAAGGAGGTAGTATTTGTAAAACACCAAAGCATTCCAAAGTGCTCAAAAATATTAGCTTTCTTCCTCCTTCCCTTCCCCACCTCCTTAATGACCGTCACCTACGTGTGTAAGAAACACTTAATTTAGCCTTTACTGAGAACCTTTAACAGAGGGTTTACAGTCCATGTATCCTTCAGCAACTCAGCTTCCCACCTCCAGACCATGTACCAGTGCCAGATGGCAACTAGACCAGCTTGGGGCTATTTCACACTTCATATATCTTCTCCCCTTCCAGTGGTAAGGAAAGCTGGCCTAATATTTCATTGCTTACAAAGTCCTTTCGTATACATTACCTAGCTTACCCTTCGCATCAACTCTGTAAGTAGCTATTAGGGTTAGTTTCCTCATGATTTTTCAGTGTGAAAACCTAAAGCCCAACAAATAAAAAGACTTACCCACCATTACTTAGCTGCTAAGTGGCTCAGTGAGGATTTGAGCCCGGATTCTCTGCCTTGACATTCTGTGCCTGTTTTCTACCTAACTACGCTGTTAAAGTTATAGGATTAGAGGGTGCAAACCATAAAAGAAGCCTCATTGATTCTTTAGTTGTGTCACTGGCATTGCATGTGATTTTTTATTTAAAGCTGTAATTTTTTTGCCATGGGTGGCAGGATCGAGCCCAGCACAGTGACTAAGCCAGGTTGAAGCTGATTCTGTAGTCTCTAATTGTGCGTCGGAAGGTTGGCTTAAAAAAGAGAAAATAGATGTTTTCTTTCAAGCAAAATTTTATGTTATACTCTAGCCAAGTGATGCTTCATCTAAAAAAAAAAAAAAGGAACTATTCCAGAATATTTCTTTCAAAAAGAAGCCAAATCTTTGGCAACAACAAAGTATTGTTGACAAATGTGAAAGTATTCCGTATTGAGAAAAAAAAGGAAGGAAATGCAGAGAAGAGCTGTATCAGTCCAGAATATGCTCACTTCATACAAACAGAAACTTCAGTGGCCTGGCCTAATAGAGGATTGTTTTTCACACCTAAACAGAAGTTCAAAGGCGCCCTGCTAGCGCAGTGTTTACGCTCAGCTGCTAATCAAAATGTCGGTGGTTTGAACCCACCAGCTACTCCAGGAGAGAAGGATATGGCAGTCTGCTTCCTTAAAGATTTACAGCCTTGGAAACCCTGTGGGGCAGTTCTACTCTGTTCCATAAGGCCACTACGAGTCGGAATCAATTCAGCAGCAATGGGTTTGGTTTTGGTTTTTAAAAAGAAGTTCCAGGGTGTGCAGGCAAGGGCTTGTGTGGTGGTTTGATAATGTCATCAAAGACTCAGGCTTCTTTTAACTTTCTGTTCCTCCATCTTAGTATGTGGTTCTCTTTATCAAGATAACAAGATGTCTACCTCAACGTCATTACTGCTTTCTGTCCAGGAAGAAGGACCAGTTGCTGTCTAGTCTTCTCCAGTTCGTTCAACCCCACATGTTTCAGTGTATAACTATGCTCCATAGAGTTTCCAATGACTGATTTTTCAGAAGCACATCACCAGGCCTTTCTTCCGACGTGCCTGTGGGTAGACTCAACCTTTCAGGTAGCAGCTGAGCATGTTAACAGTTTGCACCACCCAAGGACTAAAGGAAGAAGGACAAGAGGATGAAAAGAAAAACTGAACAAATGATACCAGCTGAGCCTTTCCACTTCAGGAAAAGTTCCCAGCAACCCTTTGCATCAACCGCTGCTTATAAGTCATTGCCTCAAATGGTGGGTCACATGGCCGTCCCTGACCACAAGGGAGTTTGGGAAGGTGGGTATTTTCAGGTGGTCACATTGCCTCCCCAAACTAATGAGGCTTCTGCTAGGAAGAAAGAAGGGTGAAAAGGACATTGCAGAGCAAGTAACGGAATCTGCTAAAAGAAATAACATTCAATGCCATATACTTGTTGTTGTTGTTAGGTGTCATCAAGTCGGTTCCAACTCATAGCAACCCTATGTACAACAGAACGAAATACTGCCCTGTCCTGTGCCATTCTCACAATCATTGTTATGCTTGAGTCCATTGTTGCAGCCACTGTGTCAATCCATCTCATTGAGGGTCTTCCTCTCTTTCACTGACCTTCTGCTTGACCAAGCATGATGTCCTTCTCCAGGGACTGGTTTCTCCTGATAACATGTCCAAAGTATGGGAGATGAAGTCTCACCGTCCTCGCTTCTAATGAGCATTCTTGCTGTACTTCTTCCAAGACCGATTTGTTTGTTCTTCAATATTCTTTGCCAGCACCATAATTCAAAGGCATCACTAGGTCTACACTAAGACAGTGCTAAGAAAGAAGCAATACTATTCTTGCATTAAACATGAAGAAAATGATATCCAGAGAGAAGTTAAATATAAAATGAAATGCACTTTCTTCAGAAGATGGTCAAGAAGATTTTTTTTTTTCTCATGTGGCAATACCTGGTACAGAGTAGACACTCAAAAGTGGCTTCCAAATGGCTTCCTTCCTCTTTCTCCTCTCTCTCAAATGAAATTAGCGATGCAACATCATCTTCCACTTGGAATGTCTCTATATTTGCATTCCCTGATATTTGCATTCCCTAATGGCTCCAGAGTTTCCTTTTAATTAATCTTATTAGGATCTATCACTGCCATTTTGCCCAGTGTTATTCATATCCCCCCACCCATGGCAAACTTAGCACCCCCTGCCTTTATTAGATCTGAACCATCTTTCCTGTTGGATAACACAAAAAACCCATGTTGGATATGTTCTCTGTTTTTGGTTGGCTTTTTGGGAGCTATAATGACATTGTTAGCACTTTTAATATCTTCATCCAAGACACAGTCTTCAGTTTGGAAGTTTATTAGCCTCTTCAGAGTGCTTGGCACTTAGTGGGAACTCAATGACATCTGTTGAATGAATGAATCCCAGCTTTACCATCTACCAGCTGTGTGATATTTGGCAAATTTCATAACCTCCAATGAACAGAGAAAAAATAAATGTTTGTTGTTGTAAGCCACTGGGATTTAGGGGTTGTTTATTATGCTGCAGCATTACAGCAGTAATAGTTGACAACTACAGCCAGCCACCATGTAGATGGCAAAGGGAAATTCACAGAAAAAGGATGTTCAGCAGATAATGCCAAAGACATTTACTGTAGAATACTACCCACACTGTAGCAAGACATTGTTTCTATAGCATTAGTTAGAATTCACAGAAAATCCTGAACTGTAATAACTTCTCATATAATAGCTACTACAGAAATGACACATGAACTGCACAACCTGTCCTGTGAGATTTTTAAAGCATGTATAGAACACCACCATGGAAAAGAAAATATTTCCTGGGTGAGGATTGTTCTGTGGCCTCAGCAGGTAAGCACATGGATGCCAGTGATAAGAGACAATAGCCAGGATGCTTATCTCAGCGACACAGCTGTGTTATGAATGTGTTGGGCTTCAGTTATAAGAAGCAATTAAATAGTCTCTCGACAGAGGGTAGGATGTTTGAAGAATCTCTCCTTCATGAAACAAAAAGAGCATCCAGTCCTTGATTGTCAGTGAAAACCGAAGCTGGAGTGAACCTGGAAATCTGACGTACAATCTTCCTGAAAGCTCATTCCTACCAAAGTGCGAATACACACCAGAGCCAATTGCGGTTTCCATCTTGCTTTTCACACTCATGGATTTGACTGCTCTTCATGAAACACCCAGGGAAGCATGGATTTGGGAAGCAAACAAACAGGTGTATGGTACCATGTGTAAGTTCACAAACAAGGTGTAAGTCACAACCTAATGTCTTTTCAAGGCACGTGTCAAACAGCAAATGATGGCTCTCAAAAGATTTATTTTTTCAGCCAGCATAAACAACTGGAAATATGCTCGTGCACCTAAGACTCAAACAGACCCAGATATGAATACAGATCTGTCATCTACTAACTGTGCAATCTTGGACATTTTACTTATTGCCTCTGAGATGTTCCTCAACTGTAAAATGGAAATAATAATTTTAAAGTTGAACCACATGAAATCGTCATATTTTCAGGTCAAAAGACGTTGAATATTGGTAATTCCATGGGTTCAACCTATACCTGTCTCACTGGATTGAGTCCAGGGTAGAAGAGTTCACATATGTCAGTGGGTCACAACTCTTTTGGTTGTACATGACAGGCACCCAACTCAAACTAGCTTAAGATAAAGGGGAAGTATTGGCTAATGAAAGCTTCATGTGTGGCTGAATCCAGGGACACAAATGATGCTTTCAAGTCACTCTCTGTCTCTCTCCTTATCTCTCTCTGCATATGTGGATTGTCTCTCTATCTCTCCTGCTCACTTCCTGTCTTGTGTTCTCTGCCCCCTCTCTCTGTTGTTCTCTGTGTGTGTGCGCGTGTCTATTTCTCTCTGTTTCTCTGCTCTTTCATGCATGAATTCTCTCTTCTTTCTCCCTCTGTTTCTCTCTTCACTTTCTCTGTGTCTCTCTCTCTCTCTCTCACCCCACTCTCTTCTGTGCCTGTTGGCTTTGTCATACATGGTGGAGAAGATGAATGACAGCCTTCACTAGAAGCAAAAGGGACTCCTGTCTCCCAAAGACTGTCTTTTTGGGTCACATGCTCACCCCTTGACTGATCATTGTTTCCAAAAATGTCAGAGGGCCTACTATGCTTATCCCAGCCTATTCTACTTGCTCACCTTGGAGGTGCTGGCAAGACTAGAGGGTGCTATAGATGATAACCCAAATAGAACCACATAAGATAGGAAAGGAGTTGCCCAAAGATTATCTGAGCAGCATTAAAAAGAAAAAAAAAAAAAAGATGCCCACTATAGTGTATAGAACATAACTCATATCCTGGGACATGGCAGATGCTCAAAAATTAGCTTAAGTTTTTCCTACACAACAATGAAAGACATAATAGGTATGATTTACTGTTTCACCCAAAGATAGGGTGACTAATTTGTCTCAGTTTGCCTGGGACTTTCCTGGTTTTAGCACTAAAAGTTCCACTCCCTGGGAAGCCCCTTAAAACGAACATCTGGTCACTTTACCCAAAGATGGCACTTATAAGGGTAAATCATAACTACAGTTGAGGTCTCCGTTAATTCAATTTATTAGTTGCTGGCATCAGTGGAAGAATGATATAACATGGTTTTTCTATAAGCAGGGATAATCCCATAGAAATATTTAATTATTATAACTACTATAGCTATGAAGCAACTTTTATGAAGTTTTATGAAAGGAGAAAAATTATGAAGGGGAAGTATAGAATACTATAAGGTAATATAGCAAGGGAGAGCTAGAGTGGATGAGGGACAGTTGAGGGAATGCTTGCCTAAGGAACAGATGGGTGGAGTTTGGACTGCTGAGAAGCCTGGGAGAAAAGCAGAGAGAGAGCATTGTGGGCAGACTCTCCACAGCTATCAGCCTTAGTCTCAGTGGATGCCTGAGGGAACCCACGCAGCTTCCCTCTACTCCCTTCCCCTTCTCATAGTGATCTGGTAACAATGTCCTAACTGAAGCCAAATCACTGGGAATTAGCTGGAAGGAAAAAGACAGGCTCATGACTCAGGATCTACAAGAGGAGAAGAAGTGGAGGCAGAACTTGTGGAAAGAGGAGGTTCTGGTCATCAAAGTTTATACTCAGACATTGCCACTTACTAGCCGTGAGACCTTGAGGAAAGTCACTACCATACTGTCAACATTGTTATGATGATTCAATGAATGAAAGAAACAAGTAGGGTCTCATACACAGATATTGTTGTTAGGTACCGTCGAGTCAGCTCTGACTCATAGTGACCTTATATATAACAGAGCAAAGTGTTGCCTGGTGCAGCACCATCTTCATGATCATTGCTGTCTTGAGTCCATTGTTTTGGCCACTGGGTCAATCCATCTCACCAAAGCCCTCCCTTGCCTTCACTGACCTTTCACTTTACCAGCCACGATGTCTTTTTCTAGCAATTGGTCTTTCCTGATGATGTGTCCAAAGTATGCAAGTCGAAGATGTTAGCTCTATCTTCTCAATTTCTGCAGGCTCAATTAGAAAATGGCTTTTATAGAAGACAGAGTGCAAATCTTAACTGCAGGGACATTTAAAGAATGAATTTGTACCAACGCAAAGGAAGTGAATGGAATAATTAAATACGAGCTGGATTTGGTGCTTGAACATTTCAGAAGATGAGGCTGATCTCCGGTCATTTGGAGTTCACTCTTCCAGGTAGATTAAAGAGAGCTCCCCACCCCCCATTCCAAGACTGCATGGATGCTTTTCCATTGGGTTAAGCAAAATTTTTTCTCTTTGTTTTCCATTCTTACTGTTTATTTATAGGCGCCCTGGTGGCACAAGGGTTAAGCACTCAGATGCTAACTAAAGTTTTGGTGGTTCGAACACTCCCGGTGGCTTCATGGCCAAAAGACTCTGCAATCCGCTCCTGTAAAGATTAAAAAAAACAAAACAAAACCCGTTGCTGTTGAGTCAATTCTGACTCACAGCAGCCCTGTAAGTGAGAATAGAACTGCCCCACAGGGTTTCCAAGGAGCGACTGGTGGATTTGAACTGCTGACCTTTTGGTGAGTAGCCGTAGCACTTAACCACTATGCCACCAGGGTTTCCCGTGTAAAGATTGAAAAAAAAAAAAAAAAATTTCAGATTACAGCCTAGAAAATCCTATATTGCAGTTCTACTCTGTCACATGGGGTTGCTATGAGTTGAAAATGGGCTCGACAGCACCTAACAACAACACTGGTGCTTTGGAAATGGAAGAACAAGTTGAACTCAAAGAAAGAAACCCAACAGTGGTGAGCTTGGGGAGGCAAGTGCAGAGAAGTGCAATGACAGGGGAAGAAAGGAGAAGACAAGAAGGCCAAGGCAGGAATTAGGAAGCCTGACACTAACAGGCATGAGCCAAGTCCTAGGATGAAGTGAAAAGTGGTCGGTAGTGGCATCATTCCACCAGCAATGTTTCCTGTGGGAGTTGCTGCACTTGGTCCTGGAAATTACCACTTTACAATTTTAAAGCCTGGAGCCCTGGTGGCACAGTGATTAAGAGCTTGGCTGCTAACCAAAACATTGGAAGTTCAAATTTACCAGCCACTCCTTGGAAACCCCATGGGACAGTTCCACTCTGTCCTATAGGGTCACTATAAGTTAGAATCAATTCGATGGCAATAGGTTTTTGGTTTGGAAATGTTGCAAAGCATGTTCTCAGTGAAGACCTCATTTGGTCCTCGCCACAGCAATATGAAGTAAGCGCCAAAAACCCACTGCCATCGATTCCCACTCATAGCACCCCTATAGGACACAGTAGAATGGCCCCATAGGTTTCCAAGGCTGTAATCTTTATGGAAGCAGACTGCCACATCTTTCTCCCTTGGAGTGGCTGGTGAGTTTGAACCACTGACCTTTTGATTAGTAGCCAAGTGCTTAACCACAGGGCCACCAGGGTTCTTGGAGATAACGAGAGTGGGGATTAATTTCCTCACTGAGGAAACTGTGGGTTCCCTTGGCTAGTACTTAGAAAAGGCAGTTGTCAAGACATGATTTCTTTTTCTTTTATTGTGCTTTAGGCAAAAGTTTACAGAGCAAATTAGTTTTTCATTAAACAATACACAAATTGGGTTGTGACAGAGACATGATTTCTGATTCCAGATCCAGGGTCCTGTTTGTGGCAAATGTTGAGACAGGCTGAACCACTCACCTGATCTCCAGCTGGTTGACCAAGGTCAACAGTTTTCTCCGTGTCCTTCCCCATTCCCCCACCAACATTCTCCACCCATAAGTCAATTGATGGCTTTTTCCACACAGAAAATAATGTCAAATGGGATGTCAGAATGGAGCAGCTGAGAGTGCCTGTCAATTGGGCCAAGTCGACAACATTCCATCCTGTGGTATAATTGCTTTTACCCTCGCGAAGCACCCTCATGGCAGTCACCACACTGCATGACCAATCAAGGGTACATGTTATTGTGATCTCCATTTTGCAGCTGTAAAAAGAGAGACTCACAATTGGCGTAATAAAATCTATTAAGAAAACATTCTGCATCCCACCTTGGAGAGAGGCGTCTGAGGTCTTAAACGCTAGCAAGCGGCCATCTAAGATGCATCAATTGATCTCAACCCACTTGGATCAAAGGAGAATGAAGAACACCAAGGACACAAAGTAGCTACATCAGCCTGAGACCAGAAGAGCTAGATGGTGCCCAGCTACAACTGATGACTGCCCTGACTACAACAGAGAACCCCTGATGGAGCAGGAGAGCAGTGGGATGCAGACCCCAAATTCTCATAAAAAGATCAGACTTGATGGTCTGACTGAAACTAGAAGGACCCCAGTGGTCATGGCCCCTAGACCTCGTGTTAGCCCAGGACAGGAACCATTCCCAAAGCCAATTCTTCAGACAGGGATTAGACTGGACAATGGGTTGGAGAGGGATGCTGGTGAGGAGTGAGCTTCTTGGATCAGGTGGACACTTGAGACTATGTTGGCATCTCCTGCCTGGAGGGGAGATGAGAGGGTAGAGGGGATTAGAAGCTGGTGAAATGGACACGAAAAGAAAGAGTGGAGGAAGGCAGCGGGCTGTCTCATTAGGGGGAGAGCAATTGGGAGTATGTAGCAAGGTGTATATAAGTTTTTGTGTGAGAGACTGACTTGATTTGTAAACTTTCACTTAAAGCACAATAAAAATTAAAAAAAAAAAGAAGAGAGAGAGAGACTCAGAAACATTGAGGGCTTCATCCAGTGACATGTACCCTAAAGGTGATGAGATGGATCACCACCCGCATGGCTGCCTCCATTTTTCTGAAGTGAACAGGGCTCTAGGGAGGCATTTTTTTCTTTTTTAATTTCTTTTCATTTTATTGCATTTTAGGTGTAAGTTTACATCACAAATTAGTTTCTCATTCAAAAATTTATACACAAATTGTTTTGTGACACTGGTTGCAATCCCCACAATGTGTCAGCATTCTCCCTCTTCCCACCCCAAGTTCCCCTTGCCCATTCATCCAGTTTTCCTGTCCCTTCCTGTCTTCTTGTCTTTGCTTTGGAGCAGGTTTTGCCTATTTAACTTTGTATATTTGATGGAACTAAGAAGTGTTCCTTACATATATGATTTTTTGTTTTATAGGCCTGTCTAATCTTTGGCTGAAAGGTGGACTTTGGCAGTGGCTTCAGTTCTGAGTTAGCAGGTGTCCAGGGACCGTAGTCTCGGGGGTTCCTCCAGTCTCTGTCAGACCAGTTAAGTCTGGTCTTTTTTTGTAAATTTGAATTTTGTTGTACATTTTTCTCCCACTCTGTCCAGAACTCTCTATTGTGATCCCTGTCAGAGCAGTTGGTTGTGGTAGCTGGCACCATCTAGTTCTTCTGGGCTCAGGCTGACAGAGGCTGTGGTTCATGTGGTCCGTTAGTCCTTCAGATCTGCCTCCAATTTTCTGCAGTGAACAGGACTCTGGAGAGACTCTTTTATTCCAACTCTTCCTCTAACTAGTGTGTGATTCTGGGTGAGTTTTATAAGCCTTGGACTTCATTTTCTTCCATTATAAACTAAAGGGGTTGGATGTCATGGTCTGTATAAATATTCTCTAAAAATGGATCACAAGAAAACAAGCCTTGTCTTCAAGGCCAGTCAAAAATGCCCTGATTTCCCCCAGTAGAGAAAGATCAGAAGTCATTCAACTCAAAGTATTACACTTTTAGGACAAATATTGTCTAGACTCTTGGTGCTGGTTCCCAAATATGACTCAGGGAGTGAGCCGACAGATAAAGTCGGATATTTATTTTTGTTTGTGAGGTTGACAAGTAATCCTTTCTGGCTCCATCAAATAATCTGGAGGTTTGTGTAGGTCACAGCCTAGTTGCACACTGTGGTCTCCCGGTTTCTTTACCCTCCCCACCCCACTCCCCCAAGCCTGGGAGAACGCCTTTGAAAGCGAATCAGGAAATTACTTATCAATCTAAAGCCCCAAAGATTTGAGTCGTCCTCACTGCCAAAGGGAAGGGGTTTTCAAGCGAAAACCTCACCATCTGCATTCGCTAGAGTTCAAAGACTCCAGCTGGCTCGAAGAACTTGCAAGCAATGTAAGTAAGCAGCTCTTTCTCCGTTTAAAGCAAACTTCTTCAGGCTTTTTTTTTTTTTTCCTAGAGATGAGTCCTTTGGCTCACATGGTGTTACTCCTTCTTTGTTCTTCTAAGATGTTTTGGGGGCGTTTACTGATTGAGGCTTAGTCAATAAAAAATCTCCTCTGGAGGACGCTTCTATGGAAGGGAAGAGGGAAAGTGAGAGTCGTCAGGATCAGCTTTGCTTAGGGAAGGTTAGTTCTGAAAGGGCTGGTAACTAGCCAATTACGCTCCGTAGTAGCTGTTGATCTGTGTAGCAAGCGGAGGTCGAGGCTGACACAGAGACTGGGGGGAGCACGCAGAAGTGGCCCATTGCCTCCCTTGAAAAAAAAATAGTTGCCATGAAGTCTGCTCCTACATAATTCAAGCTCAAGATGCTTCCTTAATTGTGATAGACTGTAGGATCTAACTGAAGGGAAAAGAAAATGTTAAAGCCAACACCGTTGTGTGGAGACGTCCTCGCAGTAATACGTAAATCCTGTGCTCGGTTTATTTTCGGTGAAGGGCGCTGATTTGTTGACTGTTAGTTTATTAAACCCATGTGCTCCTCACTCCACATGACTCTTAGGGGATAATGCAGTTATCGCTCTACGTGCACAAAAAATACATGCACATCAACATCTAAACTGCCTGGGTGAAACCATGGGTTGTATCTCTGTTGTTGTTAGTTGCCGTCGAGTCGATTTTGACTCGTAGCAACCCCATGTAACAGAGCTGAACTGCCCCATTGGGTCTCCCAGGCTGCAATCTGTATGGAAGCTGGTTGCCAGGTCTTTCTCCCGTGGTGCCACTGGGTGGGTTGTGTTAGTGGTGGTCATATGAATGGATTGCATAATTGCATAGTTCGTTGTATTAGGGCACATTTCTTTTACAGGCATTTTAAACCAAATTGTGGTTAGTGATAGGGAAGTAATGGAGAGACTATAAATTAATGTGAAGAAAATAGTTTTATTTTGATCAGACTTAATGCCTCTGTTTCATGAGCTCCTACGGCTTCTCTAGGAATTCAGGCACCCTTTTCCCGGGTCCTTCATCGTCAGCTCAATAGCTATAGGGATCATGTGTCCTGACTTCTCACACTCTGTCCCATCCTCAGACCAAGCATCTCCCAGTGTGCCTGGATTCATGATTCCAAAATTAAGTTCCCCACACCGTCAGCCTCGGCTGTGTTCTCCTGACTCCTTGAAAGCTCCCCAAAATAACAAGACCAATTGCTCTTAACTCCAGTTGATATTTGACTTTCTTTCTTTTCTTTGAGTGATTGTGGCTCATACTTCTACACCCTGTGATGAGGCTGTTGCCTTTTCCCCATACACTAGTAATTGCCAGGACACACTCAAGACTCTTAGGAGGGTAGGGAGGGCCCAGGTGGACAGGATTTTGGGTACTGGGAATTGACAAGAGTATATATCCTGAATTGTTGTTGTTGTTGTTAGCTGCCACAAGGTCACTTATGACTCATGATGACCCCATGTGTGCAGAGTAGAACTGTGCTCCATAGGGTTTTTAAGGCTGAGAACTTTCAGAAACAGATCACCAGGCTTGTCTTCTGAGGTGCCTCTGGGTGGGCTCGAACCATCAATCCTTGGGCAAGGAGTCAAGCACTTAACGTTTGCTCCAAGCACGGACTCCATATTCTAAATAGCCCCCCATTAAGCAATGAATCTCTACTTTTAGTCTGAGGTACTCTCTAACCTTTAGCCTTTACTTAATTAATATATCTTTTTTTTTTATATACCTAAGTGCTGAAAACAATGAAAACAAAACGTGAAACAATCCTCCTCTTCTAGTAAAAACATGTTTGTAGTTATGTAGCCTAAGTGAACTTTCGTTTTCGTGAGCAACAGCTAAATAAAGTTGGACCCTGACTGTATGAGATAACGTGGTGTAATCAATCATATAATAGACGGATATAAGTTTGAAGAAGTGAAAGGAAATTATCCAAATATTGTGATACATTTCCTGAGCCACGTGCTGGACCTTCTACTCATCAGGTCTCATGTGCTTTTGGGAGCAGAGCAGTTCAATGGTTAGGAGCAGAGGCCCTGAAACCAGGTATTTAGGATCTCAGGTACTTGGGACACATACCTGGCCTCTCTGTGATCCTGGGCTGATTACTTAACCCTTCTGTTCCTCAGTTTCCTTACTATAAAAAAATAGAGGTAATCACAGCAAGGTACCTGTGAAGATTAAGAGTTAGTACTTCCATTGTTGTTCGGTGCCATCCAGTCAGTTCCTACTCATAGCAACACTGTGTACAACAGAACAAAATATTGCCCTAGCCTGCACCATCCTCACAATCATCACTATGCTGGAGCCCATTGTTGCAGCCACTCTGTTAATCCATCTCATTGAGGGTCTTCCTCTCTTTCGTTGACCATCTACTTTAGTAAGCATGATATCCTTCTCCAGGGACTGGTCCCTCCTGATAACATGTCCAAAGTATGTGAGACGAAGTCTCGCCACTCTCGCTTCTAAGGAACATTCTGGCTGTACTTCTCCCAAGACAGATTTGTTCATTCTTTTGGCAGGCCATGGTATATTCAATATTCTTCACCAACACCATAATTCTAAGGCATCAATTCTTCTTCGATCTTCCTTATTCATTGTCCAGCTTTCACATGGGATATGAAAAAATAGAAAATACCATGGCTTGGGTCAGGCTCAGCTTAGTCCTCAAAGTGACATCTTTGCTTTTTAACAGTTTAAAGAGGCCTTTTGCAGCAGATTTGCCCACTGCAGCATGTTATTTGATTTCTTGACTGCTGCTTCCATGGGTGTTGATTGTGGATCTAAGTAAAATGAAATCCTTGACAGTGTCAGTATTTTATCCTTTCATCCTGACGCTGCTTATTGGTCCAGTTGTGAGGATTTTTGGTTTCTTTATGTTGAGGTGTAGTCTTTGATTCCCATCAGTAAGTGCTTGAAAGCACTGTATGTCTTCCAAGACAGATTTGTTCATTCCTCTGGCAGTTCATGGTATATTCAATATTCTTCACCAACATCATAACTCATCAAGAGGGATCAGTCCCTGAAGAAGGACATCATGCTTGGTAGAGAGTCTGCAAAAAAGAGGAAGATCCTCAACGAGATGGATTGACACAGTGGCTGCAACAATGGGCTCAAGCATAACAACAATTGTGAGGATGGCACAGGACCGGGCAGTGTTCCATTGTGTTGTATATAAGGTCGCTATGAATCAGAGCAAACTGGATGGCACCTAACAACAACAAGAAGTATTCCCAAGGTTGTTGTCATCTGCATATCACAGGTTGTTAATAAGTCTTCCTCCAATTCTGATACTGCAGTTCTTCTTCATATAGTCCAGCCTCTCGGATTATTTGCTCAGCATACAGACTGAATAATTATGGTGAAAAGATAAAACCTGACACAAACCTTCCCTGATTTTAAACCAAGCAGTACCCCCTTGTCCTGTTCAAATAACTGCCTCTTGGTCTAAGTACCGGTTCCTCATGAGCACAATTAAGTGTTCCGGAATTTCCATTCTTTGTAACGTTACTCATAATTTCTTATGATCTACACAGCCAAATTCCTTTGCATAGTTTATAAAACAAAGGTAAACATCTTTCCAGTATTCTCTGCTTTCAGTCAAGATCTATCTGACATCGGCAATGATATCCCTGGTTCCCCATCTTCTTCTGAATCTGGCTTGAATTTCTGGCAGTTGCCTGTTAATGTACTGCTGCAGCCACTCTTGAATGATCTTTGGCAAAATTTTACTTGTGTGTGATATTAATGGTATTTTTCAATAATTTCTGCATTCTCTTGGATCACCTTCCTTTGAAATGGGTGCAAATATCAATCTCCTCCAGTTGGTTGGCCAGGTAGCTGTCGTCCAAATTTCTTGGAGAGTTAATATAAAGGTTTTTTTTTTATTCATTTATAAGAAAACTGAGGTTAGGGAGAATAAATAACTTGCCCACAGCCACATAGGTAATGACTGGGATTAGAATTCCATGTTTTTAACCACTGTCTCTTTTCCTTTTCTGCTTGATTCTTTCACGTACATTCCTTAAGCCTCACAGCAGTCTCGTAGGTAAATGTTATTGGCCATGATGTTTCCATGAAGCTGAAGCTCAGAGACATGAAGCTAGTCTTCAACGTCACCAGGATAGATATTACCTGGGCTAGGATCCCACCACAGGTCTTCAAATTCCAGGTCCTGTGTTCTTTGCACAGCCCCATGCTCCTTCATTCCCTTGCCGATCTGTGAATGGGTGAGGCTCGTACCTGTCCCTCAGGAAAGAATAAATGGTAGCTTACCAGTGGAGTCCTGGTGGCACAGTGGTTAAGAGCTCTGCTGCCAACCAAAAGGTCAGCACTTCAAATCCACCAGCCGCTCCTTGAAAACCCCGTGAGACAGTTCTACACTTTCTATAGGGTCACTGTAAGTCAGAACCGACTCGACGGCAGAGGGTTTTTTTGTTTGTTTTTGGTTTCACAATGATAATAAATAAACAGCCAGTTGCCATTGAGTCAGTTCTGCCTCTTGGAAGCCCCATGTGTGTCAAAGTAGAACTGTGCTCCACAGCGTTTTCAGTGGCTGATTTTTCTGAAGTAGATCACTAGGCCTTTCTTTCAATGTGCCTCTGGATGGACTCAAACCACCAACATTTTTGTTAGCAGCAAGTATATTAACCATTTGCACCACCCAGGGACAATAATGTTTATAAAACCATCAACCAAACCCATTGCCATCAAGTTGATTCCGTAGAGTTTCCAAGGAGCAGCTGATGGATTCAAACTGCCGAACTTTTGGTTAGTACTCACACTCTTAACCACTGTACCACCACGGCTCCAGCAATGGTTATAACCAAAAAAAACCCAAACCCAGTGCCGTCAAGTTGATTCCGACTCATAGCAAAGGTTATACCAAAACCAAAAACCCACTGCCATGGATTCTGACTCATAGTGACCCTATAGGTCAGGTTAGAACTGCCCCATAGAGTTTCCAAGGAGCACCTGGTGGATTCGAAGTGCCAACCCTTTGGTTTGCAGCTGTAGCACTTAACCACTGCACCACCAGGGTTTCCGCCCTTACTCTAGTGTGGCGTAAAACCCGACCCGCTGCCATTGAGTTGATCCCTACTCATAGCGACCCATAGGACAGAGTAGAACTGCCCGCTGGTGGCACAGTGGTTAAGAGCTATGGCTGCTAACCAAAAGGTCGGCAATTCGAACCCACCAGGTACTCCTTGGAAACCCTGGTAGCATAGTGGTTAAGTGCTACAGCTGTTAACCAAAAGGTTGGTAGTTCAAATCCGCCAGGCGCTCCTTGGTAGTTCAAATCCACCAGGCGCTCCTAGGAAACTCTACGGGGCAGTTCTACTCTGTCCTATAGGGTCGCTATGAGTTGGAATCGACTCGATGGCAGTGGGTGTGTGATGTGAGGTACTCCTTGGTCTGGCATAGTGCTTCGTTAATTAAAGCAGATACCTGGTGCCTTGTTCATAAGTTCCTCCAAATAATTCTGATGTGCGTCAAAGTTTGTCAATAGCTATCCTCAGCCACTTTTGTCATTAGAGAAAAGGTGAAGATTGTTAGGCCAAATGTGACCTTCACCTGAAAAATACTGTTAAGGTCAAGAGATTTGGCATTTCCCCAACTCAGATTTGTGAATTACCCTATGGTCAGGCTCAACTATTTCAAGGGTTATTTACTGTCTTGTTTATATCCTGGTACTTTCTTCGTCTTTTGGAATATGTCACCTTCTAAGTCCTGTGACCATCTGAACTTTTTGTCATCAATCCCCTTGACTGCATCAACTTCAATGAGCAGCAGATGGGTAGATTTATTTATCTTTGTAGGTTTTACTTTGCAAACTAGTTCTAACTTATTGGGATTCCCCAACATTTTAGAATAAAGAGAACTATAATGTCTATGAGAAGTTAACTCAAAACACTTTACACCGAAAAACTAGCAACATGCAGTATTTACTGTGCTAAATAAAATACATTCAGGCTGATGTATCGGAAGACAACTGCGGCATAGATAGATACAAGCCAACAACCAGCTGCCATCGAGTCAACTCCAACTCGTGGTGACGACCCCATGTGTGTCAGAGTAGAACTGTGCTTCAGGGGGTTTTCAGCGACTGACTTTTCAGAAGTAGATCAGCAGGCTTCTCTTCTGAGATGCCTCTGGATAGATTCAAACCTCCAACCCTTCAGTTAGCAGCCTAGCTCATTAACTGTTTGCACCACCTGGGGATGCTTAAATCCTAAATGAGTCCCCACTCTGTGCCAGGCACTCTACCAAGGCTCCTTGAACTTAGCCCTTGACAAGGAATAAACATAAGCATCCACTACAGACCAATCACAAACTGTTGTTGTTGTTAGTTGACACAGAGTCTATTCTGACTCATGGCGACTCCGTGTGTGCAGAGTAGAGCTGCTTCATAGGGTTTTCAAGGCTGTAACCTTTCAGAAACAGATGCCAGACCTGTTTTCTGTGGTGTCTCTGGGTGGTTTCAAACTGCCAGCATTTCAGTTAGCAGCCAAATACGTCAACCATTTGCACCACCCAGGGACTCCGATAAGCCAACAAGAACAACAACAACAAAAAAAAAACAGAAAAAATCAAACCTGTTGCCATTGAGTCAATTCCAACTTATGACAACTGCATGTGTTACAGAGTAGAACCGATCCGTAGTTTTCTTGGCTGTAATATTTATAGAAGCAGGTCACCAGGCCTTTTCTTCCACAGTACTGCTGCGTGAGTTTGAACCACCAACCTTTAGTTTAACGTTTGCGCTACCCAGGGGTCTAACAAGGCAACAGAGCAATGTCAAAACACATACTGAGAGTAATGAGAACTTAAAAAAAAAAAAAAAATCTATTGCCATCATTTTGATTCCAACTCATAGTGACCCTACAGAACAGAATAGAACTGCCCCTCAGGGTTTCTAAGGTTGCAATCTTTAAAGAAGCCGACTTCCACATCTTTCTCCCTTGGAGAAGCTGGTGGGTTCAAACTGCTGACCTTTTGCTTAGCAGCTGAGTGCTTAACCACTGTGCCACAAAGGCTCCTTAATGGAAACTTGGAGGCATCAAAAAGAAGTCAAAGAAGGCATGGTGGACCATTCACCATTGAATCATGGAAATTTCCTGTGGTGGCACATGTCAGGATGTGAAGCAAATTCAAAATTGTCCTCTACAATTTTTGTCTAAATTCTGGCTTCTTCACTTTCTAACTGCAAGACTTCAACCTCTTAAGCTCCTGTAACAGACCTATACAACTTGACATGGCACCTAGAGTAGTAAGCATCCAACAAACAAATTTCTTTCCACCTTAGCTCTGGTCCATTTAATCCACAAATATTTATTGAACACCTACCATGTATCGAGCATTATTCTCTGTGCTAAGGATACAGCCGAAAGAAGAACTGATGCCTTTGAATTGCTGCATTGGCAAAGAATATTGAATATACCAGGGACTGCCAGAAGAACGAACAAATCTGTCTTGGAAGAAGTACAACCAGAATGCTCCTTAGAAGCAAGGATGGCGAGAATGCGTCTTACATACTTTGGACATGTTGTAGGGAGGGATCAGTTCCTGGAGAAAGACATCATCCTTGGTAAAGTACAGGGTCAGCAAAAAAGAGGAAGACTGTCAACGAGATGGATTGACACAGTGGCTGCAACAGTGGGCTCAAGCATAACAAGGATTGTAAGTATGGATGTAAGTCAGGATGTGCAGGGCCGGGCAGTGTTTCATTCTGTGGTACCCAGGGTCTCTATGAGTCTGAACCAACGCGACGGCACCTAACAACAACAAGGATACAGCAGTAAACAAGGGCAAAGTTCCTGTCTTCATGGGGCATGTATTTTGGAAGAGGAGAGACAAACAAATATAAACCAAATATAACTTCAGACTCCGGAAAAAGCAAAACTATAGAGACAATGAAAAGATAAGTAGTTTTCAGGGGGAAAGAGAGGGGATGAGTAGGTTGAACACAGGGCAATTCTTTTTTAATATTGAAAATCATCCTTTTATTATTTTTTGTGAAAATATAGACAGCAAAGACATACCGTTTCAACAAATTTTACATGTATAATTCAGCGATTTTTTTACATTCTTCAAGTTGTATAACCATTCTCCCTGTCCTTTTCCAAATTATTCTACCACCACTAACATAAAGACCCTGCTGCCTAAGCTCCTCATCTAACACTTTGAGATGCTGTTATCAATTTGATCCCACATAGATAAATCTTTGAGAGAGCACACTGTTCAAGGCAGACATACTTTACTAATTAGGCTAAACTGTTGTTTGGTTCAAAGCAGATTTCCCAGAAAAGTTTTGGTTTGAGGTTTAAAGTTTAAATAGTTTCAGGTGTTTATCCAGCCTCAACAGCCCCAGAGGATCTAGATTTCATTGAGAATTTGTAATTCTGTTCTTCCCCCCCTCCCTCTTTTGATCAGATTTCTTCTATAGAATTTTAGATCAAAACGTTCAGTCATGGGAGTGGGGCACCATCCAGTTCTTCTGGTCTCCTGGCACTGAAGACAGACCTTCATGGCAACAGCATTTCCTCCTCCAATTCCTGACTAGCCTTCTTCCTCCACTACTCTGGGTGAATAGAGACCTACTGTTGTCGCTTGGGTGCTGCTGAGCATAGGGCATTTTTAGGGATATGAAACTATTCTGTATGATACTGTAAAGGTAGACACATTACAGTAAGCATTTGTCAAAACCTATAAAACTGTACAACACAAAGAGTGAATCATAATGTAAACCACAGATTTTAGTTAGTAATAATGCAGCAATACAAGTTCAACAATTATAACAAACTTACCACAGGAATGCAAGACATTACTAGGAGAAATGATGAGTGGGGTGGGGGGGCAGGTATAGGAGAACTCTCTTTACTTCCAACAAAAGTTTTTTGTAAACTTAAAACTGCTCTAAAACTCAAGTCTATGTTAATTTTTTTACGGTATATAACTTCAGAGAACAATAAGTGCTACGAAGAAAATAAATTATAGTAACAAGCTAGAAGCCCTGGCGGCACAAGGATTAAGTGCTGAGCTGCTAACCAAAAGGTTGGCGGTTGGGATCCACCCCGAGGCTTTGCAGGAGAAAAGACCTGGCAATCCTCTCCTGTAAAGATTACATCCTGGAAAACCCTGTGGGGCAGTTGTACTATCTCACATGGGATTGCTATGAGTCAAAATCAATGTGACGGCATCCGACAACAATGGGACCGTAAGATTAACAGGCATGGGGGGTGGAGGTACTACTTTAGCTAAGGTGATCAGGGATGGACTCATTGAGAAAATGCCATTTTTAGCACAGACTTGAATCATAATAAATACAATAACACAAAGCCATGGTTGAGCCACTAACTAACCATGCAGCACTAGGCAAGTCATTGAAACTCTCTTGGCCTCAGTTTAATCACCTATAAATTACAGGCTGGTAGATTTGAACTGCCAACCTTTGGTTAGCAGCCAAGCTCTTAAGCCACTGCACCACCAGGGCTCCATAAATTGCAGAGTTGGAGTAAAAATCTACGGGGCTTCCTTCAGCCCTGAAACTCTGTTTTGTTATTTCTCTTCTCTTTTTCGGTACCATGTGCCATGACTAATTGCATGAAAAGAAAAAAAAAAAATCTCTGCACCAAACTATACTATGGTTATTTATTTATTTATTTTGTTATTGTTCTTTCACTCCATTTCCTTGACTTTTAAAAAATGTTCTTCCTCATCAAAGATAAATGAATAAGTCCTAACTGAATGAAGATTAATGAATGTTTCTTTTTTTTTAAAAGCTTAAGTCATCCCAATTCCTAGCGATTACACCACACGTGGTAGATTTTGGGAGTTGATTTGTGCAGCTTGACAACTGCCTCATGTGTGGCTTCAAGTCTGAAATTGTACATGTGTTAGTGGAGCCAACACGCAAATCTGCCAGCAGTCGGCCAATCTAGCCTTTGTTACCCAAGAATCATGCGTAGAGGTTTAAAAAACAATTCCTGTTCTGAAATGTTTCCTTTCTTAAAATGGTGCAGCAGACCTCACTTGAGTCTGAGACAAGGTCTATTCCAAGGGAAGGTCAGAATGCAGACAACATGTACCAAAGGAGTTTTTGTCTATTAATTAGCCAAAAATTGTTGTTGTAGTTGTTGGTTGCTATTGAGTAGATTCCAACTCATGGTGACCCCACATGTACAGAGTACAGTGGGTACAGAGTAGGCCGTGACTGTTCGTTAGCAGGACATTCATTAGCCAGTCTTCCGAGGTGGCTCCGGGTAGGTTCGAACCACCAGCCTTTTGGCTGGTAGTCGAGCACTTACCTGTTTACACCACCCGGAGATGATCCAAATAACCGTAGTGAGAATGTTCTTGTCTGTGACTATCCAGGTGATTGCCTCATCACTCCTTTTTACTATTGCTACCGTAGTGTAAACCGAACTTCTGGCTGCACAGCCTAGAGCGAGGATTAGGTGCACATGGTAACGTATAAGAGGGAAAATTACACATTGTTCTGGCTCAGTGGTATATGTACACATAAATGGTTTCAATCTTCCAATACTGGTATTTTTGTTTAATTTATAAAAATGTAATCTCACCAATTGCAAACACACATTTTTTATTTGAAGACAAGGTCCAAAGTTAAGATCCAAGGACTAAAAAATAAGAACAAAGAGGATGAGATCAGAAAATCAGAGTTAATTAATCCATAGCAGAAAAAGGTTAGGAAGCAACCCAACATGCTCCTGGGGGCTCTGAAGTGATTGCACCCGGATAATGACAGTGAGATGCTCTCCAGTGGAGGGGTGGGTGGAGGGAAACTGCTGCAGAGCACTTACCTTGTGGCAAGTGATATTCCTTGCATTTGGGGTGGTGCAAACAGTGCACTTGGCTGCTAACTGAAAGGTTGGTGGTTTGAGTCTATCAGAGGTGCTTTGAAAGAAAGGACTGGAGATCTACTTTTGAAAAATCAGCCATTGAAAACCCTATGGAGCACAGTTTTCTATTCTGATACACAGTGAGCCAGAAAGGAATCTAGGGCAACTGGTATTTTACTGGTTAGATCCTCACGGAGACCCTTGCTGTTGTTTGGCACCTTCGAGTCTATTTCGATTCACAGCAACCCCATGTGACATAGTAGAACCAGGTTTTTCTCCTGCAGAGCCACTGGGTGGGTTTAAACTGTCAACATTTCTTTTAGCAGCTGAGCACTGTAGTATAGCTAATTCTCTGCTCAGATTACAGATGAGGAACCAAGGTTCGGTGAAATAACAAGGACCTCACCAGCTAGTGAAAGGTAAAAATACAACTTGAAGTCAAGACTGTCCAGCTCTATAACCCTATATCTTTCCTCTCAACCACTTTGCCTTGGAAAAATAAGGAGCTTTTCCCCCCGCCCCCACGTGCAATAAAATTCTATTTAAGCAAAAGAAGTATTTACTGCAAGTTTTTAAATGTTGAAATGGCCTCCTGAGGGAAGAGAGGGAGGCATTGTCTTCTCTGGAGGTCTATTAAAACCAAATCGGTTATCATACACGTCTGGTATGATTTCAGTGTGGCCCCTCCCCAAGGTGAAAGAGACAAAATGACTCCTCAAGTTCCAATTAAAGCCAAGTCTATATCCATGTGAGGCAAAATGGTCGTCATGTGTTGAGTCCAGCCATCCTACTTACCCCTGGACTCCATGCCAATTGCTGTGGCTGAAGTGATGTTCAGATTGTCTGCAAGGGCCACAGTCACTGGATCACAGGCTGAGCTGACCATTTTCCCACCACCAAGAAGAGGACCCAACTCTATTCCAGTTTTTGCCCAACAAAGTGACCACCACTCTAGTGACTCTTTCTTGGTTTCCTAAGGCTGCCGTAAGGGCATACCACAAATGGGTGGCTTTAAAGAACAGAAATTTATTGTCTCACGGTTCTGGAGGGTGAAAGCCCAAATTGGGGTCTCTGCCATGTTGGTTCTTTTTGTGGGCCTCTCTCCCAATTTCTGGTGACTGCTGGTGATCCTTGGCATTCCTTTTGTTGTAGATAAACCTCACTTGGCACCTGTCTTCCGCCTCAGTGTGTGTCTGTGTCTGCTCTTTTTAGAAGACACGGCTTAGAAGTGATTAGGTGTAGGACCCTCACTACCCTGATATGGCCTCATTAACATAACGAAAGAAAACTCCTACTTCCAAACAGGGTCATATTTACAGGCACAGGAATGAGGACTTCAATACATATTTGGGGGGATACAATTCAATCCATAATAGAATTCATGGTCTCACTTGATGGCTATAGTTCCAATGTTTCAGAACTATGAATTTGAACAAATATGGCACAAAACTGGAACAGTATGAGAAAATAGGAACATCTTTAAAAATTCTGGCTTTTCTGTGTATCAGTTAGTATTGTATTTATCTGTGAGTATTGGAAAGCCCAGTTCTGTTAACGTGTAAGGACACAAGCCATGATGTTGTTATTGTTGTGTGCAGTCAAGTCCATTCCAACTCATAGTGACCATATAGGACAAGAGTAGAAGTGCCCCATTGGATTTTCTAGGCTGAATTTTTTATGAAAGCAGATCCATTGCCAGGTCTTTTCTCCCATGGAGTGGCTGGTGGGTTCAAATAGCCAACCTTTCAGTCAGCAACCAAGTTATGGGCAGCATTCTACATGAAGTATCACAGAACAATGGAAAGAACATGGGTTTTGGTGTCAGATCAAGGTTTGAATTCCAGCTTTATACCTAATTGGGTGTCAGATGTCTCTCAGGTCTCATTTTCTACATATTTAAAATGGTGGTGATACTAGCTACGCGTAGAGTTGCTTTAGAAATAAACGATACTCTAAGTAAAGAGTCCGGCACATAATAGGCATTCAGGGAGTGGGAGTTTTCTTCTCTCTTCATTCAAGCCTCTTATTATTCAGCAAGTACAGAAGCCTTCATGAAACCCAACTCCACCTGAGCTGACAGTTGAAGAATCAACTCTTTGATGACAAGAAATTTGAACAAATCCTCTAAATGGAATCACCTTTCTCCATCAGGGTGCGCCAAGATGCTTTCGTTTTGGGCTACGTCATGTTATCTTAGCAAACCAGACAAAAATGTCTAAGGGATTTGGTTTTCCAGGCTGCCTCATACACTTCAAAGTGCCATCTGTTTGTGAATTGTTACAAAACAAAGTCAACAGAGCCATTTGTTGACATTTTAGAAAGTGACTTCAGAGTTTGTTACTGAGAGATATGAGTTGTTAGGATATGAAATGAATCCTTCGTAAAGGCTCTCAGCTGTTTCAATACATTATTTTCATCTTAACCCAGGTTGCCAGGTTGTAAATTGGGTTTCTTTCCATGTTAATTACCCCCTCATGTCACTTCAAACTTTCCAGTTGGAGATGGATGCTTGAAGCTTATCACCTCAGAGTCACCCTCACAAAATTAAAAAGAAGAAACAAGCCAAAAAAGAGCACACAGGTTTCCATAGTCAAAATACGTCCATCAACCAAAATCTCATTTCTACCTATGGTACAGCTAAAAAAAAAAAAAAAAGCTGGAATACAATGCAAAGCCATGAGTTCTTGCTCTTGGATGAAGTCTATGTCCTTCAGCAAGCACTTTAACCTTATCTTCTGTCTCCTGAGCTAGAAAAGCAAAATGAACCTACTTACCCCACACATCTCAGTTGGTTGATATTAATTTCATAGAGATAATTTAGTAGAAGTGCTATTGAAAGACAATGCATGGGATACTAAAGCTTATTTTGATATTCTCTATTATTATACAGTCTATACTCCCATCTAATTTCTTGACTTACTGTTATAGCTAAGCTTTCTTAACAGAGGCCATTGCTCTTCCTTCACTCTCTCTCTTCCGTGTCCTTTAGTCTGGGTTTGGTCAGTTCTTTCTGGGTTCTACTTGATTACAGCTGTTTAGACTTTATAACTGGAATCAAGTAGAACCTTGAGGACTATGGTGTGTCCAACCCAAACCATGGTATTTTCAATCACCTCATATGTATGGGAAAGTTGGGCAATGAATAAGGAAGACCGAAGAAGAATTGACACATTTATGGTGTTGGCAAAGAATATTGAATATACCATGGACTTCCAGAAGAACGAATAAATCTGTCTTGGAAGAAGTATAGCCAGAGTGCTCCTTGGAAGTGAGGATAGTGAGACTTCTTCGGACATGTTATCAGAAGGAACCAGTCGCTGGAGCAGGACATCATGCTGGCTAAAATAGAGGGTCAGCAGAAAAGGGGAAGACCCTCAACAAGATGAATTGACACAGTGGCTGCAACAATGGGCCCAAACCTAGCAATAATTGTGAAGATGGTGCAGGACAGGACAGCATTTCTTTCTATTGTACACTGGGTTGCTATGAGTCAGAACCATCTTGACGCCACCTAACAACAACACAACAGACTAAATATTCAGCTTTATGAAGTCTGACCACCTTTTCCTAGTCCATTTACAGCTAGATTCATTTCACGTTTATGAACATATGTTTATTAAACCCAGTTGCTGTGAAGTAGGCTCCAGCTCAAGGCTACCCTATTTGTGTCAGAGCAGAACTGTGCTTTGTAGGGTTTTCAATGGCTGCCTTTTTTGGAAATAGATTGCCAGGTCTTTCTTCCAAGGCACCTCTGGATGGAATAAAACCCCCAACATTTCAATTAGCAGCCAAGCATGTTAACCATTTGCACTACCCTGGGACTCCACATGCTTATTAAAACCAAAGCCAAACCAGTTACCACTGAGTAGATTCGGACTCATGACGATCCTATAGGATAAGGTAGAACTGCTTCATAGGGTTTCCAAGGAGTGGCCAGAGGCTTTGGACTGCTAAACTTTTGGTTAGCAACCGAGCTCATAACCACTGTGCCACCAGACCTCCACGTATGTTTATTAAAAAAGACAAAAACCCCTACCCTCATGGAGATTCCATTCTTCTTGCATCACTAGCCTGGGCAACTGATAAGGGCATATAAACATAAATAATCAGTATCTTGCTCTCTCCCCTGCTTGATGAGGACTCAGCCCTCACTAAGATCCTTCCCCCAAGTGTTTCTTGGCATTTTCATGCAGTGCTCACACATGCTTATGAATTCCTATGCAAGAGCCACTATGAAAATCATTCTAGCCACTGCCATCCCTAATGGTGCCATCTGGAGAATGGTAACATTCATATGAGGGAAGCGATCTCCCACCTTCCCCACAGCTGACAATCCTCAGGCAGCCAGAATGCTGCTAAATTCTGGGCAGAGGTGAAGAGAAAGCCATCTCCCCATATTGAGTCACCTGGCCCCAAGCAGTTATGCTCATACCCAGAGACTATAAGTCTTTCCTGAAAATTTTTTTTCTGGAACCATTTCTTTCACCATCTGACATTAACATCTCTCTCCATACTGCCTCAAAACCAGTTACTGGGTTTGGGACAGAAACAATTTTTACTCTTTGCTGTCCTTATGAAGGAGCCTTGGTGGTGCAATGGCTAAGCACTCAACTGCTAACCAAAAGGTTGGCAGTTTGAAACTCACCCAGTGGCTCTGCAAAAGAAAGACCTGGTGATCTGCTCCCACACAGATTATAGCCCAGAAAACCCCATGGGGCAAGTTCATTATGTCACACGGAGTTGCTATGTGTCAGAAATAGACTCCACGGCACCCAACAACAGCAACAGTATTGCCGTTATATGTCCTCCTTCCTATTCAGTTACTGGTGCATATACATCCCCCCTCCCCCGACTTCTCACTCTTAATAGTCAATCCCCAATAACCAGTTGGTCTTACCTAGAACATCCTAGAAACCAATGAGATCTGGGAAATTTATCTAAAGCTTTGTCTTCAAATTGCCATAGTCTGGGAAAGTCATTATCATCTACTCCCAAGCACAGAACAGTCAGGCATCTTTCAAGTATCAGCCTCCATACGGTCCCTGGAAAGAGCTGATTTTCCTTTTTCACTCTTTCCTGGTCCTGCAAGCTGTCTTTAAACTGTCAGGTCCACTTTCCTCGGAAGGATAGAGATACATGTTGGTGGGGGGTGTGTCAAATAAGCCAAGTCAAGACAAGGTGATTTCGCAATGAGAGAGATTTGAACGTGTGTATAAGTGTCTGTCAGTTTGTCGTACTGTGGGGGCTTGTGGGTTGCTGTGATGCTGGAAGCTATGCCACTGGTATTCAGATACCAGCAGGGTCACCCATGGAGGACAGGTTTCAGCTGAGTTTCTAGACTAAGACAGACTAGGAAGAAGGGCCTGGCAGTCTACTTCTGAAAAGCATTAGCCAGTGAAAACCTTATGAATAGCAGTGCAACATTGTCTGATATAGTGCTGGAAGATGAGCCCCCCAGATTGGAAGGCACTCAAAAGATGACTGGGAAGAGCTGCCTCCTCAAAGTAGAGTCAACCTTAATGACATGCATGGAGTAAACCTTTCGGGACCTTCATTTGCTGATGTGGCATGACTCAAAATGAGAAGAAACAGCTGCAAATATCCATTAATAATCGGAACCTGGAATGTACGAAGTATGAATCTAGGAAAACTGGAAATTGTCAAAAATGAAATGGAACACATAAACATCGATATCCTAGGCATTAGTGAACTGAGATGGACTGGTATTGGCCATTTTGAATCAGACAATCATATAGTCTACTATGCTGGGAATGAAAACTCGAAGAGGAATGGTGTCGCATTCATCGTCAAAAAGAACATTTCAAGATCTATCCTGAAGTACAACACCGTCAGTGATAGGATAATATAAGACCAGTTAATATGACTATTATTCAAATTTACGCACCAAACACTAGGGCCAAAGATGAAGAAATAGAAGTTTTTACCAGCTGCTACAGTCTGAAATTGATCAAACTTGCAATCAAGATGCATTGATAATTACTGGCGATTGGAATGCAAAAGTTGGAAACAAAGAAGAAGGCTCAGCAGTTGGAAAATTTGGCCTTGGTGATAGAAACAATGCCAGAGATCGAAAGATAGAATTTTGCAAGACCAACAACTTCTTCATTACAAATACCTTCTTTCACCAACATAAACAGCGACTATTTTTTATACACATGGACCTTGCCAGATGGAACACACAAAAATCAAATTGACTACATCTGTGGAAAGAGACCACGAAAAAGCTCAATATCATCAGTTAGAACAAGGCCAGGGGCTGACTGTGCAACAGACCATCAATTGCTCATATGCAAGTTCAAGCTGAAACTGAAGAAAATCAGAGCAAGTTCACGAGAGCCAAAATATGACCTTGAGTATATCCCACCTGAATTTAGAGACCATCTGAAGAATAGATTTGACACATTGAACACTAGCGACTGAAGACCAGACAAGTTGTGGAATGACATCAAGAACATCATCCATGAAGAAAACAAGAGGTCACTGAAAAGACAGAAAAGAAAGAAAAGACCAAGACGAATGTCAGAGGAGACTCTGAAACTTCTCTTGAGCGTCAAGGAGCTAAAGCAAAAGGAAGAATTCATGAAGTAAAAGAACTGAACAGAAGATTTCAAAGGGCCTCTCGAGAAGACAAAGTAAAGTATTATAATGACATGTGCAAAGAGCTGGAGATGGAAAACCAAAAGGGAAGAACATGCTTCATGTTTCTGAAGCTGAAAGAACTGAAGAAAAAATTCAAACCTCAAGTTGCAATAGTGAAGGATTCCATGGAGAAAATATTAAACGACACAGGAAGCATCAAAAGAAGATGGAAGGAATACACAGAGTCATTATACCAAAAAGAATTAGTTGATATTCAGCCATTTCAAGAGGTGGCATATGATCAGGAACCGATGGAACTGAACGAAGAAGTCCAAGCTGCTCTGAAGGCATTGGCGAAAAACAAGGCTTCAGGGATTGATGGAATATCAATTGAGATGTTTCAACAAACAGATGCAGCGCTGGAGGTGCTCACTCATCTATGCCAAGAAATATGGAAGACAGCTTCCTGGCCAACTGACTGGAAGAGATCCATATTTATGCCTATTCCCAAGAAAGGTGATCCAACTGAATGTGCAAATTATCAAACAATATCATTAATATCACACACAAGCAAAATTCTGCTGAAGATCATTCAAAAATGGCTGCAGCAGTAGTATCAACAGGGAACTGCCAGAAATTCAGGCCAGTTTCAGAAGAGAACGTGGAACCAGAGATATCATTGCTGATGACAGGTGGATCCTGGCTGAAAGCAGAGAATACCAGAAGGATGTTTACCTATGTTTCATTGATTAGGCAAAGGCATTTGACTGTGTGGATCATAACAAACTATGGATAACACTGCGAAGAATGGGAATTCCAGAACACTTAATTATGCTCATGAGGAACTTTTACATAGATCAAGAGGCAATTGTTCGGACAGAACGAGAGGATACTGATTGGTTTAAAGTCAGGAAAGGTGTGTATCAGGGTTGTATTCTTTCACCATACCTATTTAATCTGTATGCTGAACAAATAATACGAGAAGCTGGACTATATGAAGAAGAACGGGGCATCAGGATTGGAGGAAAACTCATTAACAACCTGCATTATGCAGATGACACAACATTGCTTGCTGAAAAGTGAAGAAGCACTTACTAATGAAGATCAAAGACCACAGCCTTCAGTATGGATTACACCTCAACATAAAGAAAACAAAAACCCTCACAACCGGACCAATGAGCAACATCATGATAAATAGAGAAAAGATTGAAGTTGTCAAGGATTTCATTTTCCTTGGATCCACAATCAACATTCATGGAAGCAGCAGTCAAGAAATCAAAAGACGCATTGCACTGGGCAGATCTGCTGCAAAGGACCTCTTCAAAGTGTTGAAGAGCAAAGATGTGACCCTGAAGACTAAGGTGTGCCTGACCCAAGCCATGGTATTTTCAATCACATCATATGCATGTGAAAGCTGGACAATGAATAAGGAAGACTGAAGAAGAGTTGATGCCTTTGAATTGTGGTATTGGTGAAGAATATCGAATATACCATGGACTGCCAAAAGGACGAACAAATCTGTCTTGGAAGAAGTGGGGCCAGAATGCTCCTTAGAGGCAAGGATGGCGAGACTGCGTCTTACATACTTTGGACATGTTGTCAGAAGGGATCAGTCCCTGAGAAGGACATCATGCTTGGCAGAGTACAGGGTCAGCAGGAAATAGGAAGACCCTCAACGAGGTGGATTGACACAGTGGCTGCAACAATGAGCTCAAGCATAACAACCATTGTAAGGATGGCGCAGGACTTGGCAGTGTTTCGTTCTGTTGTGCATAGGGTCGCTATGAGTCAGAACCGACTCGACGGCACCTAACAACAACATAAGTTGAAAGCAATCTTCCAGTGGCAGAAACTGAAGATAGCACAGAATGAAAGAAGATGATTGAGCTAAGCAATCCAGGAGAGGCAAAAAGGTGGGATCAAAACAATCATCCAGGTGGAAGGGTTGGTCTTAAACAAGGTTGGGTCCTGACTACCACCTGTGTTTGCCAAATCAGGACATAAACAAGTGAGGATGAATGAGAATGTGAATAAATTAGGGTACTAGGGGAATCGACATGGAAGCAGCAGTCAAGAAATCAAACAACGAATTGCATTGGGCAAATCTGTGGCAAAAGACCTTTAAAAGTTCTAAAAAGCAAAGTCGTCACTTTGATGACTAAGGAGCACCTGACCAAGCCATGGTCTCTTCAGTTGTCTCATATGCGTGTGAAAGTTGGACAATGAATAAGGAAGGCCAAAGAAGAATTGATGCCTTTGGAATGTAGTGTTGGTGAAGAATATTGAATGCACACGAGGACTGCCAGAAAAACGAACAGATCAATCTTAAAAGAAATACAACCAGAATGCTCCTTAGAAATAAGGATGGCAAGGCTTGAGCTCATTTACTTTGGGCACATCGTCAAGAAAGACCAATGACTAGGTGGGTAAAGTAGATGTCCAGCAAAAAATGAGGGAAACCCTCAATGAGATGAATGGACACAATTCCTGCAACAATGGGCTCAAACATACCAATGATCATGAAGATCACACAGGACCAGGTAACGTTTCATGAGTTCACCATGAGCTGGAGTCGACTTGATGGGAACTAACAACAAAGGCATTGAGAGGCTCATGATGGCGCTCTGCCTTTCTCTATAAAGCCAGAGGTGGGATCGCTGCTGGAGATGAGGACACTGAGCTCATTAAGTGTGTGCTGAGAGCACCTAGCCCAGTGCTTGTCACGGAGCAAGCACTAGAAAATATTATACTTTCTTCTTCCCCCGTGACTGCTTGAAATTTATAGCAAATGTTTGCCTTCAAAAGCCACCATGACACCAACCGTATATTTTGTGTTTAAAATGAAACATATGAGACTTTCTGAAACTTTTATTTTTAAACCTTGAACTATAATGACCTCTCTAAACTCATCTCAGTTTTGGAAATAACTTGGCTCAAGTCATGCTGTCAGAGAAGCCCTCTGACCCCACAAATCCTCTTTCTTTGACCCAGGAGCCTGGAGAATGTTCTGAAACCTCTCCAGCTAAGAGGTGTGTGCAGGAAGGAAACTGAACTCTGGAGCTTTTTGTGTTGAGTGCTGTAAAAATGCTTCCAGACATGACAAATCAGAGGGAGATAATCTAAAACACGGACCACTTGCATGTTCAGCCTTTGAAGATTTTAGCAAGCATCGGCTTTCTGAGGTCAAATCGGGTTCTCAGCTTCCAAATGTTTCAGATTTACACTGTCTCCCTTTGATTATATGAAACCATAGGGTTGCTTTCGGGGGGGCGTTGAGGCTTGGACTTGAGGGCATTTGGCAGACAGACCACAGCAGGTAGTGGCCCCTGGGGGAGCTCAGGATTCTCCTTCCCCTCGCCCTACCACCCTGTCTCATGCAAAGAGATGGAGGGCTCAGTGGGGATTAAATGGGCCCAAATTTAGCATCAGTGGGGTTTCATGGTTGGTAAGAGGAGAATTTTCTTGAGAGAACAACAGTTAGGAACTTGCAATTCCTGGAGCACTGTCTTTCTTGCTCTCTCTCTCTCTCCAATCTCTTGCAAGTAAGTACTGGTCTCTTTGGCTTATCTTTCAGAAATTCTGGTTATCCACAAGACCAGTGCAGTAATAACACCCAGCTGCCATCAAGTCCATTTCGACTCTCGGCAACCCGAGGTGTGTCAGGGTAGAACGGTGCTCCAGAGGGTTTCCAAGGGCTGATTTCTCAGAAGGTCACCAGGACTGCCTTCTCAGGTGCCTCTGGGTAGACTCACCTTTCAGTTAGCAGCTAAGCTCACTAACCATTTGTATCCCCCGGGAACTCCTGTGCGGTAATGGGAACCAGGACTAAGTAGTGATGAAGTGCCTGGCACTATTCTAGAAAATGGGGACACAGCTGTGATCTAAAGACAGAAGTCCTGCCCTTCGGGCCCTTACATTTCCATGGAGGGGTGATAAACAAACAAGAAACAAACACATATATATCAGGAGGTGAAGAGAACCATGAAGAAGAAGGAAGCGGGGTAAAGGACAGGGACAGAATTTAGACAGGTGGGTCAGAGAAGCTTCAGGGATCAGAGCAGAGACTTGAAGGTAAAAAAGGGCTGACGCACACCTGTGTCGGGTGACAGAGATTTCTTGGCTGAAGGAGCAAAAAGCGAGGCGGGGGCAGGATCGAAGGAGCGTGGCACGTCCCAGGAACACAGGGACACCAGGCTGGCTGGAATGGAGGGCTTGAGGTCAGGGGGAGTGAGCAGCCAGGTCATCTAAGGTCTTGCAAGGACTTTGGGCTTTATCCTGAGGGAGACGGGAATCCATTTGCAGGCATGAAAGCAGGAGAGTGACTGACAGGTTCTGACTTAGATTCAAAAAAATGCTAATACTGAGAGCTGTTTGGAAAACAGGCTGTCAGGAGGCAAAGTGAGGTAGATGATATCACCCCACCTGAGTCCTTGGTGGGTTGGCCAGGCGATTTCAACAATAGCAGGCGCACTCGATAAAGAATTTGTAAGCTAAAATAAAAAAGACCTACCTAAAAATTTTGACATTCATCTACTTTTCAGTTTATGTTTTGCATTAGTTTGTTCTGCTTGAGGACAGACAAGTCACACCACAGCAGAGAAGTAAAATGCCATTAATTTGACTACAAACAATTCTGTGCATGTCATGTCATTTTTCTAGCCAGAAAACTCAAATCGTTGTCAGGTGCCTTCGAGCCGGCTCTGACTCACGGAGACCCCATGGATAATAGAACGAAATGCTGCCCAGTCTTGCACCATCTTCATAATCATCGCTATGTTTGAGTCCATTGTCGGCTATTGTGTCAACCCAAGCTTAAATTCCAGACTGCTACGTTCGAACCCAGACCTGGAAGCCATGGGAAACTGCGGTCTGTCTGTCCTTCTTTTCCCTGGACCTGCCTTTGCTGGCAATCTGAGTGCGGTCCCCCAGAGGGCAGTGAGGATGTCTGTGGTCCAGCTTAGCTCACCAGGGCTCAGGGGCCCTACTCAGGAGCTTGCAGCCAAAGCTCCAGCTGGGACCAGATGTTCCTGTTCCTGGCCTTGTCCCTTGTGCCTGGGGCTCTTCAGCGACCCTGTGGAAACAAGCTAATTGGAAGCTTAGATATGAGAAGCCGTGAGTCCCAATCCAGTATCAGCTCAGATGCCTAGCTTTTATTTGTTTATTTACATTAGACAATACTGTGTCCCTGCCAGGTGTCAGGCACAGTTCCATTTGCTCAGGATTCAGCAACAATAAACACAAGCAGAAACACCTGTCCTCATGGAGCTTTCATTCTAATGGAGGAAACAAGTAATACAAAAATAAATAAGTACAGTATGTAGTATGTCGGATAATGATACGTATAATGAGGAAAATAAAGCAGGGAAGGGGGTATGGAGTGGTTGGGTTTGCAGTTTTAAGAAGAGTAGTCAGGCAAGGCCTCCTACCCATTCTATGAAGCCCTGAAATCCAGCCACATCCTTCTAGCCCCCAACTCAGCCTCTGCAGGGATGCGCACATGCCACCTCTCCAAGGTTGTCAGCCGAGCACTTTAACCTTTTGCATGACCCAGGAACTGACTAACACTCCAGGAAAGCTAAAACAAATTCTAGGCCACTGGCTCCCAACCCTGGCCTTTTCTCAGAACCAATTGGGAGCATGTTAAGGTGCAAACACCCAGGCCCCACACCTAGAGAACCTGATCTTGAACATGTAGATGAATTCTGGGCACCTGTGATTTTAAGAGATTCCTCAGAAGACATCCAGGTTAATTGGCATAACGAAGTTTATTAAGAAAATATTCTCCATCCCACTCTGTTGAGAGGTATCTAAAAGCTTGAGAGTGGCCATCTAAGATGCATCAGTTGGTCTCAACCCACCTGAAGCAAAGGATAATGAAGAACACCAAACACACAAGGAAAATGTTAGCACAAGAGACAAAAGGGCCACATAAACCAGAGACTCCATCAGCTTGAGACCAGAAAAACTAGATGGTGCCCGGCTACCACCAATGACTGCCCTGACAGGGAACACAACAGAGAGTTCCTGATGGACCAGGAGAAAAATGTGGTGCAGAACTCAAATTCACGTGAAAAGATCATACTTAATGGTCTGACTGAGACTAGATGAACCCCAGAAAACATCGCCCCTGGACTCTCTGTTAACCCAGAACTAAAACCATTCCTGAAGCCAACTCTTCAGCCAAAGATTAGATTGGGCTATAGAACATAAAACAATATTTGTAAAGAGTGTATTTCTTAGTTCAAGTAGATACACAAGACTAAATGGGCAGCTCCTGTCTGGAGGTGGGATGAGAAGGCAGAAAGGGATAGGAGCTGGTTGAAATGGAAGCAGGAAATGTGGGGTGGAAAGGGGGAATGTGCTGTCACATTGTAGGGGTAGCAACTAGGGTCACATAACAATGTGTGATTAAATTTTTATATGCGAAATTAACTTGAGCTGTAAACTTTCACCAAAAGCACAATTAAAAAAAGAGAGAGAGAGAGAGATTTCCCAGGAAACTGTGAGGACCAGGCAGGTTTGGGAACCACCACTTTGGGTAACTTGCATGCTGTATGACCCTGTTTCCTCGATTTTAAAGTAAAGCAAACTCACCTACCCCACAGGGTGGTTGTGACACTTAGACAAGATGAGAGCACCAGCACCAAGGCAGGGTTATTTATTCATTCAACACAGTTGATTGAGGGCCTGCTGTGCACCAGGCCCTGCTAGGGACATGGGAACACAGCAGTGAACAAGACAGGAACTCTGCACCCACAGAGACCTTCTGCTCCAGGTAGGGAAGATAGACAATAAACCAGTAACGTCCCCCATGCCAAATGATGACTATACTAAGGAGAAAAATAGTGTAGGGTAAGTGGTGAGCAGTACCAAGGTGGGAGTGTTCTATTTCACATAGAGTGTACAAAAAAAATATATATGCAATATTCAAGCAAGGCTCTAAAGGAGGGAAGGAGCAAGCCTGTGAAGGTCTGGAGTATAAGCATTCCAAGCAGAGAAGAAATCCTGTGCGAAGGTCCTGGGGTATTTGGCATGCCTGAGGAAAGCAAGTAAGGTAGTGTGGCTGGGGCAGATGGACAAGGAGAGACAATAGGAGCAGAGGTTATGAAGAAATCCAAGGGCACGTTGTGGAGGGCCTCGTTAGCCATTGTATTCACAGAGTGGACGTTCAAAAAATATAGCTGAATCAGCACAAAATTAGCACCAACCCAGATGCTCATCAGTGGGGGAAAGCCTAAATATGTTGTTGCTGTTGTTGGCTGCCACCTAGTTGGCCCCCAGCTCGTGGTGACCCCTCCCCAGGCACAGCAGAATGAAACGCTGCCCGGTCTTGCACCATCCCCATGATCGGTTGCAAGTCAGACCATTGTTATCTACAGGGTTTTCGCTGGCTGATTTTCAGAAGTAGATCACCGGGCCTTTCTTCTTAGTATGGCTTCGTCTGGAATCTCCACTGAAAACCGTTCAGCATCATAGCAACCCACAAGCCTCCACTGACAGATGAATGCTGGCTACACATGGGGTGCTTCAGCTAGGAATCGAACCTGGGTCTCTCACATGGGAGGTGAGAACTCTACCAATGGGGAGCCACCAATGCCTCTGATGCTACTATTATCATTTCATAGATGAGAAAACTGAGGCTTGGAGAGGATAAGTATCTCGTCCAAGATTACCCAGCCAGTAAATGGCAGAAATATGATTAAA